>NC_072739.1:87534812-87856781 GCF_026930045.1 Uloborus diversus | reverse complement strand
TTCTGGATAAATCCCCATCCCACCCCTGCTTCCTCTCCTCCGTCCTTCTTCTGATGTCACCGAAGACAGACTATAAAATGGGACAGACAGACTAGTAAATTTTGGTATATCTATTACTTTCTTCAAAGATACAAATTGTAGCTAAGTAGTTTCTTACTATAAAACTTGTCTTCCTTTTTATAAGTTCATCGTTCTTCTTTTTTTTTTTTTTTTTTGTGTTATTTAAATCAAAATTTGTCATAGAAATTTGAAGAAAGATTTATATGAACGTTAAAGATTAGTCAAAATATGCAAATTACTCTTTGAGGGGTGGCACATTAGGGCTTTGCACACGGGCGGCCGACACCCTAGGATCGGCCCTGCCAGAGACTGCAGTTTCGTCCTTGTTATGGACTTATCAGGCTGGAATAGTGAATAACAGAGTTGGAGGTAGATGACACCTCATTGAAGCTGAAAGCGCCGACCAGACTAGATTATTCAATGATGAAAAATTGAGCCCCGCACAATTTTTGAAGTTGCTTGGATGATTTTGAAGAGAAAGGTATAAAAAGTGCTTCCATACATAACTTTGTTATTTCAATTATTTTTTAACTATTCTAATCAACTCAGCTGGTAGAGAGAGATCTTTTTTATGTCTCAGGAGGTTAGAGAATTATTTTCGAAGCACAATGGGCAAAAAAATAAGAAACCTTTTCTATTTAGCTGTACTGGCAAAACAGCACGATACTGGGCACTGTATACGAACTGGCACTGTATAACAGCACGATACTGGGCACAGCACACATCAGCTCGTTTAAACGAGCTGATGTGTGCATCACATGACTTCCTTTTACTCCAAGTTAATGTCGTTTTCTCATTATTGGCAGTTTTAATGTGATTCAATAGTTTACTCTCTAAATATCACCAACAGTGGCCAAATTGAAACCAGATTTAATAACTAAAAAAAAAAAAAAAATAAATAATAAATAAAAATTTTAAAAAAAATTGAAAATCGCCAAATTTGTCGCGAAGTTGTCGACAAGACGACCAAAATGGCGATCTATCGCCAAGTGTCCGCCAAATTATAACACCACATGAGTTTACATCGAAATCAACAATGATTTCCCCCAAAAGGTGCAAAAGGGGCAAAAGATCCCCTTTGGAGCATCCGAATGCAACCAAAACGGGAGGTGCACAACTATAACCCACTAGGAATCTACGTACCAAATTTCAACTTTGCAGGATATCTCGTTCTTGAGTTATGCGACATACATACGCACATACGCACGTACGCACATACATACGTACATATAGACGTCACGAGAAAACTCGTTGTTTTTTTTCTCGGGAATCGTCAAAATGGTTACTTCGCGTGTCTATACGTTTTTAGGCACTTATCCACGTGTGGTCGAGTCGAAAAAGAAAACTCAACATTCATTCGGGGGATGAGCAAAATGAAAATTATGGTCGATTTTTGAGTGAAATTTTTTTCGCGAATACAATACTTCCTCTTTTGTAAAAGAAAGTAAAAAGGAGTCGCACAGGTTTGAAGGATTTAAAAAAAAAAAAAAAAAAAACGAAGGTGTGCAGGGTTGAGAGCGTAAAAAGAAGAAAAACAAAGGCGCACACGTTCGAGAGCATAAATCAAATCAAAATCAAATCTTCGGTGGTGCAAAAAAAAAAAAAAAAAAAACAGAAGGTGCGCAGGCTTGAGGGAGCAAAACAACCGAAGAAGGTGCTCAGGTTTAGGAGCGCAGGAAGAAACCAAAGTAGTACAAGTTTGAGGGCGCATAAAAAAATAAAATGCGGTCAAAATCATCGAGGGCATAAAAAATAAATAAATAAATAAATAAATAAAAAACAGGGCGCAAAAAGAAAGAGGAAACAATCAAAGTTGCACAAGTTTGTTGTCGGTTTTTTTTTTTTTTTGCAGAAAAAAGAAAGAAGCGAAGGCGCTGAAAAAAAAGAAAAAAAAACAAACAAAGGTGCGCAGAGGGCGTTTAAGGGTCCACAGGTGGGAGGGTGCATCACCCGCGGGCCGATGGGCCGGCCGGCCAGTCCGCTCCTACCATTGAAAACTCAGACTCCCGCACTTGTTTTTTTTTTTTTTTTTTGATATTTATCCTTGTATTCTCCTAATCTCCTTTTCACTGCGCTACTATTTGAAAAAAGACTTCACTAAGTTTTTTTTTATTTATTTATGTTTTTTAATCATTTTATTCATTTAATTGTTTATTTTACATAAGTTCCTTATCAGACAATCTTCGAAATTTTTTCAATCATAAAAAAATGCACACATATATTTATTGCATTTCTCGTATATATTAGTATTTTACTCATTTTCAATTAAAACAACTCTTTCGTACTTTTATTTTTACTTCTTTTTCTTTTAACAGTATTTATGCTTGAATTTTCACATGAACATCATGTTTGGCAGCAAGATTTTCTTTTATATCTACAAGAGTTTCAATGGTGGGGGGGGGGGGGGGAGGGGCAGGAAGGGTCAGGATTTACACTGAACCATATTGAACTTTTAACGTCTTTTTTATTTTTATTTTTCGGAGATTTTGTTCGTGGGAGGAAGGCGGGGCGGGGTGCGCCGTATTATTCAAAGATGATCGCTGTGTCAAAGAAAAACTGGCTACCAGGGTTGGAAATAACACAACGTACGCTACGATGCGCGGAAGAAATAAGCTCTTCCACTGACACACGATGAGGAACCCAGTATTTAACATTTCAACATTTTCAGCTCCCAATGTTCCCGGCGCCCAATGTACCCGGTGCCCAATTGGATAAAGTCGAGAGGATAGGATATAAAAAAGTTGATCCTGAGAAACAGGAGCCACTTGTAGAAACAGAGGAAACCCAACGAGTAGTGTCCTATCGCAACTCGTGATTGCGAAAAACATAATTTGAATTCGAGGTGTCAAAATTCAGATTATTATTATTATGTTTGAGCGGAGAAAATCGTTTTATATTTTCGATTCAGTTTTATTTATTTATTTATTTATGAAATTTAATTTTGAATCCTTTTTTTTTGTTTGCACCAAGTTTCTCCGTTGACCGTGATTTTATCGAGTTACCACTCCAGGTAATATTAAATCTCAGTGTTTTTCTTTGTAATGGCATCAATCTGTACGTAAAGTTGGTGGCAGCTTGACGAAGTTTTTGGCGGACATTAATTACAGCTAAATCCTGGCGATTTTTACAGGGAAATTTACGGCAACCTTGACATTTGGCGACGCAATGATTTGGCGCGCGAACAAACGGTAGATACACGAGGGGGCCTGAGGATTTAGATGATTGTGAGGTACGTTTTAATGAGTAATTTGAATTTATGTTTCACAAAAACACAAATTAACTCTTAAAATTAGTAATGTTGCAAGTTTCATTTGTTATTTCGACGAATATTTATTCAAAAACTGCCTAATGTCTTGCAAAATGGTTTCGCTCGATCTTACATGTCATAAATGTGATTTGATGTCAATAACATGTTACAATGTATTTAATATTGAGCTATTGAGATGAAATGATTAATTTATGTATTTCTCTTTCTTCAAAGTGATCTCGTAATGGTTTGGCGCTCGTGAACATGAGAACAAAGAGGAGTTTGCTTTGATTCATAAAAGAAACAAACAATGGTACAATTTTATTCATATTTTAATTAAAGCATAAGTAAACTTAGATAACGGCTTGTAATTCAGTGTAGATTTCATATTAAATCAATTAATTTCTAAAGAAATGCATCTTAATAGTATCTTACAAAACGGTTTCGCTCAATGATGAACGTCGTTATTATGGATATGAAGTAAATAAGGATTTGATTTCAATAATTTCTTGCTATGGACTTAATACTTTGCTCGTTAGACGAAATGTGATTTCTCTGTTAACTAATAACTATTTCTGCAATAGTTATTATATTTTGCTTCCTATATAGTGTATCTGTTTCATTTGAGTAAAATTGCAAAGTTACAGACAGGAGCAAAATATGGTATTCAGGGGTCGATCCAGCGTCAAATTGGGGCCGCTTTGCGGCCCCTTCACAAAATTCCGCATGGCAAAAGCGGCCCCATTCACAAAATTCCGCGTCGCAGAAGCGGCCCCATTCACAAAATTCCTCATCGCAAAAGCGGCCCCATTCACAAAATTCCGCGTCGTAAAAGCAGCCCCTTCACAAAAATTTATAAAAAGGCAGACAATATTTTTTAAACGCAAAGGTGTATGCATCTACGCGGGAGCCTCTTCCACCTTCCCCCATTTTATCTTTTTGCTTGCTGCGTGATGTGTTTTTGCTTGAGAGCGTCAGAGGGGGGACGGGAGAGGGACACTTGTGATTGGTAGCTTGTTTTCAGGAAAATCTTAAATTTTACTTTGATTACGCAATATATATTTAGTATTAATTTGTGTTGAGTTTCAAAATCCAATTCTAAAATAACTTTACTTAAAATAAAATTATTTTACATGCTGTTTTTATATTTTTATTTGTTTTGAAGATCTTGATTTCCTTACATCGGCCATGGTAAACGAATTTTTCGCATTTTTGATGTTTACTGTACCTTGTTAAGAGGCAAACAAATAAAATTTCTTATATATTTATTAACATCATTAAATTGCCAAGTTTTAAACGAAATACCTACTCTGTAAGAACGTCAAAAAATTAAACGCTGAATGCTGGTGCAGTATTATTTTGGGTTTTAATTACTTTTAAGTTTTTCAAACACATACATGGAATCTTTAATGAGTATTTCACTTCTGTGTTAAGAAATATGTGATATCTTTGAGTCTGTTCATATTGTATTTATTAGGAGTTATCATTGCGTTCAGCAGCATGTGCAATTTTCATTGCTCTTAAAGTATTTGAGAGGGGCAAACAGGAAATCTGTTGTGAGACTTTCACCTTAAGAAAGTGTGCCTTGCATATGTATATTTGTAAAAAGCAATAAATGTAATGTATGTGTCAAATTACGAATAAAATACTAAGGGTCTTACTTCCCTCCTCCCCCAGCGCATTTTCTCTTGACAGCTTTCAGGTATTCTTCAAGAACTTGCAATCACCCCTGAAACCTGTCTAAGGCTTTTCTATAACGATACGACAGCTAAAAATGCTTTAATATAATCTTTTCCAAGAAAAAAATCACGAGAAGGTCTTTTTTACAAAAATAAAGAAAATTCACAAAAATATTTTGCTTTTTCACAAAAATAACAAAATTTCACAAAAATATTTTGCCTTTTCACAAAATGGGGACCCAAAAAATAAAACCTGGATCGACCCCTGGTATTTTCTAGAAGAAAAATAATTTATGCATTTTTCTTTTTCAAAATTCAGGTACCTATTGACCAAATTATGTTTTTAAACAGGAGTAGATTCATCTGATGCAGATTCTTACCTTTTTGAATTATAAAACAGTTATCAAACAATCATTTTTTTTTCCTTCTAGCTTCTGCTATTTAATAGAATTCTGTGTAACGGAAATCTCAAATTAAATAATTCACTCATCATCCTTTAAAAGATCTGTCAATCATGCTTTTATTGCTGAATTGCTTCATAACTTTCGGAAAAATAACATGCAGATTTGATTTTCTTGCCAGTTCCAGATATTGTGACATGCTTAAGGATAAATACTGTAGTATTTAAACCAAAGTATCATGTGGGGTGCAGTAGCTGTGAGCAGCAACAAACGCTCCGGGTTAAAGTGCTTATATGTTGAGGATTTTTACTGCTTGATATTTGTTTTTATTCTTGAGATTTTTTCTCCATTCGCAGAAAGATGTCCAATCTATTTTAATTTATTACAGTTCTACTTTTTGAAACTATTCTATATTGTTTATCTGTGTAATTATTCCTAGGCTGTTATGAAACTTGATCCTCAACTTGAATTGGTTTTGTATCATACTATAATTTGAGAATTTTCCTGTAATAAGCAGGTCGTGCATTCAATTCTTGAATAATACTTTTTATGAATTTGTCTTACTTCTATTCTTGATGTAATATTATGAAGCAATCATAGCTGAAGTATTTTTTTTTTATAATAGATGGTCACACCTTAGTGTAATATACAACAAAAAAAGAGTTAAGGAGAATAAGCTATTGATAACAGCTAGTTTACTATTGTACCTGTTGAAGAATATTTTAATTAATAACATGTTGAGAAGCAAAATATACTAATTATTTTCTGAATAGGATGGATACCTATTTAGAACTATTGTATGCCATTCCATTAGCATTGTTATAGTGTTGCATTCAAATTTTAAATTAAGTTTTTCCTCCCCAGAGTCTAAAAATTGTTTCTGGTGTCCAGTTGCAGAGGCTGAAAATTCCTGACTGAATGGCACATAGTAGAGGGAATTGGTTTCATTTGCTGCCGTTTCCTCTGCTTATGCTTTTCGGTTTTTCCCGAGCTTGAAGTGTAATTACTGAATCAACGGAAGTGTGGGTATGTTTGATCTTTAAAATTGTTACTTTCTTATGGATGCTATTCTCTATTGTTAATTTGTGTGATTGGAAACTTTAGTTACTCCCAGACTGTTATAAAACTTGATTCTCAACTTGAATTGGTTTTATGCCATACTATATTTAGAGTTCTTGTAATACACAGGCAATGCATTTAATTCTTGGATAATCTTTCGTATGAATGTGTCTTGCTTCTATTCTTGATATAATCTCTATTATGAAGCAATCATAGCTAAGTAAATTTTTTATATAATACATGGTTACACCTTGGTGTAATAGATGACAAAAAAAGTAATAGTAAATAAGCTATTGATAACAGCTATTTTACTATTGTACCTATTAACAAAATATTTTAATTACAAACATGTTGAGAAATAAAATATATTATTTTTCTGAACATTATGAAAAACAGTATTGTGTCCATTAGCATTGTATAATATTGTTGCTTTTAAATGAAATTGTTTTTTCTTCCCAGAGTCCAAGAACTATTTCAAGTGTCCAGTTGCAGAGGCTGGCAATTCCCGACTGAATGGCACATTGTAGGGGGAATTGGCTTCATTTGCTGCCATTAACTCTGCTTGTGCTTTTCGGTTTTTTCCGAGCCTGAAGAGATGCTACTGAATCAACTGAAGAATGGGATTCTCTCTCTCTCTCAACATTCCAGGGTCCCCATACTTACTACAACATGGAGATTAACCAGTTGGATGAGGCCTTGAAGACAGTTCTGGTTTTTTGATTCAGACCAGGAGCCAAGCAACCCCTGATCCAGCAGTCCCAAAAGTATCAGTTTGGCATGGGAACTTGTACTTTAACCATGGATATATTTAACAAGCCCTGGTCACCACTAACGATCACTGAGGTCTTCAATCGTCTGGAATAAATTCTGGAACACATTTTTTTATTTGTGTTATACAATCAACTCTCAATATCTCAAATATTCCTTGAGGGGCTGTGGTAACTTCCCATAACTTGAAGTTTGAACCAGTCTGAGATTTGAATGTATTATATATTTTCACTAAACTTAATGAAGTGTAACCAAAAGTGTGGGGAATTAGTGTCATTGAACCCCTTAATTTCCAATGACTGGCACAACTAAACTTTTTTTGTATGTGTGTGTGTGTGTGTGTGTGTTTTTTTATAAATAAAGGTTTTTTTTTTTTTTTTTTCTCATATCACTTCTTTAAAAACCTCTCTCTCTCACTTTACACAACCTTTATAGAAATGTATAAAGCAATTTTACTCCAGGTGTGGGAGCTTCTTTGAACATCCCATGCTTTGCTCAGTGAGTCATCATCACAAGTAATCCCTTTTCCTTGATACCTCATTGCTATTTTTTTCATGTCCTGATATCTTACCCAAGGGTGCATCTAGGGTCAGGGACTCAGCTGCATTCCATGTAGTCTAGTAATCAAAGCTGATGTCATTAACCCACATAATCCCTGATCTGGGCCAAAGGGAAAACCGAAGATTTTTGTATTGCTATATGGTTATCCTAAGGCTTCATGTTAAAAGTAAAGATGCTTTTGAAAAGAATAATGGCATCAACTGCACCACCTGCTTAGCAAGATTAAATCAACTTTATTAAAAGAGTTTTGTTTATAACCATGTATCAAATTTCTGTTTCATTAATCACAAAGTAAAGATTACATATTTTGAAATGGTGCCTATATTTTTTGTAGCTATAAATAAAATTCTTATATCCAAGTCTATGTGTCTGTATATTTAGTTTTTTCGACTAAATAGTTATATTTTTGCAAACCCTCAAATTTGCTACTTCTGTGTGATATCTTACAAGTGTGATAAAGTTACATCAATTTATAAACTTTATTTTTGCTATAAAGAAGCCAGAAAGGGGAGGGACCATTTTAATCAGGTGAAGTCTGGTTGCTAATGTAGCAGATAAGCATTAGTTCAGTTATGTTTGATTAAATATGAGTAGAAGAAATTGTCTCAGACATACAGTTCATCAATTGTTTGTATATTTATATATTACAGAGGATATGTTTCTCTTTTGAAAATGAACACTAATAAAAGGAATAATGAAATATTAATTAGAGAAACTAAGCATTAGTTTCTGACTAATTGATGAGTGGGAGAAATTGTCTCAGTCAGGCAATGTTCATCAAGGACATGCTTATTTATATATATTAGAGGATATGCTTTTCCCTTTTTTAAATCAATACATGAATTGTAAATAGAGCTCACTCATTTTCGCTTTCTCTGTTGTAATTTCTTAGTTTTCCAGATTTTGTTTATTTTCCAAACATTGGCAGGGTTTAATTTCAAATTAATACTTTTATTGATAAAGACAATGTATAGATTAAAATTAAAAACTGTTGTGTAACATTTGTTTATCACTTCAAATTTTCTGAAAAATTGAAAAAAGTAATATATTTTTATGGCTGTGCTAACAAAGGGCGTACCACAACTATGGAACCTGGGCCAAATTGAAAATATCAAAAAGAGATTAAAATTCATGATTGATATTTCTAAGTTCCACCAAAATGGAAGGGATCGGTGTAGTACATTCTGTCAAGAGGCCGCAAAATAAAGGATAAAGTATAATATAGTTAAATAGAAATGAAAGAGACTAAATAGTTAACAAATATTTTATTGATTTCCTCCCCCATTTTGCGGATTTATATGTCGTGTATTTTATTCATTTTCTCCCTCATGGAGAGAAAAAATTTTAAATATGTTTTTATTTATTTATTTATTTATTTTTTCTAGTGACTCAAGAATTTAAATGGAATATCAACGTCATTTTTTGCTGGTGCGGAGTAGAGATGCGACAATGCATTAGCATATCGGTCAGCGGCCACTTTAACAATTTTTTTCAGCCGATTTTTACCGATTAATCTGCGAAAAGATGCCACGAAGTGCCCACGATAACATTCGTACACATATATGATCAATAAAGACTGGGATGCCTCGGAAAATTATATTTCTTCTAAGGCTGCCGCGAATCGAAAAAGTTTGGGAACACCTGCGCTATGGGATAGAATCGAAACCAGAAGTGAAACTTTTCGGAAAACGATGGACCGCGTTTCTATTCCCTAGTTTTGAATATATGAAAAAGAAAAAAAGCTACATTTTAATTTAAAAATGTAGATTTCACATGTTAAGAGCATCTGTTAAATAAGTGGAGACAAAACCAGAAAGTTAGAGAATGATGAAATTTTTTCAACAAACACTACCTTTATGTTGGTATGATGAATATGATTTTTGAGACTTTGATACTAATTTATATACCTGAAATTATTTTCGTTAGTAAATATTGGGCAAAATTTGACTATATTTAAAATTAAGCTGCCCAGCCACCAGAAAAAATGTCAATGCTTTATTGAAGGTATTTAATAAACGCCCTTTCATAATAATCGAAGCTTTCTTTTTTATTACTAATTTAAAATGGAAATATTTTCTTAGTTACTCCGTAAAATTACACATACAAATGTCTATGTATGCAGGCAGTCGAGGAGGGGGGCGGGGGAGGGAATAATAGTTGCAATTTTGCCTTGAGCTCACAGATTGGTCCTGTAAACGAGATGCCTGTTCAAAATTTTGTTTTGCGATTTTTTTTTCTTTTTTTTTTAACTATGGGATTTTAGGAGTTTACTAACGAAATTTTTTTCTAGCATTTCATTTGCATTGGGCTGCGAAAAAACAAAGAAATAAATGCACCAAAAAAAAAAAAAAAAAAAAAAAACTGATCTGATTAAAACAAAAAAATTATCTTCGTACTGAAATGAGAAATTTATATTAAACAAAGTATAGAATACTCAAATTTGCTATCCATTGCAAATTTTATTAAGGAACGGCTCCAGATGGGGACGGGTACCCCCCCCCTCCCCATTTGAGCTCAAGAAGAGCAATATATGTGACACGACCCCTCCCCCCTTTTCTGAATAACCCCCTCTAAAAACAGAAGTTGGATCCGCCCTTGATTTATGCATGCTCCGACTGATTCGAGCACTTTATTATGTAAGCATGTATGTAAGTTTGTAGCAATGTGTCTTTTGTCCCAAAGGCCCGCCATTTCAAATTTTCTGGAATGAAGGGAGGGGGATAATGTCCCGCCCCTCCATTCTAGAAACTTACATTATAAGTGCTCGAATCAGTCAGATTGTGCGCAATGCATTTAATTAAAAAAAAAAAAAAAACCCACCAAATTCGTACAAAAATGCTCAATTTCAGAAACATTTAAAAAATCCAGGGGCTAAGGGCAATTGAATCCCTGATCACCCATATGACGAGCATGGTTGTATGTGTTGGGGGGGGGATTCATGGGACAGAACTGCGCTGCCATTAAAATTTTCTTTACAGGTATTTTGGTTTCGTTCTTGGGGGGGGGGGTGGGAGGGATATCACACTCTTGAAGGAAAGGGCACCCCTGCAGATCATGGAACAAACTTTGCCGTTGATTTTTTTCGGGGGGGGGGGGGGTTGAGGAGTATTTAAAGGAGTCTTTTTTCTTTCATTTATGGTGTCTCTTTTTTTTTGGGGGGGGGGACTTTGTACAGATAGCTCCAATGAGTTATTCGAGTCCCTGTATGAAAAGTTTATGACCCTATATGACTCTACCATAATAAGTATATTAATCAACTAACATATAACCAAATTTCACGGTGAAGTTATAATAAAACAAGTAACTGCATTTAAACTGTGTTGTTTGTTTGTTTGTGGCTTATTAGTGCTTGCTTTTCAAACGTGGTACAATTCGATTTTTTAAAAATAATTTTTCATATTTGCCTCTTGTGTGACATTAAAAATATTTTTAAATTAATTAAAACGAATTGGATGAATAAAACACAATTTAGGAATGGTTCTTAAGTTCAATTATAAACTAATATATTTAAATCATTAAAAATAAAAAATTGTTTTTGTTAAATGTTTTTTTTTCTTAACTGTACACCATTAATGAAGTAACTTAACTTGATCCGTAACGATTGTATCAAAAGAATTGCTTCATTTTGCTTATCGCCAAATATGGCGATAAACAAAAGAATCTAGCAACCTTTTTCAAATATGGCGGAAGGATTTAGCTGTATTTAACGGACGGTGAAGTTTTTGGATTCTGCCGATTGCGCGCATTGAAATTGAACGTGAAAAATATGATTTGTGATTAAACCAAGATTCATTTGGCGGGTGACTTGAGCGTTGATTTCTTTTTTTATTTATATTTAAAATCGTTTTGTAACATTGATGAATTATATATTCTATCGAAAAATTTTAGTTTGAAAGTTTATTGCCCTTTCTCTCTGGAAACTAGTTTTTGAAATCTAGCGAGTGCATTTTTATAAAAGTGTAAAATGCGTTCTTTTGTTGTTTTCTAATTTTAAAAGATGCGCAGCTTGCTAAATTTGTTTAGTTTTTGTGCAGTAGCATAGTTTAATGTTTTCTACATCCTTGCTGATGCAAAGGTAAAATTTTGAATCTTTTTTCTTTGTTGATGGATGTAAACACGTACATTGTGATTTTTCATAATTTCATCTGACATAAATATGTGTGTATTTAACAAAGATTTTGCAGCAACTTTATCTCAGAGACTCTTTAAAAAAAAATTGATTTTATGTAGTTTGATTACTAAAAAAAATGCTTTAAATGCACGTGAAAATGACGTGAATCAGCTGTCAAACGCTTTTAGATTATTAAGCATTTGCATTAAAGTTTTTCCACAACGCGTGTATGTTTCATTAAAACATTTTTTACGGTACGGATATCGATTTGAACCTCGTTATAGTTTTCATTTTGCTTATTATCTCCTAGAAATTTCATTGATTTAAAATTCTTTCATTACCTTCGAGAACAAATAATATTTTATCGTACGTATTTCGTTGTTGTTCTGTTTTCGTTTTAATAACTAAAACGTCAGAAAATCAAGTTTTTATATTTATTGCAGATCGATTTTCAGAAAAAGAAAATGTCTATTAAATCTTAGTTTAATTTTATTCTTAAAAATGTTTATGAAACCATTTAAAATGTTTTAAATGGCTGTATTTCTGGGTGTTAGTCAGGCATGCAATCTTTATTCTCCATTGTATTAAGCTTAAAAATAGTCTGTATAGTACCTGGTTACCATATTTATAATTATAAAAAAATACTTTGACCAATACAAATCAACAATGTAAATACATCTTTGACAATGACAAATAAAAAATAAGTTTTAGTATAGGAATATAGTTTGAATATTTGATGAACATTCGTTAATGGTTCACTTGATATTTGACTTATGATTGTATATTTACAATGGTTTGGAGTTCTATATGAGCACTTAGGCAAACAGGTGTAATAAGAACCTTAAATATTTTACTGTAAAATGTTTAAAAATGCTCTTAAAAAAGGTTTATTGCAATAAAAAAACTAACTCATGTTTAGAGAATAACTATAGATGGTATTTAAATAAGCTTGCTAGACGTTCTGGTTTGACCGGGACAGTCCCGGTTTTCAAGCAGAATCCGGAGTCCCAGCTGATTTACTTCACCTTTAGGTGAAAGATAAATTTGATTACAGATGCCCAAAAAATAATGAACTTTGAAGGGTTTTTTTTTTGGGATAAACTACTTTGTCATTTAAAACATAGATTTGCAAAATTAATATTGGATCAGCTTGTGAGGATTTTTATAACAGGACTAAAATATCAAAAAAAAAAAAAAAAGACTCTCTAAAAGAAGTCCTAGTGAATAAAAAATACCTTGTAAATATTGTTTAACATTTTTTTCTACATTCAAAGTATTTCTTCCAACTAAAGTAACTAATAAATATTACTAACATGTAAGAAATAAAATGTTTAAACTTATCTGCTTGTGTCATTTATTATTTTCTTGGTTTAGGCTCATTATTAGTAACCACTTATTTATAATATTAAGAATGAACTACCCTTTTAATTCAGCCAGGGGTGTGTTTTCTTTTGAATACTCGCGACGGGGCGGATTCTGGTGTCTAGGTTGAACATTTCAGAAATCTGGTAAGCCTTCATCCAGGGTTCCCATTCAAGGAAAAAAAGTAGGTGGAAAATCTAGCCCTCTATAAGTTGGGAGAATTTAAAAAAAAATCTTAAATTCTACAGACTGACAAAATTGCATTAAATTCAACAGACGTGACAAAATCTTGAGAAAGCCCTCCATCACAAGTTTTCGAGTGAGACTCAAAATAAGAATTATTACGATGCTACTTGCAGCTGTCGATACATATTTGCGACTGAGTGTCAGAAAACATAAACTTACCTTGGGAAAGACATTACTTTACATGATGAAGGTACATGTCTGAAGTGTTGCCTTACAGTTTCATCTAAATTGTCTTTGAAGGAACATATTTAGGAAGTAGTGCAACTAACTTTATGACTGACCTACGTAGCATTTATTATTTACTTTAGTAGAAAAAAATACTTCAAATGTGGGAAAAAAAATTTGAACAATATTTACAATGTATATTTTTCATTCATAGGACTTTCTTTATGAAGTTTTTTTTGGTATTAATTAGAGACGTACCGAGTAGCACTTTGGCCGAGTAGCCGAGTACCGAGTACTCGGCCTTTCACTACTCGGCCGAGTACCGAGTTACCGAGTACTCGGCCTTTCACTACTCGACCGAGTTACCAAGTACCAATTATGATTTAAGAAGAACCACCGACATACATGTGATGAATTTTGAACTTGTTGGAATAGTAGTATAGACCTCCTTGTCCATATAATAGTTTTTAAAACTTAAATTCCTGCTGAAATTTAACTACGCATTGTATAAACAATTTTGTTTATGTCACGAATTTTATAAAAAAAAGAAAAAATATTTTTTAAATTAAAAATAAATAAAAGGTATGATTAATCAAGTTGGAATTAAAACAAATTACAGTAAAATCCCTCTAATGTGGACACTAACAGGACAATTTTTTTGTCCGCAATAGAGAGGTGTTCGCAGGACAGGGGTTTAATAATGTTTTTTGCATTGGAACTGGGGAATTAAAAATTGTCCGCATAAGAGGGATGTCCGTTAGGAGGGGCTTCACTGTACCAATCAATCACAGTTCTAGTCCGCCAAACATAAATAATTTTTACAAGCAGATAAAACAAATGTGCAAGAACACTGCAGATACGTGTTTTTTGCCCCCCCCCCCCTCCGTTACAAGGAACGTCTTTTTCAGTGCATAACATGTGAGCTAAAGAATGTAAAGACATTCAACAAAAAAAATCTGACTCTTGTCAGATGCCTTTAAATCCACGAGCTCCCATTTTGTGCATTGAAAAAGGAATTCCTTGTAACGCCAAAACATGTGTCCGCAGTGTTCCTGCACTGTGCTTTAAATGTTGTTTTATTTTCATTTATTTTTTAAGCAAAGGTATTTTTATATTTTTATGACTAATTTTTGTTTGTAGCAAAAATCCATTTTTAATATTAAAATTCCATATTTTCTATACTTACCTTTTTTTGCATAATTTTTAATAAATAAGTTTTGTTAACTTTGGGGACATTAAAATAAAGATTTATTCCATTGAAGCTTTACAAACTTCATTATTCTCAAAATTTAAATTTGACTTATAAATTTTATTTGTAAATGATTACAGAATATAATGCTTGCTCTTTTATTTATATAAATTTTAGTATCTGTCTTGGACAATATTCAAATTTTTGCAACTACTCGGTATTGGCCGAGTATCTGATCAGAATTTGGCCGAGTACCGAGTACTCGGCAAATTGGCCGAGTAGGCCGAGTACCGAGTAGTTACCGAGTACTCGGTACGTCTCTAGTATTAATGCTGATATATAAATCCTCACAAGCTGATCCAATATTAATTTTGCAAATCTATGTTTCAAATGACGAAGTAGTTTATCCTTTAAAAAGACCCTTTAAAGTTCATTATTTTTTTGGTCATCTGTAATCAACTTTATCTTTCACCGAGAGGTGAAGTAAACCAGCCGGGATTGTGCCTGAAAACCGGGACAGTCGCGGTCAAACTAGAACATCGGCAAGCCTATTTAAAACCCATCTATAATTATTCTCTAAACATGAGTTAGTTTTTTATTGCAATTAATCTTCTCTAAGAGCTATTTTAAACATTTTACAGTAAAATATTTAAGGTTCTTACTACACTTGTTTGCCTAAGTGCTCATATAGAACTCAAAAACCATTGTAAATATACAATATGTCAAATATCAAGTGAACCATTAACAAATATTCATCAAATATCGGAACTATATTCCTAAAATGTATTTACACTAAACCAACTTACAATTTGTATTTGTCAAAGTATTTTTTTATAATTATAAATATGGTAACTACATTTGAAATTCTTTTCTTTAAATTTTTTTTATAAGTGCACGATTCTCATGGTCTATCGGAAACCCTGTGTGGCCCCACCCACCTTTTTTTTTTTCTTTTTTCCTTCAAGTATAAGAATTAAGTTCTTAAAAATTGATGATATGAATCATTTTTTAAGATTCAAGCTTCCATTACTAAGCAGGAGTCGGAATCATCAAAGGATTGACCGCAAAGCATGTGTAGATGTTCTGTCCCTGATTTTACCAGAGTCGACTTGAATTTTAAAAGCTTTCCCCGATTATTCCTTATCCTAAAATTTGAGTTCTTATAAGTTTAAAACATTAATTTCGATCTATATACTGTTAGCATTTTATTAATGTTTGTTTAAAATACACTATCGTAAACCAGCGTTTAAGTCAAGTTTAAAAATCCTTTAGCAAAAAAACTAAAATTGGGGGGTAAGTCTTAAGCAAAATGCTAAAATTCAGGCTTGACATCTTTGAAGAAATAAATGCACATTATGTGATATTTTTTAAAAATTTGAAATGAAAAATTCAGAATTGTTCTTGATATTGAGGGAGCAGACTTTTTTTTTCTGAAAACCACCAATAATGTATTTATTGGGGGGATAAAATGCCCATTAAGAGGAAATATTTTTCAACTTAATAACAGTTTATGCATGTTGGATATGATTTATAAATACGATTAAGTTCAATATTGCTTCCTTTCTCTGATTGTACACTTTCCCCCCCCCTTTTTTTTCTTGTTATATTGGAGCAAAAAAGCGAAAATGCTTTGTTCCACTTTCGCAATTTGAATAGTATTTTCGCATTTTGCGAGAAATGCGACCGTAGCGGAAACCCTGTCGTAAACTCTTTAAAATGCTCACAATAAGGTGCCATGGTAGTCGCAGATAAGCAAACTTCGTAGATAATCCATAAATAAGGTAAAAAATACTAGTGTATACAATAGCAAAGAAAGAAAAAGATAATTAGTGCTACGCGCATATATATTTAAACTCCTAGAAAAAACAATAAGAGTGTAAGACAAGAAATGTAGGTAGAAGCTGAAAAGGAATCGACATGTGCTGCAAGTCATGCAAATACATCTAATACTAGTATGTTGTGGCCATAACGAAACTTTCTTCTATATTTTTCTTTTTTTTTTCTAATCCCTCCCCATGCTTGACGAGGAAGCAATATTCCCAATGAAAACAAAATTACACATGCAAAAAACTTGACGACCATCCCAATGTCTGAATTATTGCAAAAGCAAAGCAAAGAGCGAAAATTGAAAGTTATTTTAAAAGCCTTGCTTGAATTAATTACAAATATTTTATTTGTTAACAAACATAAGATGGCAACAGTTAAAAATTTTAAATCATTGAGATAATATTTCCGATCATTTCCATACAATTAAAATCACGGGAAATACGCAGAGGACAATCTATTACGATTTATCTTTCTTATTGTTGCATTAATAAAGCTTATTTTTATTCAAAAAAAAAAAAAAAAAAATCAATACCTCTTGGAGCGATTGGCGTCAAAATTGAACCAAAGCCTGTTTACATATGTATTCACATATATCCCAAATTTCAACCAGAACGTACCATTACTTCTTGAGATAGGGCACTCACAATGGGAAAAAAAGAACGGGCGATTGCGCTACCCCCCTTTTTAGCTGTTGACACCAAAATAAAATCAGCTCTTATACCCGCTAAGGACTACTTGCCGATAAATTTTTCTTTCATTCCGTTCATTATTTCTTGAGATACAGCAGTCACAATTGACAACAAAAAACGTTCTATAACTCAACCCCCGTTTGAGCTATTGACACCAAAATTGAATCAGCCACCTGCTCCTGTTAGGGGCAACATGTGGACCAAATTTTGTTTGATTCTTCCAGTTTACTTCCTGTAGGAATAGCAATCACGCGTAACTCAAAAAATTGTCCCAATGCTCCACCCCCCTTGGAGGAATTCGCGCCAAAAAACCAATGGGCACATATGTGTACCAAATTTCGTTCGGTTTCATGCGGTAGTTTTTGCTGTAGAGCGGCCACAAAAAACTGGTCACACACAGACGTGACACACAGACAGACAGACATTTTCCAAAAATAGTCGAAATGGACTCAGCACACCTCAAAACGTTTCGAATCCGTCGAAATTCGAAAATTTGCACGAATCCAATACTTTCTTCTATATATTAGATATAGAAGAAAGTAATAACAGATAAAGTTAATGTTATACAACAAAAATGTATAGGGTAAGGCTTATTTTCAAGCAAAGCTGCTCCAGTCACTCGCTTACATGCTTAAAGAATAAATATAAAAATCAATTTCAACTACTGTCCTGCCATCACGAGAAAAGCCCCCGCCGAAATGTCTCGGCCTGTCTGTTGCTATAGCAAATAAGATTTGCATAGAAAAATTCATGTTTCTACATTCATCATACCCCCCCCCCCCCCCCCCCCGCGGGAAAAAAAAGGATGTCTTAATGGCTGTGGATAAACCGTAAATTGGATATTGGGGGTCAACTTTGAGGCATCACTAATTTTGAATTCACTATCATTTTCAGCACTTCTTATATTTTATATTCTGTAGTAGTAGACATACATGTTCTTGATTTTGCCACGCCCCCCTCAAAAAGTGCAATTAAATTGGCATCCAAGTTCGTTTCTTTCAACGTCTTGTAAAAATTCATTAATAATTTCATCAGAGTTTATCTCAATATGTTGAACGCTTTAGAAATTGAAGACTTTAGTCAGACAATAGAACATGAAAATAGGGGAATTATAATATTCTAAAACAGTGATGCCCAATATACAGCTCGCAAAACTGATTATTGTGGCCAGGTGAAATATCTGGTTTAGAAAAATGAATTTACTGAAAAACGTGGCTTTACTTTAATGAACAAATATATGGTCAAGTTACATGGGTGATTTGTGCACTATTGACACCAAAGGGCAATGTTTTTATGAAGTGAGTTTATTATTGGAAACTTAGTAATAATGACTCATTCAATTTTTGTCCCATTATTACTATTCTGCCTTATTTATTAAATATTTATTAGACATTTAAACATCAGTGTATTACATTTCACTAATGTTTTTACTTAACTTGGATTTATATGCTAAATACAAACAAGAATAATTTATTAGTTTCTGCAATGTGCACTTATATTTTTTCATTCACAAGTAAGTGCTCCAATGAGGTAGTGGCATTCACGTAAAAGTTTTTCTAAAGCCTATTTCCGAAAATTGGCAAGTTTGACATTAAATGGTACTATTCTCTTCGTATAATAAGGTCATGAAAATTTTTATGAAGTCTTGAAAAAATCTTGGAAAAGTCATGGAATTTTTTTTATCCAAACTGAGTATGAACCCTGTAATTATTACTGACCAGGCAACTCCGAGCATTTTCGCTAGTAAATATATATATATTAATAACACAAGGGCGCCCATATGCAAAATTGTAAGGCAAGGGGCCTCAGGTTTTTCCCCCTGGTTTAGCAGGATATTTTCCCCATGGAAACCGATTTCAGGACAGATTTAAGTTATTAAAATTCAACATTTTTAATAACTTATTCATCAATGGCTGGAGAAGAAATGTTTTTACATTTTTGCAAAGAAAAAGGTACCAAAAGCAAGAAAGTTCTAATTTCTCAGGGAGGCCGAGAGCCCCCACTTGCCCCCCTATATGGGCGCCCTTGTAATAACATTGTATTGTTCACTCTGTCTTGTGCAATGTTTAAATTTTTTTTTAAAAGAACAATTTTTCAGGTTGGTATAGCTGTCTAAATGACTCACCCACAAAGTACACATAGTCCATCCAAATCTTCCAAGATTTGCTCTGTCCTCAGAGTGGATAAGGAAGTTGATTTTCTCTTAGATGAAGATGACATAACATACTTGGCCACTGTACCAACTACGAGAACTATTGAAGATTCTCGCAAAAATTATTCTAAAAACAGTCTTACTTACAATCCATGTATTTCATTTCTAGAACCCAGTATTGAAAAAAATGAGGTCACTGACAAAAAGAAAAGTATGTCTTGCTCATCTAGTTTATATACAGGCAAAAATAATCCTAAAAAAAGGAAACCAAGTACAATCACCAACTCTTACGTAAATATTGCAAAAAGACTTAAGAGAGACAACATTCGAAACAATAAGCCATCACTTAGAAACAATGGCTCTCAATTGGCACGAGTGAAATTTAAAACAGAACGAAATAGATCATCTGATCCTGATGTAAAAATTATAAAAGTTTTTACACCCTCCCAATCAAGATCTAGTGTTAGTGGGAAAAGAGTAGTAGGTCTCAAGAATGGCATTAGAGGTAAAACTATAGTGACAAAGTTTAATAATAACTTGTTCAAGCAAAAGCCTGCTGTCAAACAAGTACCACAGGTGAATTGTAAGCCTTTTTCACTCGCTGATGATGGAAATTCCATAAATGAAGCTGATACTGCTCCTCTAATAGGACCAGAATTATATTCAGATATGTGCTCAAATGAAGCTGTCTGTGATGTATCAAGTAGCCCTCAAAACAAGTGGCTTTCGACCAATGGATCAACCGATGTCTCCCTTTTTCCAAATGGGAATTCTGGCATCGAAGAATCTCCAACGAGTAGCTCTGATAAAAGTGATGGCTCCTTTGAGACAAAAACTATTGTGAGCAGGAGAAAGCCCAGAGAAATAGACCAATTGTATGCGAATTTGAATGAAATCTCATGGGCTCATGAGCATGATTTCAAGAAGTTGCTGAATAATGATGAGATGAAGAATACTCGAAAAGCAACTGCAATTTCCCTTGGGACAAATCAGGGAAGAATATTGAGAAATATACAAGAGTTGAAAGCTAAGAATCGGAATGTGAAGAAAGTTGCGAGACCAAAGGGCAAACTAAACCGTGTTCTGAAAGCTAAGCAAAGCATTCAGAATAAAAATGTATTGTTGAATAATATTCAGCAACGGAATAGCAGTAGCATGGTTAAACATGCAGATAAGATAAAGAAAAGAATTTATCAAGATATCAAAATGAAAGCTAAAAACGACAAAGTTCCTTCAGCTAAATCAAAGCTAAACAAGTCTTTAAAGACCAATGGTCCCAAAAAGATTGCTAAAAAAACCAATGCTGCCTTAAAGCCTAAGTTTAGGCAGGGCGTGAAAGTTAAGATGGGTGCTGGTGTTAAGAAAAATAAAATCTTAAAAACTACAGTTAATGGCACCAATAAAAAAGCTCAGTGTCTTACGAAAATGAAAGACATCAAACCGAAAGTACCTGCTGTAAAAACTAAATTGCTTAATTCTAAGGTGGCCTTAAAGCAAGCCATGTCTACCAATTTAATGCTTCAAAAGAAAGAAATGCCCGAATCTTCTGGTGTTAGTTTGCAAAAGTTCAACAAAAAAAATTGTACAAAATCAGAAACTTGTACTGTTTCAAGTAACAAAACTACAGTTATAAAAAGTGCCATAAAAAAGTTCGAGCAAGTTGAAATTTCAAATCAGATTGATTTATTCAAACGTTTTCTGGGTGAAGATTCTAACTTATTTTCAGCCTTGCAACAAGGCTCCAAGTTACGTGTATCTTTGGAACCTCTTGAGCACACAAGTCATTGGAATTCAACCTTTTATGAAGAATTTAAAAATCAAGTTCTTACTCAAGCTTTTTGCAAAAGTAAGTTCTTTTTAATCTTCTCTTTTTTTTCCCTTTTGTTATTGCATGTTTGTTTAAGTGATATTTTTGTAACTGAAAATATAAGAGTGGCACGATTTTTTCGACTCTGCCTTCTTAATAATGTGTTTCTCACATAGCAAGAAAAGAACTATTGAGCAATTTTCATGAAAAATCATTTTTTTTGCACGTAACAGCTTATGTATTTCATTTAAATTATTTTAAAGGGGTTTTGAACAGAATATTATTGTTTAAGAAAGGACAATTGTATGCGATTTCTTAAGCAAAAGATTGTTTATTATCCTTAAAAAAATTTCTTTTGAATCAAATACAAGGTGTTTCAAAAACGGCAATTCATGACTACATTACTTTTACCACAAAAATGGATTGTCATTTTAGGAAAACCCTATTTGTATGAGCTGTCACATGCTCATACAAATTCAGGAAATTTTCTAAATTATGTAAGTATTTTCGTCCAAGCCTTGGGAAAAAAGTTAAAAATAAATTATTAGTATAATTATATTCTTCTTAATTAAGGTTTTTGATAATGAGTGCTTTATGTTCCCTAATGGATGTTTATTATCTTATATAGCTATTAATTACAGGAATTAAATTGATTGTTGAAGGTCTTAATAGTTTCTAAAATTGCATTATTCATTTTACCTTTTAGCTTTAGAGATGGAAAATCAAGATTCTCTTCATAGCATGTTTCGAAATCTAGATGAAGTAATTTTTAATCAGAAAAATGATGATAAAATGTCAAAGAAACGAAAAACAGAAGAAGAAAGCTTAAGATCCAGTGTGAGACAAATTGAAGGATCATATCGTTATAAAGAAATTGTTGTAAAGAGGCACAAATGTTACTTGCAAGTTGTTATTGTTCCAAATGTCAGCAAAAGAAACTGTTTGTCTATTGAGGTATCATTTTCAACAATATTATATCATTTTAATACATTTTACTGTTTTCCTTTTTTTTTAAGCACACCTGCCACTTTTAGAATGAAAGCTATCTCTGTACCAATAGTTTACTGTGGTTAATCACTTTCTCTATACAATATCAAGTGTACAATATTTCATAATATTATGTAGCAGTAAAAAGCAGATGTGGAATTCTTAAAAGTTTTGAGTAAAATGTGTGTGAAGTTCGAATCCCAGGTAAATTTTTATTGGAAAAGCTTTCTAAATCATGCACTAATGATTTACTAGCTTTTCATATAAGCATCAATTTTTAAACTGAAATTTTACCACACCACGATATTGATATTTCCTATAAACAGATTCCAATTTTAGTTTCAAATAATATTTGTTAAACTAAAGTATAAAAATATTTTTATTATTGTATAAAATAATAATAAATGTTGAAAAATACATGAATTTTGTGTGCACATCGTAGTACAAAGAAATAAATGAATAAAAGTACATTTCCTACCAGGGTTGTTTGGTTTAAACCATGTTGGTTTTAACCATGGTTTAAACCAATTGTTTTTTTTTTTTAAACCATGTGGTTTTTTTAAAAAATGTTTTTTTTTTTTCAAAAAAAAAAAAAAAAAAAAAATCTATTTTACAGGTTTACATTGATTTCCCCACACATATTGAAAAATGTAAAATTCCACTTATGCTAAGTTCCTAGCTAAGTTGCAGAGCTAAATATTAAAATTGCAAAGTTGCTTCTTCAAAATGTATTACAAGCTTTAATCGAAAAAAAATATTAATATATTTTTTATTTCATATATGTGCCATAAAACAGATTTCATTCAACTTCCATCACTATGCTTAATTTGCATGATTAGTTAAGATTTACTAAGGATTGAATCTTTTATTGTAGATGCAATCCATTATATTGCTCACTCCTGTTGCAGGGGTGTGACATTTTTGCCCATTTATTTGCACTTTCCTGGAATTTTAACTTTGACTTGTAAGGTAATCAACAGTCTAACTTAATTGTTTGCACCTAAAAATTAAGATTTGTTCTGCAGGTGAACACAAATAATATTTTTTGAATCAAATTTAAAAAAAAGTTATTATGATACATAATAGTTCCTTATATTATAATGTAGGAAGATTAAAAGATAAATTTTTAAATTCCCAGAACAAAATGCAAATGTATGTGTAAAAATTGATTGAGAAATATATAAATCTTCACATATAAACTACACTCTCCATTGGTTTTTTTTTTTTTTTTTTTTTTTTGGATTCTGTGTGCTCAAAAGATTTTGATTGGCTATACACCTATGCTGCTTTATGACTATTGGGTGCAGATAATTCTTAGTCCCCCCCCCCCTTTTGTTCATTGGAATTGGGATTTTGGTATTTGCTTTGCCTTAGCTAACCTGTGCAGTTTACAAGAGTTACTTACTCATATTGTTTTAAAAAGAATGTCTAATTCTTGTAGAAAAAAAGACCTAATCTGGTTTTCATTTGATGAAATCAAAAATGAAACCAGTATTTTGTATCATAAAGGGTCTATATATACATGCATACTAATATGTTAATCAAGTCAAACATTTCAATCAATATTTCCCCGCAGAAAGCTGTTTTAATTATTTAATTTAGTTACAAGATTTTGTTGTGATCTCTTTAATTAATCAAGAAATTAGGTATAATGTGACTATTGAATAACTGTTAATTACATGGAACCTTAATTACCTTCCGAAAATTAATTGTTTTTCTCGCAAATAGTATTTAAACCAAAAAAACCCGGTTTAAACCAAAAAAACCTGGTTTAAACCAAAAAAAAAAGGGTTTTTTGGGGTTTTTTTTGAAAAAAAAAACGTTTTTTTTACCAACTCTGTTTCCTACTACAAAATTATTTGGATGTTGTATTGAGTGAAAGTGCCCTTTCATCAAGAAGCGCCCTGCCCCTTTTCTAATCTGGGGTAATCAAAAATCTCTGTATACTGAACTGCAAAGAATAGTTATTGCATTTTCTATGGTTTATAGGTGTAAATTTATCTTCTTTCAGTTTAAAAATTCTTATCTTAAAAGATTATAAACATCCGTTGTAATTTTTTAAAAAATTGTACTATTGAGGCAGTGAGAAGCAAAGGAATGTAAGTGCTGAAATTTAAATTTTTGAGGTAACCAGAATAGGAAAAACTCTCCTCTGCTTTGGGGCAAGAGATAGTACTTGTAGCTCTGGTGTGTGCTGCTATACAGCATGATTTAGAACTAAACAATTCAGTGAAAGGCCTACCTGGGATCAGAACTTAAATCACGATTTAAGGAATTTTAAAATGTCCATTTACATCCCTTTGCTTTTTTGCCCACTGGTTTTAATTGCAAAGCCAAACTGACATTTATTTTAAGGAACGATGAATCATGCAATTAGGGAAAAAAAATTTCAAGCAAAACTAGGTGACTAAGTCATTAGAGGCTGTCTATAAATAATGTCAGGAGTTCCCACCTAGGAAGAGGAGGGGGTCACGGTGTGGACTACGACATTGAAATTTTTCGGGGGGTTTGAGATGTAGTCTTTTTTTGGTCGGGTGCTCTCTCTTTGGGTCTTTGTGGTATTTGGGGGGGGGGGGCCTTGCTCTTAGGGGGGAGGGAGCACCCCTGATAATGTTGCACTTTTTCACCATGTTTGTCCGCCTTTGTCATAAATTGCTACTCTTCACCTTACCTTTTCTCCTTGTCACGTGTCATGCTATATTAAATCAAAATTTTGCTATTATGAAAGCTTTTATTTTAACCAAAGCATGTGATGTTACACTGGTGTGGGCAGGTAAAAGGCAGTAACTGCAAATTTTTTCCATTTTTTCATTTTCATTTACTATTGTACAGTAGCTTTATTGTACTACAAGCTTGCTTATTCAGTTTCTGCTGAAAATAACTCTTAATTCTATAATTTCCCTATTATTATTGAATCCAAAAAGCGTTTCTTCAAATGTTCTCAGAGCTCATTTCTGAAGCTACTGCTGTTTACCCGCCCATGACAATACATATCTTGTTACTTTCCTTCCTTCCCCTTGTCACAATTTCATGAATCCCCATCAAATCATGACATCACATGTGGGGGATCTCTTAATCGAATGAAACAGTATTTATTTTCATTGTGAGAACTTAGTAAAGGATGTAAAAAATTGAATCATATGTGCACTTGTATGTTTCTCTGATTATTTTCTAATTGAAGATATATGTTTTTGCAGACCATGAAAGAATTGAAAGAAGCATTTTTACTTGCAAAGAAAGATTCAACATTGCGAGCTGTATTGTTGAGCAGTAGCGGTCCTTATTTTTGTGGAGGCATTGACTTGTCGCAGTTAATTGGAGATTATAAAAGACAAATGGCAGAAGAAATGTCCTTAGTTATGAGGTACTTAATCCTTTTTTTAAGTAGAAATTGTCCCCTCAGAGCAGGATATCTTATTGTTAATCTGAGGCTTAGATGTGTTACTGGTGCTCTGTGGGAAGGAAATCTTATTTCTGATTCCCTGATTTGAGTGTTTTGATTCTAAATGTTTGTTGATTCAAAGTAACCATTTCATACATTTTCTTGTTTGTAACTAAATTCTCAAACTTTGTTGAGTTTTTCAAAATTTCTGTTTAATGCTTTACTGACTGCTCTACACACACCCACAGAATTTTAGAGTAGCTAATAAAATTGTGAAAAAGGGACAATTTCACAGTTCTTGAAACATTGTTGATTTTGCTTGTTCAGATTATTTTTACACTTGAACTAAAATGAAACAGCACTTCCTAAAAATCAATATTTTATTTTTAGCTATTGAAAATTTTGTAAGTGATGAAAAAAAATCTGAAAAATTTCCTGGTAGTCTTTAGTAAATTTATTTGATTTTCCAAAATGATTAATTGATTTAATCTCTAATGGGATGACCTTAATACATAGTAATGGTTCAAACAGCTGTTTTTATGAAAAATAGTGCACTCTCTCAGGGGGGTACCTACCATGAGTGACGCCGTGGGGTGGTAATTTGTGGTGTCCCCCCTCCCTTACAAACACACACTAAAAAAAGTTTTAATGTTCTATATAAACGTAAAAACATAAAATTCATAGGATTTATTGCAATAAAAGTGTATATTAACGTTTCACCACCTAACTACTGGTTTATAGCAAAAAATTGCAGATAGCCTTGTAGCTAAGTCTTCAAAATGCCGTACGTTGTTTACACAAGGAAAATGCTGTGTAGTGATCCCATTTGTTGTAAATAATTTTAATCATAACATAGCCTATATAATTTTCACTAACAGATCTCAGACAAGCATTAGAAATAAAAAACTGTTAGCTAGAAGATTTCCCTTGTGGGGCACAGACTTGTGTAAATATGCCCATAACCTACGCCCTGTCTGACAAGGGCAATGCTTTTAAGAGAGAAAATGTTTAATACGTAAGAACAACTGCATAAAATAATACATTTTCAATTTTTACACCTTGAAGCACTACTAATTTTTATGCTCTCCTTCATTTGTACACTAAAAGTAAAAGTTTGTTAAAATAATCTTGCCTTTTCTCCCCATATGTAAATTAATGTAAGTGAAAACTAAAATTTTACGTAATGATTAGATCAAAGAATTGCTTAGCTTGTACTGCCCTTTGTAAAGAAATTCTATAAAGATAGTTTTTGAGCAATCAATCTCAAATTGCTTATTATTCTCACTTGACTGAAGTTGATGTTGCTCTAATTTTGCATATTACCATGACAACAGTTTTTAATATTTATTTGGAGAGTGAAATTTTCGTTGTGATGGGTATGATAGGTGATATGATTTTACTCATAATTTTTTTAGACTTAACTCAAGGGGCATTTCACAGTATTTTTGACATTTATGTCGAGTCCATAACATAAATTTTTTGGCCATATCTGTTTAATTTACTGTTTGATTAGCACATTATTTTATTTTGAGTTTGTCTTTTTACACACAAACTCAAATTAAAATAATGTGCTAATCAAACTGTAAATTAAATAGTTATGGCAAAAAAAAGTAATGTTACAGATTCTACATTTGTTCGAAATACCGTGAAATGCCCCTCAAGCAGACATAACATTAAAAAAAAAAGAATTTTCTGTGTGGAATAACGTTTTTTCAGGAAAAAACACCTATGTAGAGGAATTTAAGTAGCAAAACTTCACCTAAATACAAAATTTCCAGATTACTAATTCCCATCATTTAAAATTGATAAGATATAAAAATATATTTCGTTATATGCTGTAAATAATCTTTATGATAATTGTACTTGTGGATATCGACCATAAAATCTTTTTCTTTATTACTGCATTCTAATGGGCATTTCTTTTTTATACATATGCATTACCAGTCATAATATGACCGGTGCAAATCAAGTCCCTATGTGCAAGGTCGTACAATGCACGACTGCATGAGAGACAAAAAGACTCCGAGCTCTGCCAAACAAAAACGTTCCAAACAGAGGAAAAGTTTCCAACCGAAAAAATAAAATTGAATTGAATAAAAGAGACATCTGAGGAAAGCAATCCTCAGATGTCTTTTCATCCAAAAGCTAACACTTCTTTGCATTGAGAAAGAGTGCTCCTTGTAATACCGAAGCACATGACTGCAATAATTGGACATTTTTGGGCATCAAAACGTTGCAAATTCATTTATTTAACATTGAAGATACTCTAAAATTGGGTTTTTGGAGCTTCAATTTCCAAAAATTACCAGACCCCTTAACATTACCAAAAAATGATTTACAATTGCGTTTTTAGGACTTCCATTTTGGAAAATTTTCAGGGAGGGGAGAACCCTCTTAAATCACTAAAGAAAAACAAAAATTGAGTTTTAAAACTAGTTTCAGTAAGAATTAAGAGATTCTTATTGAAACTGTAATTAACAGATTTAATCTGTAATTAAGAAATTTTTAAATAAGTTCCCTCATCTTTTCTTCCTAATACCATCATGAACGCCTGAAAACTTTGTTTTTATGACTTAAAATTTCAAAACATTGGGAGGGGGAGCTATATCAGGGTGGCGACAGATCAGGGAGATCAGGGAAAAGTCAGGGAACTTTATTAATCAGGGAAATATCAGGGAATTTTGAAAAAATAACAAAAAATCAGGGAAAATTGATTTTATGAAGAAAAAACGTTTTTTTTTTTGCTTTAGAAAATTAAGTACTCTAATTCCCTACGCATTTTCCGCCAATTATCTGTTGAAAAAAAAATTAATGAGGTGCAATTATACACTGTCGCATATTTGTGCATCTTTTTTCCTCAACGTCAAAGTATTGAATCTTACATATTAACCACAGGATAAACTTCCTAAGATTGCTTCTGTGTCTGTTAGGTTGTTTATTTTACCTAGCTTGAAATTTCCTTTTACGCTTTCAATGCTACGTAAAATAAACAACCATACAGGCAAACAGGAAGCCTTCATTAATGCCTTAGATCCTTTGCCTTTATTCCATTCTCTCGTAGTAATTAGCGTACTGTAATCACGATTTCAAGAAGAAATCTTTGATTTTTGAATTAATACTATAAAAGCTTGAAAGTTATTACTTCTTCCCATTTTTATTTTAATTGCTAAAATTGAACTTTCAATAAAACAAACTTTGTTTTTTTGCCGTTATACTATTTGTTGTCACCGCAGATTATAAAGGTTTTCTTTTCTTCAGACTTAACTGATTCTTTAATTTTATAACCAAGTTGTATTCTTCCTTTATATATTTTGAAATTAACTAATTGCTTTTATTTTTTCTTTTTTTTCTTGCATTTCAAAGTTGTTTGTTACAAAAGCAATCTAAGATTTTTTTCGTTACATACTGAAATCATTTGACTTGTGTACTTAAGTAAATATCTTTATTTTTTTATTGTTAAAATGCTGTATTCATTCATAAAAACCTATGTTCTTGATTAGAGAAAAACTCTCTATGAATAGATGTCAAATGGTTTCATCTGTTTTGAATAAATATGTCAATTAGTTATATAAGAATAACTACATTACTTCTATTCTTTCACTATTACTTGTTATTTTAGCAACAATTATTATACTGTTTGAAAACTTAGTTCAAAATAATTTCAGTAATTTTAGTTTTATCATAAATACTCATATGTTTTTAAGAGTAATTTTAATAGCTTCTTAAAATTCTTATGTAAGGTGGTTTCTAGAAGTCAAGTATTTTTTTTTTTTTTTTAATTTTCTGTATTCTTTCCATGTAGAAAAATTTAATATGCTGTTTTATAGGGTTTTTTCCCTAAAAAACTGACTTGATATGTTTTTTTTAACCATTTTATTAAAAAAAAGTAGCATTTTTTAAAAATATATCTTTTATTTTACCACTTTACACAACTTAAAGCGTTTAAAATACTATATTTTATACTAACATACAATAGATTTCAACTAGAGCAAAGAGAGAAAACCATTATCATTGGTAACGTAAATCAGGGAAATTTGGTGAACTTAATCAGGGAAAAGTCAGGGAACTTTTTTTCACAGTTCCTGTCGCCACCTTGTATATCAACCAAAAACAATCCCTATGTCCTATTACTTTCCCTAACGGAAACAAATATGGTTTATGTCCATTGAAAGCTCTGATTTTTCTGCTGAAGATGGAACCTGTTCGAAATTTCTAAGTAGAATAAAAAACAAGTTATGAGCTTTTTAGTTCCATGTTCGAAGGCTTTCCTCAACTCAATACAGTATTTAGTGTATCATCTCAACTCCCTGTCGATAGCGACAATTGTTGTATTGTTGACTATTTTTGCTTTTCGTAACCGTTCAAGGCTTTTCTTAAGTCAAATCTTGAAGTAAGATTTTTGCACAAGACTGGCTAATAATACAGGGATTTGACTGATTATTTCCCATTTTAATGCAACTTTGAGGCAATTAATGCGTTTTTTTTATTTATTTGTATTGACTGGGTATTTAATCGATCAGCAGGAAACTAGCCAAACATTTTTTGTTGAATCATTTCAATAGCTAAGGCATTTGGCAATTTTTTCAACTGTCGCTGTTTGTGAAGTTAAAGCGTACGCAATACTGTCCTCGGTTTTCACCATGTAACCAAATGGTTACTTTTTACCATTTCTTTTATATTTCTTTCTTTAAATTTGTTAATACGTAAAATTATCCACCATTTAAATCAAGCAAATCCATAAACAGTACAAAAACTTCCATTAATTTGTCTTTGCGCACAATTTCAAACAATTGCCAAATTTTTACTATTTATTGGAAACATTTCGGGTAGCAACATTTTATAATCACCAGAAGTATCTCAGTATTTGGCGACACTCTCTCTTCGATGAAAATTAGTAACACACAGCTTTACAAAGTAGGGAGAAGGGGCCTCATTTAAGTTATCCCAATACGATTAATGCAAATTTAATAACATTTTAAATCGCAGTAAGGGATTACTGGTGGCTACGTTTTTTAAAAGTTTGTACTTCAATAGCAATATAGAGAAGGTTTTAGACTATGTTCGAAAAAGAAAGATAAATCTTTTTAAGGAAGTGAAGTTTAATTTCATATATTGGAAATTCCTCAAAGTTGTATATGCTTAAGTATCGTGTTTTCGTTTCTAAAAGAGTACTATTTTGTTCTTCATACTTACTGCCATTTTACTTTTATGGGTAAGGAAGAAGCTCTATTTTTAAACACGTCAAAGCGGTGTATTTAGAGTTATTTCAGTTACAGCAGAGAACGAATAAAAGTAGCCATTGTTTCTTATAATTATTACAGACCCAGGCAACGCCGGGTATTTTTGCTACATACAATTATCTGGTAACTAAATAAACTTATGAAATAGTCTGCCCCCCTACCCCCAGTTACCATCGAACAAAGATTTATTTTTAGTTAGAACGGCCAAATACATGCAAACATTTTCTTTATAGCAACTTCTGTTCGGAATTAAAAATCATATCTTATGAATATCGATTAACCAAACACTTCACGCAGTTTCATAAACTTGGAAAGTCTCTGGCGAATGGATGGTACTGTGGTTCTTTGGCAATTAATAATGGATTTGGATTTATTATTTTACATTTTAACGCTGCTTTTAATTGCAAAAATATAAAATGAAACTAAAAAAATGACATTTTAAAAACTTACTTGATAGGAAGAGTTATGATAACGTGTTCGGGAGGAGTGTGAAATTTTGGTGCTATAGTCATTACAAAAGTTGCATTAAAATGTAAAAATTCCGCCAAATTAATTTTGTTAAAGAGATCAATTAGTACTATGAGGTTTTGAAGTTAAAATTAATCCGCCAAATTAGTGAAACACTCTTAAATAACATTAAAAGTACTGTTAATATGTAAATTAATCCACCAAATTCATTTTTATCTCCATTCTTACCAGGCGACTACGTTAGTGCATGGGCGAATTATTTAAATTTTTTATGAAACTTTTCATTTTCTTTTTTCCTTTTTTGTGTGTGTATTTTTAAGGGTTAATGATGCTAATTATGATTTTGTGGAATTAATGACCTTATTTTAATGACGGCAATGGAGAATATTGTTTTTCCTTTCATTCTTTTTTCTTTTTGTTTTTTATCCTATCGGACCTGTACTGATGAAGATTTTTGGAAATACTCATGACTGAGATCATCAGAGGAAAATGTTATTTGAAAACGCTGAGAGAGACCATTCTAACAGAGATTTTTGGGAATTTTTCTCTTTGAGAAATTTTTTGTACTATTGTCCTCATTTAAATGGGAACTTAAAAAAAAAAAAAAACTGTTGTCCTTACTCTAATTTTAATGGTATTTTCACTCTGAACTTTTTGGTATTGTGATCAGGACATGTTTACGTTATTTAGAAACAGTTGATTTCCTTCTAATGGGGATTTTAAATGTTTGATGTTCTCACTTTAAAATGACATTATTAGAATCAGGATTTGTAGTGATTGTTGACCCTATTTTAGGAAAATATCTCCGGTAAGAAAGCTATACATTATACAGTAATTTAGATAGCCAGTGTAGCGCTGGATGTTATTTGACGGAGATCGGGATTTAAGGAAACTGTTTCACTTCATTTAAGAATAGTTGACCTCACTCAAATTGGATTTTTTGAGAATTACCTAAACAAACTTCTTTAGAACTCCTGAACGTTTTCGTGATTTATTTTGTGTGACTTTTTGGGTGTCTTCCCAGTTTCGCTGACATTTCATTCCCCCCCCCCCCTTCCCCCTGATTTTCAGTTTTAATCATAACTTTTGATACATTTTTTAAATGTATCAAAGGGCAGGCAATTTGAAGTGTCAGCAAAACTGGAGACAAACCATTTTTTGGTAACTATTTGACCTCTGCCTGTGTTAACTGTTAAAACTTGAATCGATTGAAAAAAAACCTACATCAACGTGAGCGAAGCCGCGGGTAAAAGCTAGTACATATATATATATATATATATATATATTAGAACAAATTAAATGCGAAACATTTTTTCTATATTATATTTGTCTACAAAACCCCGCTGCAGGTGTTAACTATATTTTCCTCGAACACAATTGTGAAAGGCGCTAAAAATATATTTGCACAACGGCGCCAATCAGGCTTGGCGCGGGCCTGGTGCTAATTTCTTGGCTATTACTATTCCATTCCACTTGTAGAAATAAGCAACTCAACAAGTACGATCCTATTGCAATCATGGTTGCGAAAAACATAATTTTAAATTCAAGATGTCAAAATTGAAGTGAATACTGATTTTGTTTCAATATAGTTATAAAATTGTTTATTTTATTTTTAGGGACCTTATTCTAGCTATATCATCTGTTTCTAAACCAATTATAGCCGCAGTGAATGGATGTACAATTGGTTTTGGTGTGGCAATCCTGGCATTATGTGATATTGTGTTAGCAAGTGACAAAGCAACCTTTTGTATACCTGCTACAAAACTTGGGTATGTGCCTGAAGGAGGTTTAAGTTTGACATTGCCACAAGTTATTGGTTCTGGGAGGGTAAGTCATTTACTCTTATTTTTACCACCATTGCTTGTGTAAGGAATGATTTTCCTTTGAATACGTTAACAAAGAATAGGAAAATATTTATTTTGCCTGGAGTTACCATAAAACAATAGGGTTACCAAAATAAATTTACCAACATGAAAATTTGGCGACGACCATGCCAAGTTTCAAATTATCAATATATACCCACAAAAGCAAAATCAAAGAGTGGAAATTAAAAATCATTTTTAAGTTCTTGATGAAATTCATTTCAAACATTTTATTTGTTATCAAAGGAAAGATGACAACAGATAAAAATTTTACATCATTGCCGTTTTTCTGATAAGTTGCCAACAATCAAGATCACGTGAAAAGCTTTCTCGAGAGTTTTAGTATCGTTTATCTTTCACATTTTTGTATTAGTTCAGCCATTTTCATTCCAGTGAATGATGGCAACAAATCATATCCCTTTGGAGTGATTAATGCCAAATTTGAATCAGCTCCCATTTTGGTGTAGGTTTTATTTATTCTAGATTTCATCTAAAATGTAGCATTACTTTTTAAAATATAGCACTCGCAGTGAACAAGAATAGATGTTCGATCGCACCGCCCTTTTTTGAGCTCTTTTTGCCAAAATCAAATTGGCTCTTGTACTATCTAAAATTTACCTGTAGATCCATTTTTGTTTGATTCTGCTTGTTATTTCTCAAGCTATAGCAGTCACAAGTAACAAGAAAAATGTTTGATTGCTCAACCCCTTTTGTAGCTATTGGCACCAAAATGGAGTCAGCACCTCTACCCTCTAGGGTCAACATATGAACCAAACTTTGTTTAACTCCACCTATTACTTCTTCAGACACAGCTAACACACATGCTTTTGATGTTTGAAGTATAATTTTTGATTTTTATAAAATTTACAATAAAGGTTGAAAATTTAATGTTAACAGCTAAATTTGCATAAAACAAGCAAAAATCTGGCAATCTGTGTAAAAGTTTTCCTATTCGAAAATTCTTTTTTCAAGCGAACTTTAGTTTTGGAAATAGTGAGAAATCATTTATGGAAAAAGCAATAAAAACTTTTTAACAAAAAAATTGAACCGCCGAAAAAACTGAAAAGCAAAAAATAATAAACCATTTTAATTAAACCTTAATAACTAAGTTCTTAAACTGATGTAAGTATACCTAAGTATATATTTTTGTAATAATTTAGAGTTTTTAATTAACCTTAATAACTCAGTTCTTAAATTAATGTAAGTATACCTAAGTAGTTTTGAGTCGGTGCCAAACAAGCAAATTAATTATTTTTGTAAAGCGTGAGGCGCAGCAGTGGCGTATGGCGACACGCCCCTTCGCTGGAAAATGCCGAGCGTTCACGAAGTTAAACCCGAACGTCGTCGAGTGGTCTCGAAGAAGCACGTGTCGAGTATTTGGCTGCTACTGAGCTTTTGCCTCATATACAACAGTAAAAATGTTTATATCATTGTTCATCACACTAAAGAAGGATTTCTCATCTTGTTAAAAGCTCAAATAAATGGTTTTGTGGGTCATAGTATTATTCAGCGTAAGTATGGCATAACAACTGTAGCCGTTAATTGCATACATGATCCTGAAGATTTTTCTCACTGGTTGTTTGCCTCTCTCGTGCGAGGTCCCAAAGGCTTCAAAGCTCCAACGAGAGGTACTTTTTGTTGTATACGATCTACTAGTATTCATGATTTAATGATGGTGTGTGGAGGGAGCATTTTTTGAAACATTTATGTTTATCGCCGGACATTTCACATTACATTGCTAATTTTATTTGGTTATTTCTTTAAATTTAGGTAATTTAGGGATCTTTGTTTATTTATTGTTTGGCACCGACTCAAAACTACTTAGGTATACTTACATTAATTTAAGAACTGAGTTATTAAGGTTAATTAAAAACTCAAAATTATTACAAAAATATATACTTAGGTATACTTACATCAGTTTAAGAACTTAGTTATTAAGGTTTAATTAAAATGGTTTATTATTTTTTGCTTTTCAGTTTTTTCGGCGGTTCAATTTTTTTGTTAAAAAGTTTTTATTTTATAATTTTTTGTGGCTATAAGCTACTAATGTGGCTATAATCTGTATGCTTATATTTTTGATTACTTTTAAAATAGCTACCTACCTTAGTTTAGCTATTAATATATATATATATATATATATATATATATATATATATATATATATATATATATATATATATATATATATATATATATATATCGTATTTTAACAATTATCTGTTGTGTTACATAAATAATTTTAAAAAAGCAGGCTTTATATACTAACATGGGTAGGCCTACAAAAAATGCTGCTCGGATGAGGAAAAGATGTTTAGAAGAATCTATTAATGAGAAAGAAAAAAGGTTGGAAGCAAACAGAAGAGAATTACATTAACACGTTCACAGGAGAGTTTAGGTCAGCGCGAGGAAAGACTGTCGAGAATGAGAAGCTACAATAACGATAGGTTATTGCAAGAAGGTGATAAGCAGCGCGCTCGTCGTTTAGATATGATAAGAGAGCGACTTTCAAATGAGAGTGAAGAGCAACGCGCTCATCGTTTAGATCTGATAAGAGAGCGACTTTCAAATGAAATTGAGGACGAACGTATGCTGCGTTTGGATGCTGCTCGTAACCGTTCAGCAATGGTGGTACTTAACGAATCTTCCGAGGAGAGAACTAATTGTCTGAGCGCCATGCGACAAGCAGCTCGCGAGCGAAGAAACCAGTGTAACGCAGAAAACTTTAAGAAATCAATTAATGTTTATGCTGACTTGTCGTGTTCAATATGCAAAAAAAATTTGTATCCTCAGCAACGTAGGAAATTGCAAACTAAAAATTTAGGCTCTATTTTGCCTAACGAACTGGTAGCTTTAGGTAATATAATTACTTGTTCACGATGTTCAAGCAATATTAAAAAACATAAAACTCCACCCCAGGCCTATTGGAACAAAATGTCGGTAGCTGCAATACCTACAGAAATTGATGAGTTATCGGAAATTGAGAAACGTTTTATTTGCATAGTACCATTTCTCTTAAAATAATAAAAGTTCAAAATCGTTTGAGCCAAGACTGGTGCAAAGGGCAGGCAATTCTTTTTGCTCAGGATGTGGTCGAGCTGGCGGAATAACTTCCGCTTGAACCTAATCAAACTGGATTAGTGCTCGTAGTAGAAAGTCGTGAAAATTTAGAACATTCTAGGGAGTTTCAAATTGATATAGGTAAACTTCAAGTGGCATTGCAGTGGCTCCTAAAGAATAATGCACTGTATAAAGATGTTCGTGTGCATTTTCCTACTGTGATCGATATTTCTACGATAACACAAATTGCTGACGAATTTGCATTTTGTCATCGATTGTACGTTAGCATTGTTGTACAAACTAACTTATTTGGTTTCCGCTGAAAAAAATATATAACTCCAACATTTTCTTATTGTTAGTACTACTGAATCCAACACACATTTCTTCAAATATCTCGAAAACTCATTTCTGCAGATACTGCCGCTTACCTGCCCACGGCAGTACACACAAGAGACATACAGGTCTGAAGCTCATTCATTGTGAGCTTTTTATTTATTTTTTTTTTTTTGTAATACCCAACGCAGAATCAAAAAATCTTGGAGTGAACAACTAATCACCCCCTCTCCCCCCCCCTTAGGGTAGGAATTTTTCCCTCAAATTTATAGGGGAATTACTTCAGGCTATACCCTTTCTAATAAAAAAAGAATATTCAAAATCGGACTATTCTGTAAAAAGTTATGTGTGGTCATACATTTAAAAAAAATATGTATACGTGTCGACTTGAGAACCTCCTCCGTTTTTTCGTCGGTTAAAAATAGTATGTCACCATCACTAAACTCCGCCCTATTTTTTCATACAAACCCTGAATATAAAAAATGTTTGACGACTTGCACTGAAAACTAACCCTAATCACAAGTACCAGAGATTGAGAGGTCTACACTGCCCTGTGCAGGTAAAGGGCTATAACTGCAATTTTATCTTTTTTTTTGCATTTTGTCATCATTCTTTGTACGTTAGCTTTGTTGTACAAACTAACTTATTTGGTTTCCGCTAAAAAAAATATAATTCCAACATTTCCCAGTTGTTAGTACTGAATATAGCGCACAATTCTTCAAATATCTCGAAAACTCATTTCTGCAGATACTGTCGTCTACCTGCTCAAGACACACGAGAGACATACAAGTCTGCATCTCATTCATCGTGAGGTTTTTTTTTTTTTTTTTTTGTTATACCCAATTCAGCATCAAAAAATCTTAGTGTGAACTACTAATCGCCCCCCTTTCCTCACCCTTAGGGTAGGATTTTTTCCCTCAAATTTATATACGAACAACTTCAGGCTATACCTTTTCCAATAAAAAAAACAATATTCTAAATCGGACTGTTCTGTAAAAAGTTATGTGGGGTCATATATAAAAAAAATCTGTGAGTGAACAACAAATCTCCCCCTTTTCCCACCCTTAGGGTAGGAATTTTTTCTCCAAATTTATATGAGACAAACTTCAAGGTATAACCTTTCCAATAAAAAAAGAATTATCAAAATCGGACTATTTTGTAAAAAATTATGTGTGGTCATACATTAAAAATCTGTGAGTGAACAACAAATCAACCCCCTTTTCCCACCCTTAGGGTAGGATTTTTTTTTCAAAATTTTTATGGGACCACCTTCGGGGTATACCCTTTCCAATAAAAAAAGAATTATCAAAATCAGACTGTTCTGTAAAAAGTTATGCGTGGTCATACATTAAAAAAAAAAAAATATACGTGTCGAATTGAGAACCTCCTCCGTTTTTTCGTCGGTTAAAAATAAAAGCGTTGGATAACTAAAACTATTTAGCTAATTTGTACTAAAGTTACAAATTGCATTTTGGATGGAAAAGTTTATAAAACTTTTCATTTTATTAAATGAAAAGTAAAGTAACATTAGCTGTGTAAGTTTCTTTGCATAAGAAACTGCATTAATGTTGTTCTTAACCCATTTCAAGTTTTAATGGAAAGTCAGACAACAATCCTTTTCTCTCTAAGAGTCTTGGATTTGGAATGAAATTGTAAAGAATAATTATTTCAGATTGCATTTTAAGAGCAATCCCATTTTAACTTTTCACTATTATGTTACACCCCTATACTTTCCATTGTTAAAAGTGCCTTTTTATTTTTGTTTGTTATGCTCTGATTTTGAATTTGCTTGAATATTATATTTTAGGCATGTGAATTACTGTTGCAAGGAAGACGTTTCACTGCAGCGCAGGGACTTAGTTACGGTTTTGTTTCAGAAATAATGTGGCCTACAAGGCTGATGAATGACCTCATACCTAGATTAGACAATCTTCTTTCTCACCCACCTCAGGTAAATTGCCTTAAAATCTGACTTGTATGTAATACTTCACAACTTGTATTTTTACATGTTTTAGTACTGCAGTATTTCATTATCTTAATGAAGGATTTACATAAAAAGAAACAGTACATCATTATTCAAATTTTTAACATTATTTCTCTCAATTTCTTTAAGTCACTTTACATATAATTCAAATATCCATATTTTTATGATTTTAATCAAAAGTTAAGCTTTCCTATCTAGTCTAAAAGAACATCAAAAATCCAAATTAATTGCCACCATAGGTAGTTCAGATTTTTCAAATTGTTTGAATGTTTTGAAAATAAACTGGAAAATAGTATGCCGTTTGATCGAATAAACTGACTCTACTGCAGTCTTTTTTTTTTTTTTTTTTTTTTTGTGGTATATGAAAATTTCAATCAAATTGGGACTCAATTGATCAAATTATTTATAAAACAAGTATGAGGTAGTATCTTCAAGTGATAACAGGGCCACTCCTGATGGAAGGTCACTGTGGCCTCCCAAAAATTTCCTTAATCGGGAAATTTTGTCTAACTATTCTGCTAAATTATCGTCACTTGGTTAATTTTGATTTCGTTTAAGGAAGCAATTCCTAGTTATTTCACAATTGTTTGGGTTATTTTCTACGTGAGACTTTTTTTATGAGGTCCCTATCCACCACATTTAAAAAATATATATTTTTTAATAGTGTTGCGAAAACAACTTTAGTAGCTACCAGTGAAGTTTCAATCTATTTTTTTGCAGTCTCTGTCCACCTCATAAAAACAGGTTTGTGTGTAATTATAGTTTGTGACAAAATTCAACTTTCATTGTTTACTTAACTTAAAGGAAATATTATTAAAACTTCGTGGGAATGTTTTCGTTTTTTTTTTTTTTTTTTTGACGTTCTACTCTATCTTGGAACTAATGATCGTATAACTAAACATTTTGACATCTGGACAGGAGGTAATGGACTAAAGCAACATTCACATATTGCCATACGTCACGTCAGTGATTATTTTTTCTCTCTAAAACAAGTTTTTGGTTGGTGTTGCCATGACAGCAAGCCATATAGTACGAAACACGTCAGCGTGACAAGAAGCTGGATATTTGACTTCGGTCCAGTTGGGAGTCTCAATTCGTTAGTCTCCGCAAGATGAGTGCTCTCTCTCTCTCTCTATTGAGTGAGAGTACTGTAATGTGCTTTACAAGCATTCATAATATATGAATGCTTCTCCCTTTTGGGAAAACATTCATCTGTCCGCTTAACGTGGCGAACGTGATGTGTGAACAATGTCTGAATTATGCTCAATACATACACAAAAATTTGCTTTTTATTTTGATTAAATCTACAGGTCCTGCATACATTTTACAATAAATTATGGGAATCTAACAAATATGGCACATTTGGCATGTAAACCTGACACCACTCCGCTTGAATTATTAATGATAAAGTGTTTGCTTGAACCGGGCTTCATTCAAGTGCCACACGTGTTTGAAACAGAAGTCTGTTCTTTCTTCCTTGTTAAAAAATTGTATTAAAGATTTTTTTACTTATTATTTAAAAAGAGAAATTACCTAATGCTGAACTGCAAGAACAGCATGCAATGGGATTTTTATTGAGTGGGATTTCAGAAAAAGTTGTGGGGAATGCACAGTCATGTGCCCTAGTGCAAACTTTGGCATAACAATTTACTTTTTATGTTGTGGAATATTGCTTTCTGAATGATATTGAGAGTGTATAAGTGAAAATTGGGGGTACAAGATCAGGAGAGAATAGTAAGAGGACAGCAGATGTTCAACAGCAAATAAATCGTACTGCATTGTACCACTTTTAGTTTTGGCAAATCGCCAGTGAATCTCAGCTAGATTTTGAAGTTCTTTTGCATCCTCCATTTTCCCCAGACCTTGCACCCTACAAATTTCTCTTATTTCTCTCTTTTCAAAATTTGCTGCTGAGAAAAAAATTTAAAAATGGTGATAGCATAACAGCAAAATATTTAAGCTCTTCAGCTCCAAAGGACAAGGCATTCATCAAAAATAAAATTTACAAATTGCTATCACACAGGCAAGAGCTGAGAAGCAATGAAAGAAATTATGTTGTATAGTAAATATTGTTGCAAGTATTAAAAACTGCATCATTTGCTTGATCAGACAAAATTTTCTAGTAGACCATATATATAGGCAGAGCTGCCAACTTTTGAAAATCCAAATTCGTAGTAGCATTTTGCAGTGCAGAAGAGGGGGGGGGGCTTCTGTTGCAGATTTGAACAGTGATGAATTGTCAACAACTGTTGCTAAGTGAAGGGGGGGGGGGGGGTGAAAACACCTCCCCAGAGTCATTGGTTTTAATATGAATGCAAATTCTAATACAGCAGCGTTAGAAATTACTGCTGGTCCACTGGTCCCAGACCAGTGAAATCTGCCTCAGACCACCATAAAAAAACAATTGGTGGTCCATGGGACCACCAACTGCCAGCTATTTTTGATCACTTTGCTAGAACAAATCCAAAAGCATTGGCTTAGCTAATTTTAGCTATTTATTAGTCAAACCGTTGGTTGACTTCTTTTACAGTTAGTTATATTTTCAGAAGTTTTATTTAATTTTAAATCACACATTTACATTTTACTCACACTTGGAGGGAAAAATAATGTTCTTAAACAAAGTAAAAATGGTCAAATTAAAAGTTCAAATTTTTGGTAGCCTATTTTAAGTGCTGTTTAATGAAATTAGTTTTCAGACTGTATACTTGGCTGTTTAAGATTACAGATTTAAATGTTTATTGCCAGTTAAAAATTTTAAATTTTGAAACATTTAAGTATATTAAAAAATCATCATCAGAAGAAAAATGTTTTATACTTGTTGCTAATCTGCTTTGCATTGTTATTTAATATTAAGTGTTTACGTTGTTGTTTAATATTATGTTTACCATATTGAACTTTATTGGCAGTACAGTAATTTTGCAGTTAAGTGTTTTATCAATGAGCTAAAACTGAATAAATGTAATCATCATAAAGTGTAAGTAATTTTTGGTACAAACATATTTAGTGTTTAATTTAAATCAGACCAGTGGTTTTGTTTGAGGACCAGTACATATTCACTTTGACTGGTCCGAGGGACCAGTAGGAATTTTTACCAACTTCTAACGCTGCTAATACAGTAGTTTATGCATATGAAAGAGCTGCTTTGATCAAAAAAACCCTTCAGAAGGTATTTTTGATCAAAAAAAAAAACCTCTCCAGAAGGTATTTTTGATTAAAAAACACCTCCAGATTGTGTTTTCATCAAAAAAAAACCTCTCCAGATTCTATTTTTGATTTAAAAAAAAATCCCCCTTCAGAAGGTATTTCTGGCCGCACTAGTGGTCAACGGTATAACAATGATACTTATCAAATTGTATGACGCAGAAAATATTAATACCAAATAAAAAAGTTAAATTTCTTCATGGAACTTTTTGGCAGTTTTTCCGCCTTTTTGCCAAAGATTCAATGATTGATGGATTAGCGTCGCAATCTAAAAACCGATTCATCTTTACACCATACAACTTTTGAAGAGCTTGTTGTGCAAAGACCGTCAGCACACGTGTAGAAGTTTGATTTTCTGAACTTACCAGTTTAGATTTGATGCTGTTTTTGTTTTTTTGGGATTAGGAATTTTAAAAAAAAAACCAGAAAATCTTAATTTTTGGACCCGTTTTTGTAGCGTCATAGTTTAAAGTTGTAATTTGTAGAAGCTACGATTTTTTCGTAGCAATTGGCAGCTCTGTATATAGGTAAAATGCTATAAACATTTTCCCATGGTGGGGGGGGGGGGGTGTTTAATAATCAAATTGTCTTTATTTGCTATTCACTTTTTGAGGAACAGTGTCTTCCTTTGAGGTAACCAATTAAAAAGCAAAAAATATATAGCCAATTGTTGAAGCCACTGTATCAGTTGACCGATTTTTTTTCTCTCAAAAATGGTGGCTTCCAGCAAAGCCACCTTGCCTCAAGGGGTTAAAAAGAGCAATAAAAAATATTTGTATAAGTTTACAGGTTGCATAAAAAAGGTTGAATTTCTTTTTGTTTGCAACTTGAGGAATGTTTACTTCAGATCAGGATTAAATGAGATAAGATAAATTTTTCTGGGCACATTGGGCAATCTGTTGAAAATGAAACCAGTTCTGAGAATTACAGTATAGGAGATCGGGGCGAGTTAACGTATGGCCAGCATCCAGATTAATGTATGTTGTACAAATAGTTTAGTACAAAGTGTTACGAAAATGTGTCAAAATTCATGAACAGTTGTAAGGGAATTTCCTTAAAAGTTCATTGTTGTAAAAGGTTTTCTTCCTGCTTTCAAAATACAGTAAAAAGTGGTGAACACAGAAATGGTCAAGATGATAAATTGGTTAGCACACAATGGTGTATCAGTCCAGACAGTATACTATGGTTGGCTCGATACGAACCTTTTAGTTGAAAATTATTTTAACCCTAAAAAGTATTCTGGTCCCCTCAGCTTTATGTTAAACACCTTTCCCTGTACTGCCAATTGCTTTAAGGCACATGTTAGTATTAATGAAACTTTTAAAAAAGAACATATATTTCCTATTAAAATTATTTATTATACATTATATTGGTACATCTTAAAGATCTCGTGAAGTGCACTTCCCGATATATGCTAAACCTTCATAAAGAAACTCCTGAGCTTCTACTTTTTTTCTGTCTTGAAATACGCAGATGTGTCTGGCTGGACATCTGCATGTATGATAGGTTTCATATGAAGTAGTTGTTATGTGGCCGCAGAATTCATTTCTCTTGCAAGTTGTTAACTAAAAATATACATATGTATATATGAAATCTGGAATTTTACAAAAATTGGAAGTAATTTCATGTAAGAAGTTTGGTTTTGAAAACAGGAAATTTGTTAGTAAAATTTTTACGTGTAACACAGTAGGGTTCGTTAATTTGAATCAAGTGATTTAAAAAAAAATCATTGATTTGAACCAAGTGCATTTCTAACAAAATCAGATTGAAATCAGTAGTTTTTATTTTTATAAATGAGTATTGCATTTTTATAGTGTGTTGATCTAAATTTAACCATACTGCATTATAAAATCTTCACTTCAATTGGCGAAACTACATAGATACTTTTTCAAGTGTGTGTGAGAAATTTTCAGGCTCTTGCAAAACCTTATCTGTAAGCAAAGCATAAAACAAAATCACATCTTATCTAAACATTATTACATATTTATAAATCTTAAAAGTTGATTATTTCGAGAAGTTATTCTATTTTTAAGAGTAAGCTTAATGCATTCATTTGTTCAGATTGCTTTATCCTCAAGGTTTCTTGCCTTCGTCCCTATGGAACAATTGAATCCATTTCAGAAATTTTCTTGACTCAAAGCTGATAAACATAGAAAACTGCGAAATTTTAAGAATTTTTCTTCTAAAAAGTATGAAAATTACGATTCGGAAATAGTGGTATTATTGTTTCCTAGAATTACAATTGAAGGATTGGTGGTTGTGTCTGGAGGCGGGGAGGGGGGGGGGGGTTAAATTTAATTTGAATCATGCATTTGTATGTTTTAATACAAATGCATGGTCGACTTATACCTATTATTAAAATACAGCTACTGCCATAAAATGAAAATAGCTAAAAAGTTGCTTTTTCATCTATTGCATGAAATATGTTTATAAATGTAAAGTAATTAATATCTAATCCGCAAATTTGTGAAGATTTTTAAAAAATCAAAATAATCTGATTTAAATTAAAAAAAAAAGAATCGTGACTTTTAAAAAAGAAATTAAGAAAAATTTAACTTTGGTACATAGATAAGTTTTAAAGCAATGAAGTTTTAAAATATAGAATGGAGTTAGTGTCTTAATAATTTGTACAGCTAGACAGTTCCATCGTAAGATGATTTGAGATAGGAAAATGTCTCTACACTTTTAAAATAGCATTAAAAACTGATCTAAAATGTGGTTGTGCATTGCATGTGATGACAGAAACAAAATAAATATTGTTATTTTATTTTATTTACTAGTGATACCCGCACGGCTTTGCCCGTAATAGGAAAATCAAAAGGTCTTTTGGTTCGCCTGTATATTTACAAATAATGTATGGTGAATTTTCTCGGCAGTTGGCTTGTACCCATCTTACGGTTCCACGTTATGATAATTTCGTATCTCGCCGATTGGCTTGTGCCCATGTTACGGTTCCATGTTATGATAATTTCGTAATTTACTCGTCCATCTTATGATATTTTTTTTCTTAAAATTGGAATAGAAAAAGAACCACATCGATTTTTTGAAAAATCGCTTCGAGGTGCACACCCCCATGCTACATACTAACTCTGTGCCAAATTTCATGAAAATCGGCCGAACGGTTTAGGCGCTATGCGCGTCACAGACATCCAGACATCCTCCGGACAGAGAGGCTTTCAGCTTTATTATTAGTAAAGATTATAAATTTAAAACAATATCAAAAACATAGTATTTTATAAAGTTGGAAAAGTAAAATAAGATATTGTCGCCTCAGAGCAACACTAAGACATCTAATCCCAGTAATAACATTAAGATATCCTACTGTTGCTCTGAGGCAATGATATAATAATGTTAAATTGCACAAAAATTAAATTACTGCATACACATGTTTCGGGTTTACAAGGAACCCCCTTTTCAATACAAAATAAGTGTTATGTTTTATTTTGCAAGAAATTTATGTCAGTTTGTAACAGCAAACTTTTTAAATTATTTGTTACTTAAATATTCTAATTAACATAACCATATTTATCAAGTTTCTCTCATCACATGAAATGCATAATCACATTTCAGGTAAATATGTAATGCAATTTCCAAGCTTCAAAGGGATAATTATTTTCTTTGCTGCAAATGCAAGTCTGTTACGATAGAATTGCTTAGCTGTTTTTGCAAGTATTATGGCATTATTGGAATGAATTTTTAAAATATATATATATATTTCAAATGTTGTGTGTTTAAACTTAATTTGTCTAAGGAAGATTTAAACTTTTTTTTTTTTAAAGAATCAGGAAATCAATGTTTTCTTTAGAGAAACTATATTTGTTTGTTTTTTATATTCCTGGTTGAGTCGATATTTCTTTAAAATGTCTACAGCTAACTAACTTAGCAGCATTGCTCAGGCAACAAAGAGTCTAATCACACCTGTAGTGTTCAAAGAATTAAAAGGATCTGTTTGTATGAAGTATTCTGTAGCATAATGTGATAATAGATGGAAATTTTTTTTTTTCTTTTTGACTATTTCGCAACTTGTTGCAAAATGATTATCTTCAATAGATATATAGAAAACTCTGTATCCAAAAATAAATCAGGATCTGTTGCATGAAAAATGAATATGAATGAATTTGGTGCTGCACCAACAATTGAGCATTGGCTAAATGCAAGAGGCACATTAATTGTTATGCCAACTAAATGTATTTTTTAAAACTAAATGTATTTTTTAAAAGATTGTCGCTAACATACTCATAGCTTCATATAGGTAAGTATACTGCTGTTCTAAGCACACATGTCATGTCTGACAATTTTACCAGAATTGAGTTTTTTTTTCACCGGGTTGTTCTTTGTACATCTTATCTGAGTACAGTGTTTTATAGTCATTTGTTGTGATAATGCATATCACATTTTTTTATCCGTTTTTCCCCCCATTTTTCTGTCATTTTAATCGTTTTTCCCCCATTTCATTGTTTTTTATTTATTTTCTAGTGCATTCCACGTTTTCCCTGCGTTCCCCTTTAAATTTCGCGCACTTTGTGATATCAAATATGTGATTTATTCATTTTTCCCATCGTCTAGCTTTTTGTCATTTTTTCAGTCATGATCCGATTTTTTTCATCTTTTTGTCCGCCATTAAAATGTAATAGCATCCTTTCCCTTCGCTGTTTGGGCGCCAAACGCACTCCCGCGTACCCGGATCTGATCGCTCATTCACGGGTTAATTTTTTCCACCCCACTTCACTCCGCTTGCAGCTTCCAGTCTGATCGGTCGTGTTTTTGGCGGCTCCTGTTTTTCTCCAACTATGGCGAGGCGGAAGCATCAGTGCGCGGCGTCCTTGGACGGCTGTGGCTCTCCGTCATATGTTTAAGACCTCAAAATGAGGTGAAGTTTTTTATTTTATAACATCCAAATTATTTAACCAAGAACGTTAAACTTCGTGGCAAATGATGATGATAGCATAGGAAGTGTTTCACCTGTGCGTACGATGGCTTCTGATGGAGGCACGCTGAATGTGCCTGAATTGAGCCCTTCATTAACGACCATATTTTGATGCACAACATAGCGGTGAGTGATCTGGAGCTGCATTTACCCAAATCAAATTTTAAGTATATGAGGATTTCAACACCTCCACCATGAGATTACCAACCGATGCGCTTTTTTTTTCGGCGTGACTTGGTCTGCAACTGACATCGTTGATATCTGCGTCATCCCTGAATACACCCCACCATCTTGTCCGTATCTTCGAATCGAACTGTCCGTCCTGCGCCCATTTTAACTTGAATGTTTTACAACCCATCCGAATGAACTCCCCGTTTTCCAATCTTTAACGAATTTTGCAAGCTCCAGCTCCACATTTTTTTTTTTTGAACTCTTAAGTATGTCTTCCGCGCATTTGTGTTTTTTTTATTAAGTGAATAATATTTTTTTTCCTGGTGATCACCATACAAAAGTCCTGTCGTCTTGTCTGCTTTGAAGTTTAGCATGAAATAAAGAGTGTACGGTAATCACTGTGTCATTCCTATCGGCCACATACATTCAACACGGGGTAAGTCTTTTTTTAAATTTTTGTTCTTTGGCATTCAAGGCAGTCGTTGATCTGAGGTTATGTGCAGCTGCGATGCTTCCACTTCCACGGCCTAAAATTGTTATCTTTTTGGGTTTTTGAATAATTCTTCAAAATTAAACGTGACGCATCGTGACATTTGTGAATGAGAATTCTCTTTAAAAATCAGATGAAGTGGTACCTGAATCCAATGTAAGGAGGCATAAAACTTTAAGGAGCAATATCTCATTTAGAGCACAGCTGCAGATATGACTTTTGTGCTTAGCATGTCAGTATAATTTTAGTTTGTTATTGATGTGTGGTGTTATTTTGGTACATAATGAAAATATAGTGTTTCAAAAATTTTAGGAGTGATTGACACTTTTTTGATGGTGGGTAGATGTTCTCAATGGGCTTCTCATGGGCATGTCAGAATTCTCTGATTTGTTGGTGTCTGAATTATTGAGTGCCATTTATTGGATGACTTATTGTTTCAACGGTTTTAAGCATTTTCATGTTAAAAAAGATAGTAAAATACAGTTTTTTTTTTTTTTTTTTTTCAAATTTTATGAAAGCAAAAAATAATATTTGTATTTATAATATATATGTCCTTAGAGCAACAGTAAGATATCTTAGTGTTATTTCGGGGATAAGATATCTTACTGTTGCTCTGAGGTGACGGTATTGTACTTACAGCCATACATGTGAAGTATTGTCCTGTAGCATTCTGTTTCAGCTTATTGAAGAAATATCCTGGTCCACAAAAGCAGTGGATACAAATTGTTCCATTTGATCTAATTTCAGCTGCAATTTCTTTTGATCCTTGACAACGATTTAACTCTCCAACTTGACTGCAAAACTTCAAAAATGCGCAATTATTGCTTTTTTTTCTCCTAATTTAGCATTTTTAGATTGCATGCAAATTATATACAGTAGAACATCAATTTCATGATGCTCATCAAGCTGGACAAACACATCTCAAATAATAGGGCATCACTATATTGGGAGCATGAAAACTATTATTCAAATGAATTTAAATTTAATTATGTATAGTGTACCTAGATACAGCGGCATTAAACTGGTCGGGATGGAATGCCACGCTAGAGGCCTCATGAGCCACTAGGCGTTAAGAGAAACAAGTACCTAGATACAATCTGAAACTTAAAGAGTAATTTATTTAGTAAAGGATCAGCTGCATTATTTTAGTGAAAGACAATCCAACTGACATATTTTGATGTAATTTTAAACTGTATGAATTTAATTAAAGTTTGTTTCACAGTAAGTAAAGAGGAAGACTTGAATTTCTGTAAAAGCACAACTATCCTTCAAGTGTGGAGTACACTGAATTCTGGATTGCAAATTAGTCAGTCATGGGGAATTCAAGTTAATTTTTTTAATGATGTACAGTGAAACTTCAATAACTCGAAGTTACAGGGAACGCGAAAAAAATTCGAGTTATCGAAAATTCGACTAATCGAAAACAAAACCAAAACTATAGAAGAAAAAGAAAATGATACCACTAAAACTCAAAAACTTTATAACATGCTCAAAAAAGTGATAAAATAATGTACCAGTGATATTATATACATACATGACATAATTAACATATAATTGTAAAAATTAAAGAATTTATGTAGGTTGAAAAACAAATTTAAATTTGTATGCATAATGAACAACTTTTTAACTTACCAAAAAAGACATGGGCATCATTTTTTAAAAAAATCTGTAATCAAACATTGCTTTTGCGCGGATATTTGTTCTTTCATTAAATAATCTTCAGATACTTTTAATGCGTCAAAGAGAGAGTCTGGAACATTCGGACGCGATTCTACAAAAACGCGCAATATATCTGCTGCTCGTTTTGCATCTTGAATCGAAGGTAATTTTATCACTGGCTCAAATACTTCTACCTCTTCATCACCAGAATCTTTTTCGCTTTTTTCCGTTATGCTTGATAAAATTTCTTCATCTGTCGGGTATTCAGTCACTAAAACTCCATCACAACTGACACAAAATCCATAAAATCTCTGTCGGTAGGAATGTTCATTTTATTTTGTAAAACGCTCCACTCACTTTGAAAATTTATATCGTCCATATTTTCGTCTTCTTCGTATTCATTATCTAGCTCCAAACAAGATGTATCTTTTACAAAACCAGCCTTTTTAAAACAGTTAACAATTGTCTATTGTGTAACATCACTCCATGCTTTTCGCAGTTCTCGGAGACTGTCGAGCAGAGTAATGCAAGGAACCGAATTCTCTTCCAGACACTGTAGAATTTTTAATACAACACGTTTTCTGTAGTGAACCTTTAAATTTTTTATGATGCCCTGATCCATAGGCTACATGATAGAAGTTGTGTTCGGAGGAAGAAATTCCAATTTAATTGCAGTTAAGTTATTTGCCGCTGCCTTGGGATGTGCAGGGCAATTATCAATAAACATTACAATTTTTCTTCCAGCTGAGATAAATTTATTATCTATTTTTTAAGCCAAGAATTGAACACCTCTGAAGACATCCAGGCTTTACTATTGCTTGTGTAATCGACTGGCAAAGACTTGACGCTGTTAAAGCATCTCGGCTTCTTAGCCTTACCGATAACAAGCAAAGGCAGCTTCTCCGTGCCTGACATATTGCTTGCTACCATAACAGTTATGCGTTCTTTGCTCCGTTTTCCACCCGAACATGTGTCACCTTTTATAGTAAAAGTTTTGTCAGAGAGACATTTGAAAAAAAGTCCCGTCTCATCTGCATTAAAAATATCATTTTCATTGTACTCCATTAGAATAGTTTTTAATACTTTTTCTTTCCATTCTTCGCAAATTTTTTCATCCACTACTGCGCTTTCGCCACAAATGGTTCGGTACACAATGTTGTGTTGAGTTTTAAATTTGTCTAGCCAACCTGCGCTAGCTTCAAAATTTGAAATGCCGATATTTTTTGCGAAAGTTTCTGCTTTTTCACGTATGATTGGTCCAGATAACGGAACATTTTTCTCTCTCGCTACTAGCATCCACTTTACTAAGGCCTCTTCAAGCTCTGGATACCTTTCATCCTTAAGGCGTTTTCTTTTTGCATTAAATTTTTCGTCAGCAACCGCTTGGAGGTTGACATTTCGGTTTTTTAAAATTGTTGAAAGCGTACTTGGAGGCACACCAAACTTCAATGCAATGTCCTTCTTTTTTGCTATGCCTAAATCGACTTCTTTGATCAGCTCAACTTTTTCTTGCAAATTTAAAATTTTAAGTTTTCTCTTAGCCATTTTTTTAAGGTCTAAACTTTGAGGGATAAGCGAGACAGCTCCTCAATCACACGCTTTCTTTAACACATAAAGAAAAACAGCAAATTTAGAACGACCTTACAGCTTTGTAGAACAAAACGCTAATTCGAGAAAGAATCCCTTCTGTCGAGACAACAGTCCCCGCCCGACCTTTTTTCCCCAAAAGTGGATATTTCAGTCCTAAATATACCCCCCCCCCCCTTTCTCTATTTTTTTCTGTCCCGGGCTCCGCAAAGTCAGAGCTTTGGTTTCCCCCTGTGCGGGTTTTTCTTTTTAAGAAAAAAAATTGAAGCAAACAATACCTTTAGGAAAAAAAGATAAAACATTTAGAAGGTTACCTACAAAATATCGAATTCCTATTTATTAGATTTACTTGGTCTAGACGCCTTTTGATGCAATGCAGTGGCGCCAGCTTTTTTCTTTTTGTTCATACTAGAAGAAAAAAAACGATTTCGACTTATAGAATTACATTAGCATGGAAAATTTGACAAGGTCAGGGGGAAAAATTCAGCTCATCGAATATTTCGACTCAACGAAATTCGGTTTATCGAAAATAATTAACATGCATTCTTCGTTCAGTTGGACGGGAATTAATAACCACTTCGGCTTGTCGAAGTTTTCGACTCATCGAAGTTCGACTTATCGAAGTTTCACTGTAATAAGGCTGCAAAAAATTGAAAAGCAAAATTTTTATGTTATCAAGTCAGAATATACAGGGTGCTATGGTTTAACCTGCAAGACCTCTATTTTCTCTATTGTTAGTCCTAGATGCATACTTCCAATTGCAAAAATGTCCAAAATCAGATGCTGGGTTAAGATATTGAAAGTTTGAATCAAAAATAAAAATGAGTCAAAAAACACAAAATTTAACTTTTTGTATGGGCCCCTTTTGTATAGGTTCCCTAAATATAACTTGTCCCCAAAGTTATATTTAGGGAAATAGTCTCCATTGAAAAATAATTCCAACAGAAAAAGTTTGACAATAGTATGACCAATATTCACCGAAATATGAAATGCTTTTGTGACTTACACTTGCCGTCAGTAATACCTTTCGGTGGAAAATATACAGGGTTACAGGGGTTTAAAATTATGTGCATACTGCATATAGTGGTTTTTCAAATTCTTTGGGGTTTTGTAGTGTGATTTTGAGTATCATGGCATAACATTTGCATTTTTGAATAGAAATGAAAAATATAAATACTTTGTTTTTTTACATCGATAACCTGTCATTCTTCTAAAAGGGCAAAAAGTTCCAATCTCATCTTCTCTATGGTCCCTTAAAACTTGGAACTTGAATATCTCCTTGAATTTTGGTCCCACAAATGTCAAGTTTTGAGTTAGTAATATTTTTTAATGAGAGATTATTTCCCTAAATATGAGTAGGGGACATAGGGCCCGTATAAAAAGTTAAATTTTGTATTTTTCGGCTCATTTTAATTTTTACTTCAAACTTCAATATCTCAACTCTGCGTCAGATTTTGAACATTTTTGCAACTGGAAGTATGCATCTAGGAGTACAGTTGCAGAAACAGGTCTTGTAGGTAAAAGCACAAAACCCTGTGTAACAGGAATGAAACTGTTTTACAACTACTACACAGATTCTGGATTTTTAAATGAACAACTACCTGAATTCCATGTTGTCTCATACTGGACACCTTCAAAAAATCATTCTGATTCATTCCGTAAACAATGAACGGTGTTTTCTTTTGAGCAGAACTGAGAACATTTTCTCATTCAATCGGGAGTATAGGTATACTGGCAATGGGCCCTGACATATTTTTCTACTATAGATCAGAGGGAAGCATAGTATGCCCACTTGTGGGAATATGTGGACAATTTCCTTAAATGTACCGAGAGCTAGCAAGCAAAGCCACACTGATACTAAAGACCAATTTTTGTTTTGTCCTCTGCAATTGTCTGAAATGGCAATCAACTTCGTAGCTTTGACATTCGAAAACGTCTCCAACAGTCAGTTTCCTATTTCATCAGCTCCTCTTCCTGCTGTTGATTCATCCCACATGTAAAAATATCCTTGTGAAGGATGCAGGCGATGGACGCTGAAGTTGCAACAAAATATCTTCTTTTTGTAAAACGTCAGTCCGGTTGAAAATTTATCTTCTTTGTTTTATTTGTATGGATTATTATGATAACTTAACAGCCATACTCTATAAGTGCATGTAAAAAAGGTATCTGAATACACATAATATTGTTTACATCCAGCCGAACGCTTAAGGCATAGGCGCGTAGAAAATGGTACCTGAATACAAATAACATTGTTTACATGCTGCATAGAAATATTAAAATACTTAAAATAATAATCATTCCTACCTTAACTTTAGATCCATCATCACTAGGGATGTATTCTGAGTATTTATCGAAGTCATCAGAATCACTTTCACTATACTTAGACGAAATTTCTTACCTATTATTGCCACCAGAAGTGCCGGTCACATGTTCACTATCCGCCATTTTTACCTCTAACCACTATTTACATGAACGCAATGCTACAAAGCAGAAATCAGCTATTACTTTGTGTTGCCATTTATGAGGGAAACATCAAAACTGTATAAGATTTCCGTTTTTATGACCACATACCATTGTTTTCACCAAATAACTCGATTTTTACAATTTTGTCAGATACCACTATTTACCCCCAAACCCTTCAATTGTAAAATCTAAATCAGCACCGAGAAATGCTTTAAAATAAGATGCTAATGCAAGCATGCAACTCTGGAATATATTCTTGAAAATATGGTTACAAATCTTCATTAGCTAAAAGTTAAGCTTTTTGTCTTCTTCTCCAACTTTGCAGTTTGCATTCTGCAGACTTTCTCAAAAATCTAAGACTCACGTCGCAGTGTCATGCTATTTCTGCTGGACCTTTAATACTACAGCAGAAATACATTGTTAATGGGTTTTTCCTCGACTAGTTTTATGGAATTTTTCTTTTTTTGAAAAGTAATAGAGGAATTTTCCCCTTTAGTTTCATAGTATAAAGGGTAAGCAGAGAAATTTTTTAGACACTTAATGCATCTGTTCTTTTCAATTCAACATTTATGTATCACTTTCAGGGTATTAGGAACTTCGTCAGTTGTACCTCTGATACTATTCAATTAGACGAATTTTTCTGATCATTTTAAAAAACATGTTTTGTATTCAAAATAAATTTAACTTAGATTTCAAATTGATGAAAATTTAACATTAATACTCAAACCAATTTATAAATAAATAAACTCATAAAATCCTTGAACATTCAATTTTCTCTCTCTCTTTCTCTCTTCCTTAGCAGCAGAGCAGTTAATAAAGTGTTTTTAAACAGTTTTTTCAAATATGTAAGTTAAGTTTTATCTACAATTAAAGGAAGTACTTTCAGAAACTTTTCGGCACAGTCTCCAGCGATGTTTCATGGTCATTAATAATGTCATTAAGAAACATTTTAATATATTTTTTAATTTCACTCATTTCTAAACCAGGCATTTTTCATTTACAATCTAAATCTTCAGAACTTCCACTTTGAAGGATTCCCTTGTATGAATTTTTTCGTTTTGATAACTTTTGAGCATTTTATTATTATTTTATTATTATTATTGTTTTTTAACAGGCTTCCTTCCTAATAGAGATTAAATTGATAAACTTACTTTTAGCTGTGCTCTTGCATTAATTGCAACCGTTCTCTTGTTAGGGAAATGTGTCCATTCAGCAGGGCACTCTGTGAGATCAGGACATTTGCATAGTCTGTGGACAATAGGCGACAACCAGAATCGTTGTCGCACCACATTGCAGGCTTCCCTCGGGCCAACGCACAATCGAAGATTCCTTTCAGATGTTGCCTATTTGAAAAGAAAGATTTAGATTTTTTAGTAAATCAAAGCATGCAGCTCATTTTTTTTTTTTTTTTTTCCGCATAGAATGAAAGAATCTATATAATAGCAAATTCACTGGTTGAGTAAAGCTCCTTACGTCACCAACAATAAACGTGGCATGATAATTTGATTATATTTTTTGGCAATGTTTGACATACGGGGAAAGGCTTTATTTTGACAAGGCTGAACCGGGTCCAGTAACCTAAATGGCAAAACTGTAATTTGACATGAATGAAGAAACGAAAGAATGATCAAAACAATGAATGCTATCTATCTACTGGAGTTTAGGATTAATCCACTGGAGTGAGGGTTGAAATTTCAACTATCAAAATTACAAGGCTCATAGTCCTCATATATCTCCTATATTTTCACAATTTGTCAGATATTCTCCTATATTTTCTCACTAGCTCCTATATATATATATATATATATATATATATATATATATATATATATATATATATATATATATATATATATATATTTCGGATTTTAAATGCTACCCAATAATGCAAAAACCTTTGATCCATTTCTTTCTTCTTTCTCCCCTGCACTGTGCACTCTTATCTTTAATGTTGGCATATGTACTAAACTTATGTTTGATTATTTTTTGAAATATACAAAATATAGATGATTTTACTTGTTACTTTTAACTTGTTTTCAATTTTTTTTTTCATTTAATGAGTTTACTTAGTAATTTTAATAGTATAACATGTTAACTTTAAGTGAACTGCTGTAGAAATTTTAAAAGCTTTTAATTTTGGCACATGTAATCTTACATGTAGTTCAAATGACTGGCTGTAGCTCAAATGATTATTTTTGAAAATGCCGTGTAGATTTTGGTATACTAGTTTCAACTTTGAGTACGTCAATTGTTTCAAAACTTGTAGCTCACCGATAAATGTTACTATCTCAATGAAAAAAGTGTCATTTTATAGGATTTTGTCTGCTTCGTTCAAATATGTTCTTATTTTGTGTGTAGATTTTCCCAAGAATTTCAAAAATGGATCTTAATCTCAGATTTTTTTTTCTCATTATTTTCCATCTACTCGGTTATGGTTACAAATTGGACAGGATAATGAATAGTTCTGTGCTCCACTTGGGCTCTTCTAACGCCCTCTTTCTTTTGTCAGATTAGGTCAAATTCACTCTTTATAGATGTGTGAACATATGTATACGCACATTAACTAACATAATAATACACACATTATGGGTAATGCCATTACAGTGAGTGCCGAGTTATTGAATGAGCCACTTTAATGAAACAATTCCTCAAAAATGAAACAAAATCCAGTTTTAACTCTAAGAAATTGATGAATATTTGAATCAAACATGCCGCTTAAATGAATCAAGCATATGAGACTGACCATTTCCCACAAACGTGGTGCATTAGTGCAGTCTTTTATTTTTTCTTTGCCTTCGTTTAGTAAAATTACGTTTTTTTTTTCCCGTAAATAGTGAAATGAGGAGGTGGCAGAGTGTTGCACACTTGTTGTAACAATTTACCAAGTTTTCTCATAAGTCCAACAAAACCAGTGACTCGAGAGAGACATGAAGTCGATGGGACTTTTAATTGATAGTGTTAGTACTAAAGCAATAAGGGTACCAAAACCGGGGGACTATGGGTAGATTTATGACATTGAAAAAAGAATGTCCAAAATGATTATTACCTAGTTTTACCAATCAATAAGAGATGCTTTTTTCAAAGCACGTAAGTTTAAATCTGAATTTTGTTATTGCTTTTTCATACTGTTTTGTGATAAAATTCTTTAAATAATCAGAGAATGGATATTTTAAGTGTACGGTATACTTCTATTGATATCTCATTTGACCAAATATTTATTAAAGTTCTCTTAAATTGTATGTTGAATTGCACTTTAAAGAAAAAGAAAAACACGCTCACACAATTTTGCTGAATTGAATCAAAACTGTCATAAACTAACATGATTCATATAAGTGCCCGTGGGTATGAAAATTCATTTGCTCTTACATCTGTGACTCTTCATATTGCTATGACTTCATGCATGATATAGAAGTTTAATTGATAATGGCGCTCTGTTTTTTGTACCATGATCCAAACATATCCTATATTTTTTCGAAATTCCTATATATTTTTTTACCAAACTCCTATATTTTTCCTTTTTAACTCCAATATATTTTTTTCCATGAGCCCTGAAAATATCACCAAACAGGCAATTGCTTCGTTCAAATGTAGGAGCAATTTTTACCCGTCGTACCTTGACAGGCAATTTTCTAGTCTGAATAAGAATATCCAGAACTTAAGCAAAAGTTTATTCATGTTCAGTCATTTTTACTTGCTTGTGTATGATGTTTATTTTTATAATCTTGTATGCATTTGATGTTTGGTAAAACCTCTTTTCTGTTAAATATAGCTTTTTTCATCTGCAAATGATAGAAATTTTAGTTAGTATTTTTCGTCCACTCGGAATTTAAAAAAAATCATTTGTATAAGTAAGTTTTTTTTTTTTTTTTTAGCAAGATTCAAATGAATAAAAAGAAATTTAGAAATTTCTTTCCCCAAAAAAAGTGAAAAATACCCCTAAAATGCCCCCTCCCCCCCCCTCACATGGACACCCCTGCTTAACTTGCTTACACCTTTGTTAAAAATGCTGTCACCAATCTCTGCATAAGTGTATTATGGCTGTTGCTTTTCATTGCTCTAACCCAGTGGTTACCAACCTTTTTCCCCTTGCGAACCCCTTCCAAACTCCAAAAGAATTTGGCGAACCCGTAGGGTACTAGGCAATAAATAACGAAAAAAAAGCGTGCACACACAAACAATAAAATTTGGGCTTTTTCTTTTTAGTTTGATGCTGCTCCATAGTGAAAAACGAGAATGAAAACATAATGCAAAATATAGAATTACAAATATGTATTGCTGCGAAATAAAATGATTGCTAAAAAATGAATGCAAAACAAATTCACCCAAAAATAAACTGATTATTCTGCGTTGTGCTTCTATGAACTTTGAAAAAAATTTTAAAATGGAATTTTTTGAACAAAGAGACTCAAAGTTTGGCTGAATTTTTTCTGACACAAGGTTATATTTATCTCTATCACTAAATCAGAAGTCAATTAAATAATTACCTTTAAAGTACCTTTCAGGGAGATGCCTCAGAATAATAAAATGAACTTTTTTCTTCCAGTAAAATGAGAAAGATCTCTAGGTTTAAGTCTTTTTGAAAAGGACTATGAGCCTAGCTAGATAAGGATATACTGCGCATATTACTCGTTTGATTGCTGAAGAAAATTTTTTTGTAATTATGCTATAAGTGCAGAGTAAAATGCGTGTATGGAAAAATAATAGAAGCTTCTATTTTTCAATAACGCATTTACACTAATTTTTACACAAAAAGATGATTTTTAACAAAACATATTTTTAAGCTCACTTACTACAAGAGAAAGTTTTTATACAAATTTTATAAATTTGTTATTTACATATACCACAAATTAAGTTGCATGGTTAAAATCCGTTGATTTTTCTTTTTACTACGTAAACCTCACACTGCCAGACTTTCCCCCTCGAAAATTTACTGAAGTAATTAATTTTCCATAATTCCTGTGGTATTTTTGTTCATGTATGCTCCATGGAATGTTTTAATCAAGTTAAATCAACTTTTCCGATCAAAATCTTCTGAGGAAACGAATGCTTTCTCATTCTTTCATCTGAGGATATTGTACCTATTCATAAGCAGAGCTTTTTCAGGATGGCTTCTGGACTATCATTCTCAGTGAAAGCGCTAAAACTGGTGCTTTGCAATAAAGACTAAATACTTCAAAAGTAAAATGTGCCAGCAAGTGTACAAATATTTTCATGCTATGAGTATCGAATGTACGAGAGACAAATGAATACAAAAAGGAGCAAAATTTGCTTGAAACTGCTTGAACATGAGACTTCATCAGAAACAGGCATGTTAAAACTCCGCCCTTACAATATTTTTTTGGCGAACCACCAGGGGTTTGTGAACCACAGGTTGGGAACTGCTGCTCTAACCTCTAACTGATTTGAGAGAAATCGAACTTAGACTTTTTTAAAATCAAACTTTACATGTAATACGATGTTGCTTCCTGTGTGACAAAGTTTTCACAGAAAAAGGGGTAAAAAATAACAATCACCTCATGAATGCGAAAAAACTCGTGTAAAAATGTAATTTTATTCAGTGTAAGACAATTTCATTTGGGGGGGAGAAGGTTGACGCCCCCTAGCCCCTCCCCTGGATCCGCTAGTGGCACAAAATATCGGCAAACAATTTGTTCAAAGGAAATGTAACATTAAAATATCTTTCAACCTTTGTTACATAGGCAAGATTCTCGTTTTTTGTTTAAATCAGTTTACAAAATGGTATACTAATGCTCAATTGTTCTGAAAAATGTATCAATGCTTTAGAAAAAGTCCGATAATAGCGAATTTGTCTTGTCGACAAAAGCGTTTTAGTGGTTGCTTTGGCTCAAAATAGTTTTAAAAATACGTTCTATTTGGTGCAATAAGAAGCTAAAGGTAAGATAAAGCTCCAAAGGTCTTTGAGCCGTTCAGTACCCCCCGTATCTTTGTTGCTGAATTCTTGGATTTTTCTGTTCATGGATACTAAATAAATGCATGCCTGCCAACTCTACTGATATTTCCAGTAGGTTTCTTGGATTTCTCCCAATGTCCCGATTTTTATTAAAAATCTACTGGATTTTATAAATATTTGGGGATTTAGTTGGTTATCTAGGTAATTTTGTGGAGGAAAAAAAAAAGCCTGTAAAATTGTGTTTGTAAAGATTGACCAGACATATGTACTACTCCATGGTTTGAAAGCATCCTGCTAAAATTCAAACTTGAGTACATCAAAATCTAATTAAGTTTAAAAGAGTCAAAGTCAATCAAATTTAAAGTCAATGCTGATTAAGTTTGATCAAATATAAGTTTTAACTGTATATTGAGCATTAGTTTAACTTTTTTTTCTTCTGTTTCATGTTTCATTTAATTATTTTATGCGTATTTGAAGTGAAGAACATCAATATGTTTGTACTTAAAGGTCTAGTAAAAAAATCGATTGAATTTTTTAGTTGGAAGGTTGGCAGGTATGATGTTTAAATATTATAAGGCATTCCATTTATACTGGCTTTCTTCTCAAAATAAATATGCAAAATAAAAAATTCTGTGATTAGAAATTTCGCGATCAATTAAACGTATGTCCGGCTCATAGAGAAGAGCGCGCTAAAGAACTTTTATTGGGTGGGATTTTAGAAAAAGTTGCTGGAGTCATGCAATGCCGCGTCTTAGCGCGAACCCTGATATATAAGCATTTAATAGGGAAAGTAATACCGTAAACTCTCGACTATCGGCGGTCGGTTTATCCGCGGGTCTTTTCACTATTTTTTTAACGGTCAATAAATGTTTTTATAACTTATGATTGTGTTATTGTGTGTTTTTAGCTTTTTTATATGGGGCTCATTTTTTACATTCAATGTTAGTAAATGGAATATAGCAATGCGTTTAGCTATAACTTAAATGTATGTGTGAGTGTTATTCATATTTTTTAGCTAGTATACAATAGTATTTTTTTTTAACCAACTATTCGGATTATCCACGATCTTCGCTTATCCGCAGTTACCGTGCTACCCTATTCCGCGGATAATCGGGAGTTTACTGTACTTTTACCCACAACGGCTTAGCGTTTTTTCTGAAGAACTAATATGGTCAAGCAAAGTAATGAGACCAAACATAGGGGGATCGTACGGAGGGGGGGGGGGATTCTGCGCTCTCATTTTCAAAAGTAAAGGGACTTTGCCCCCTCACTTTTCAGTGTTAAAAATTAATGATTGATTGAAAATTGACTTTTTATACGTAGGGGCGTGCACAGAAATTTTGAGGCCCGTCACAAATGACTTTTACTGGGCCCCCTCCATATTGGCCTCCTCTACGTCTCTGCATAAATTTCACCCTTTATTTAAAAAATTATGGACCCCCATTTGGCTTGGGCCCGGGCCAACAGGTTTCCCTTCTACCCTTCTGTGTACGCCCCTGTTTATATGGTTGCTTGATTTATTTTAGATGGAAAAATTCCACAAATAAAAGAACTTTTCTCGTCTTATTTCATAAGAGTGGAACTTTAAAATGAAAGGGGAAAGGCTATGGTTGCCATCCGTCCCGGTTTTCGATGCCATATTCTGTATTTTTTGAAGTTTTTAAATCAGTAATATTAAAAAACAGCTTCCGTGACCACGCCCTCTTTCCCCTTCACTTCTTTTGACTCCCCCCCCCCCCCCACCCACACTTTTTTTTGTGCACCAGCCACATATGGGACCAAAGTTAGACCATCCACTATCCGTTTAAAAAAGAATTATCAAAATCGGTTCCCTAGTTGAAACGTTTTGAGCTGACAAAAAAAAAAAAAAGAAAAGAAAAACTGCGTGCGGTGTAAATTAATGACTGCCTCCTCTTTGAAGTCGGTTTAAAAAAAAAAAAACGCAATCTGTTTAAAAGATTTTTATTAGTATACTACAAATTACTGCTTTAAAAAAAGAAGGGGGGAGGGCAGTTCGTTGTTACGAGTACGTTTTTATCTCTTTTTTTTTTTCCCGCGAAGTATAATTCTTTTTTTTTTTTTTAATTGATGTTTGAAATGAAATAGATTTATGTTTCTGTACTTCATTATTTTTAAACCTCAAGTGTCGCATTAAAATTTTGTCAACAGCCAATAACTTGAAGAATTGAAATCATATTTAGAGCAAACCCAACCTGCCAGCTCTGTAATGCTGTGATAGGGATCTTCTGCATAGCCTTCACAGTGTTACCAGGTTGGTTTGCTCCAACTGAAGATGTTTGTTTTTCAGGAGCAATCAACGTTTAGCGAATGATGCATTGTTTGCGGGGGGGGGGGGGGTGATGCTGTGTGATTCGTGTGCGGTTCTAAATGCGTGATTACTATTAAGATTGACTATGAGGTGCCAGACTACTTGATTTCTGCCTCTTCATTTTCTTAAATAAATCCTTAGAAAAGAAAATTCGGAACTTGAATCCCCCCCCCCCTCCCACTGTCAAAATACGAATGTTTCGCGCAAGTGTTGCTTGTGAAGAAATAAATTTGCTTCTAAAGAAACAGTTCATTTTTGTGATTTTTTAAAATTAATCCGCGAAGTAACTCGGATCTTTTTTTTTTTTTTTTTGTTAAGGTAGACAAAATATTTTGATTTCTCTTTTTGAAATTCATAAAAACGTTAATTGATCCTCTTTCGATCCACGAGTGTTGTGTTTAATTTCAGTAAACAGCCAATCACTGCTGACATTTTAAAGGGTTTTATTTTTGAACAACAACAACAGTTTTGTGAGTGGAGCGTTGCCTCGGAGGAATGAGATGGAAAATGATCTGCGATTCCTTTGCGATACTCAATACGTGATTGCTATTAAAACTGGCTTTTAGGCCCCTAGCATTTTTTTTTTTTTTTTTGCTTCAGAAATTAACATTATGTGCTGTAAGTTCATTGGATAAGGAAAATTTTTTTCAAAGTTTATTCCCCCCCCCCCTTCCTGTTTTATCGAATACGATTATTTCGCGCAAATGTTGCTTGTCAAAAAAAAAGTTTTATGTATTTCAAAATTGGGGTCTTTTTATTAGAGTAAAATACCTATTTATGTATAATGCTGTATTATCTATTTTTTCCTAAGATGATAACATTTTTTTAGACTGCCTCTGTATTCGTGTCATGAACATTTAACTCTCGGGCAGATTTATTTATTGTTGAGCGATGCCTTCTGCCAAGTTATATTGGGATGAGTTTCAATTATAATACTTAAAATTAAAAACTAAAAAATCCCCAAGATCTGTGTTATGGGGCTTATTGATTTTGCGATCACATTGAGTAATTTAAAATGTAAAACAAAAAAGAACGTCCCTCCCCCTGGTTTTGTTTGCACAAGCGTTTACTTGATTGCCGTGCACTTAGTTTTTTCTGTTTCACAGCATTTCTTTTATGAGATGGGTAACACATTCTGACGATTCGGCAAAAATTTGGAGTTTCATTCGGCAAATTGAGAATTTCTGCCATCCTAATAATTTTCGTTCGGGGTGCCCTGTTCATATTGTTCCATCATTTGAAAAATTTAAATAGAAAAGTAAACTTACCCCGTTTTCGTACACCACATATGGCTCCTCCGATGCGGCGAGGACCGCACAAAGCCCCAAAAGCAACAAACCCGCCTGCGCCTTACTCATCTTTCTTCTCAACTGATGACAACACCCGCTTTTCTTTGTTTTAGGCGATGGAAGCCACCAAGTCGATGGTACGCAGCCACCTTTGGGACAAGCTGAAGGCTCAAATCGAGAAGGAATGGCGAATGCTTCCCCCGCTCTGGCTTAGCGCCGAATGTCAGAATAACATGAAGAAAATGTTAAAGACAGGATGGCTCGATGACTGAATATTCGCACGATTATCTTTCCTCCTCTTTTTTGAAATATGTATTTTGAATAATAAAATATTTAGTTTTCGTAAGTATAAAGGCTTGTTACGTTCTTTGAGAACTTCCCGGAATAGGGGTTTTGCTGTGTTTTTACTGGTTTGATGGTGTTGAATAATTTTTGAAGGAACAAAAAATTCTGTTTCGTATGAAAATGGGAAAAAAAAATGATTTTCACTCGTTTCTGAGTAATTCAAAGCACAATTTCTGCACTCAAAATTGCGTTAGGAAGCTTTTAAAGAATATATATGTTTTTCGCAATTACGAACGTGTGTGTGTATGAATGGGCGTATGTGTTTGTGTAGGCCGCATGTGTGTGGGTGCGTGCGTGTGTGTATGTATGCATGTGTGCGTGTTGTTGTAAGCAGTGCTCTGTGTATGTAGGAATATGTGTCTGTGCGCAGGCATGTGTGTGTATGTGTGTGGGGATATGGACGCAACCTGGAGACCGGTTTTCGCAAGATTAGCAGCATCGTGAGGCCGGTCGACGCGACGGTGGTGCTGGCAGAGGGTGCTGGTGGGAAAAATAAAATGATAGGAATTCAAAACAGTCAAGTGAGAACAATAAGCAATCGTGATTGCTCAAAAAAAAAAAAGAGAAGAAACGAAGTGAAATAGTAAAAATACAAATTAATGATTTTACCTCTGCCTCAAGTGTATAATAGTAGTACTTAGAATAATAAATAAAACAAAAAAGGAAGCAAATTACGCTTCCAAAATATAAATAAAATAACGCAGTATAAGAGCAACAATTCTCAAAAACCTCTTTGAAAAAAAAGATGAAAAAAAAAACTTTTATAAATTTCATTGGTCCCCAATGCATTCCACAACCCGCTATTCAGCAAAGACAATCGAATGAGAGACAAAAGAGAAAACTCAATAAGCATTCTTGATTGCTCAAAAAAAAAAAGTTCGAAAACTACCTTGGTTCATTCAGCTATGCTATATGCCATTGGACTCCACAGTATATTTCTGGGTGTTTCAAGAAACAAAAGTCGAGAAAAAAACACAGGTTGACTGTTGAAATGACTATACAATGCTATTGCAGATAAGTGCGGATCAAGGGGGGAGGAGTCATGACCCCTTCTCCTAAGCGACCAAACATAGCCTAAAATTGCATTTTTGGAGACTCGATAATAATCTACGCTTGTTAAAAGCAATACTACTTTAAAACATTGTTAAAGCACTCCCCGTATCTCTATGTGAAACGCATGGGATGTTATTTTCAACTGTAAAGAAAAGTGATGACTTTATTAGTATCTCGTATCATCTGAAATGACGATAATGAACAGTACAAGAACTAGTACAATTCTCCCCAAAAATATATAGTCTCTTTGACTGTAGTGCAAACAATTACTTTGATATAGAAAAGTTTTAAATTCAAAAATGAAGGGATCCAAAATATAGAAAACAGTCACAGCGGACAACGCTGATCAATCAAAGGTACCCCCCCCCCTCCCCTAAATATCGCAAAGACCCTCAACCCCTCCCCCCCCCCCCGCCCTAAAAATTTCAATTGCGTAGTCTGCGCCTTGACTCCTCCTTGGTGGGCACCCCTGGATCAGTGAAATCCCAAAACGTTTCTAAGCTTTTTGATTGCTATTTGGGCACATTCCTTTAAAAGGCTGCTTCTCAACTCATTGACTGCAGTAAGTTTTGTGCTTGACATATGCCCTGCAAAAAAAATGCCGGTATGGGAGTTGATCGTCATATGCAAATTATGCGTAGTGCCACTTGCAATTCTTGATTCTTTGGCCATTATTATCTTCATTAAGAGTGTATAAATCTAGGAATAAAACTTTTCCCTTGGGCACGTTCAAAATGCGACAGACGCTCCGTCTCGCGAGCCGCTTGCCGAACACTCAGATTGGAGGAACATTTCAAAGACTTCGCTCTTGTGTGACGCTGTGGATGATCGTAGTCATCCGAAAAGATTCTCATCAACCTTCTTAACCGTTTCTTCTTCTTTAAACTTATTGATCAAACTCCCCACATGTTCTCAGTTTTTCCAGTAGCACTTAGGAGTTACTTTTTTTTACTCAAAGTTAAGTCTGAAATCAGCCATTGCTTTAAGTCGGTGGTGCTCAATAGGGTGAGCCGAAAAAACTCATTTTTTTATTTCGAAGTTGTAATAGCGCGGAAAAGTTGCGAATTATATCGACAAACAAAGGGAAAAAAGAATTACGGAAATTGATTGACATCTTCCGTTCGCGCATGTGGCCTCAAGTTTGACAAAATATGAAAAAAACATCATTTTTGAGATTCTTTTAAAACTTTTTAACTAGATGTTTTCTTAATGTAATAGTTTTAACGTCTTTAAACAGAGCCTCAAAACATTGTGTTTAAATTTGGTTTCGATCCAGTGGCGTAGCTAGACCCGACTTTCGGGGGGGGGGGGTTACTTCTTTTATATATATATATATATATATATATATATATATATATATATATATATATATATATATATATATATATATATATATATATATATCGCTTGGAATTTTTTCCTTTTCTTTTTTTTTTCTTTCTCTTCTCTCTTCTTTTTCTCTTTTTTTTTTTTTTTTTTTGAGACTAACTTTTCGGGGGGGGGGGGTTTGTCCCCAAACCCCCCCCCCCTTAGCTACGCCCCTGTTTCGATCAGCTAATATCTTTCGGTCGCGCATAAACCCCCAAAATTTTCCAAAATAATGAAAAATTTATATTTTTATGGATTTTTGGTATTTGATGAATAATCAGTATTTAAATATAATAGACGAAGTATTTTTTTCAGTCCAATTAAAAATGAGATAGAAAAAAAAAAAAAACTGTTAGGTTCAGTTAATGTTTTCCGGTAGCGAAAAGCCTTAGAAACTCTCCTGCGCAGACGTCGGACAGCAATCCGAACAACGTCACTCGCCTGGCTGGAGCGCTCACCTCCACGCCTAATCTAAAATGTTTCGTAAGTTTGAGTGTTTTTTCTGACAAACGAAATATTAAGAAACGACGCGTCATTTAATCTAGTTGTTTTTGCGCCGACATCAAAATTTATATTAATAGTAGTCTGAATGGTGATCAAAGAATACTATTTGTCATTTGGAGCAAGTCGGTTCTATCCATTCAATTTATTCATAAAAATCTTTTAAATTATTCACAAGAAGGTTCTACTCTAGTTAATGAAGATTATTATACAATTCCTTTAATTTTAACCGGAGATTTTAATGTTAATTTTGCTTCTGAACGAGCTAAAAATTTAGTATCGTTTCTACAATCCAAATTACAATTCTTCTTTTTCGGCACTACAGCCTAGGTCAGGCCAATATCGTCTCAATCAGTTTCCTCCATCCCGCCCTGTCAGAAACAGATTTCCTCCATCCACTGAGGCCAAATTACAATTACAAATGATTAATAAGCCAGAAGAAGCCACAAGTCAGAGAACTATACCTGTTGCAGTCTTAGCAAGATTTTTAGATAACATACAATGGAAAAATTTCGTTGCTTAATAGCTACCATAAGCAAATTGTTACTTTCACAGGATTGAATAATGATAATAATTTAATCCTATGAAAGTTATCACTTCTGCCGAACGTGCCATGACGCATATCCCCCCCCCCCCTTTGTTTACATTTGCAAAGGAAACGGTTCCCTCGAGCATGCATTGGTGCCAAAAATTTAAAGTCAGATGAAAGAGATCACCATATTCCCAATTATCGAAATCTCCTCTCAAACGCTGAATGTCATTACTAAAGTTTTTTAATCGTTACTAGTATTTCGTACTGAGTTTAAATTTTTTTTTTTGTTGAAAAACAGTTGCTATGCAAATATCAGTTGCCATACATAAATAGTATCAGATTTCATGTACGTGCATGAAATCACGAGTTGAACGTAAGGTGTTCTTTTAATATTAAACTTATCATTTAAATTCAAACGATTGACAAAATTTGCTTTAAACTTTTTGAACAGAAATACATTTCATTATGGATAGTATAAAATCGCATCAAAATTCTCCACTGATTGCAAAATTATCTGCTCAAGTACCAGTCAATGACGCATCGATGCCTGAAAAATCAAATGCTGCAAACAATGAACTGGGAGTGAATGCAGTTGGTAAACTTATGTTGAAAGCTATTAATGAACTTCATGCACAGGAGGGATCATCACCGCAAGAAACGGGGGTGCCCACAGGGGGGGGATTATGGCGCAAGTTGCGCCATCGAAATTTTAGGGGGGGGGGGATTTTTTTTCTTTAGAGCATGACATTTTTGAATTTTGGAAAGAAAAATGTTTAAACCCTTTCAACAAGAAATAGATTCATTAACAATACTTTTTCATGTACTCTTGAGGACCGTCGCCGTACCCCCCCCCCCCCCATTCAGTTTTTCAGAAGTGGGGCCGCCAATATCATTTTAGCGATGTAACTAACGAAGAAAAGGGGAAACTCTTCGTTGTTTTAAAAAATTAAAATAGTAATTATAAATGAAAAATTGAAATAATAGTGACAAAAAGTATTTTTTCTGTGAAATTTGAATAGAAAATGTAATCTTAAAATACAATTTTGGAACATATATGATTCTCTTTTATTAAGAGTATCTAAGTACGAGCCGCGGAAATGTACGCTTCAAAAATTTTTATTAATGCAAAAAAAAGAAAAAGTATTCAGAACAATACACTCTTCGCTAGGCCGCAGAGTGGGTATGTCTGCCTAGTCGGAAACTATGAGCAAGGCTCAAATTAAAGTATTTTGCATGGAGTAAAATTAGCATAATGGGAGGGAGGACCGGCGACCAAACTAACATGGTGCACGCCTCGTCTCTCGGCGGCGCTGGTTATACAAAACCATGCTTCATGATTCTTCAGTTAAAAAAAATACATAAATAAAAAGGACAGCTTCATAAAGGCAGCGCAAAGGATGGGGGTCGCCTAAATATTCCTCTTTTTTTTGATGAAAAATGTTGTCCTGAAAATCATTGCTAAGTGGAGAAAAATGTATGGGTCGCCGAAATAAATTTGAAATATTGAGAGAGAGAGAAACAGTTAAATGCAAAGAGAGATTCAAAATATTGTAATGAATACTCACAACAAAAGTTTTCTAAATGTTTTGAATGCAAAAATCGTAAGTAAATCAAAGCTTGATCAAGAGATGCACGTGGAAAGTGGCATGTTTAAAATAAAATGAAGTGGAATAGAGACCTAAGGTATCGCAAAAACTTACCACATCCGTTCAAAATGTTATTAGTCCTTTTTCTAAGATCGCAAACGCTTGTATTGCAAGAAAATAAAAATATTAGGCGGGAAATTGAAAACTTTATTGTGGAAAATTCAAGCAAATAATCGTGTTTAGCAAAAGAAAATAATTGGAAGAAAATATTACCAGAATATGTTTAACAATAATTAAAATTTTCAATGAAGATAGGAGGGACGTAGCCAAACTGAAAGGAAGAGGGGAACTCCAAACCTATCTTTTTACGTCCCCAAAGCTGGCCTGTAAGTGAGTTTTTAAAACTTAGGTTCTGAAAATATCCCGGGAAAACGTTCTGAAACCCCATCTCTTGCCCTTTGGTCATCAAAGATGGCATACACATGAGTATTTAGGACTGTAATTTCGAAAAACCGTGAGAGTGCTCCCAACAACCTCCGAGAAACGCATTCCCAATTAATCATTCATCATCATTCAAGGCCGAATAAATTTCGTCTTTTCTACTTGAATTTAAAAAAAAAAAAAAAAAATCCCTGAGGTGTCCCGAAACTATCGTTCTCCAAATATTACCGAAAATGCTCAAAAATTTCATTGTTAAGGCTTCAATTCAGAAAATGTTTCGGGGGGTTCTCCGAAACCTTCTACCCCTCTAAGAATATTTAAAATCGTCTACGATTGCGTTAACTGAATTTCAATTTTTTGAAAATTTGCCATGGGAAGACTCCGAATCTCTCCACCCACAAACATTACCAAAAATCTTCTAAAACTGCGGTTTCAACAGATCGAAATTTTTTCGAGAGAATGCCCCCCCCCCTCTCTCTCTCTCTCTACTCTTTTCAAATTTTTACAGTGGAAGAAACCCCGGACCCCCCTTTACGTGTCTTAATAAGAAATAATTCACAATTGGGAATGCGTACTTGAAGTTAGCATTTTGAAAAATTATAGAACGATAACCCCGAGTCTTTTCCTCCCTTAACATCACCACAGATCGTCTAAAACTGTGCTTTTCAAATAACAATCTTGAAAATTCTTGGGGAGAGCCCCCGAACCCCCTCTTCTGAACAAAATTAAATATAACCTACGATTGTGTTGAAAACCTCAATTTGGAAAAAATATCGAGAGATGCTATCCTGGACCTCATCTCCCCTTCCTTCCAAACTTAAAATATAGTCTCTAAAACTGTGTTTGTATGTCTTCAATTTCGAAAACCCCTAATTCTGACTGAATATTATCCTTTTTACGATTAAATTTATATTGCTAGTAATAAGGTCTAGTAATATGACTATCCCTGCTAAACCAGAAGCCCAAATCTTCTCTCTCTCACTCTGCATATTAGAACATGCGTTTGAAACAATTAAGGGGCCGTCAAAGCGTACCCCCCCCCCAGTTTTTTGACCTAGCGACGACCCTGGTACTCTTTCCAAAATTTAATGACTTGTCTCTTTTTCAATGAAGGGAATACATCGCACACAGCAAGGGGTTGGTGTCCGTTTCAAAGCTGGATCAGACGATTTGACGGGTGACCCTGATGAGAGTCATCCAAAACTGCATTTCTAGTACTGCAATTTTGAAAAAATTATAGGAGAGAGCCCCTGATTCCCCCCTCTTTCCTCAACAAGATCAAAGACAAGCCTAGAATTGCGTTTTTGGAGTATCAATTTAAAAAAATTGCCGGGGTAAAGGCACCGATATTCACTTTCCACTAACATTATCAAGATTTATTAGATAAAAATGGAACAACGTTTAAAAGCACAAAAAGGATAAAAAGTTTTTTTTAAAACGCAGACATGTTTCGGAGGCAATAGCTTCCTTCCTCAGTGCGAAATGAACAAATGGATGAATCAAGGTCAATGGAGAGTTTAAATGAGTAACCGGAAAAACATTGACCAATCAGTTATCAGCGAGTGCTGAGGCAAAATATGACGTATTCTAACATGTAAGATTGAATAAGATTGGAGAAAAATGCGGAACAGCAAAAGACTCATTGCATAGATTATTTAAGTTTTTATGAATGTAAAAGGATTCCAGAAAATCTAATTCACCTACTGTTGTAGGTCTGCAAATGATCTTGGCCTCCGAAAAGACAAAATTGTGCCCTGTGTCCCAACAATGTTTAGCAATTAAAGATTTGTTCAGTTCTGTTTTTTAACGTGGTTTTCATGATAGAATGAAAATGGTTTGTCATTTTTCTCCAATCTTATTCAATCTTACATGTTAGAATACGTCATATTTTGCCTCAGCACTCGCTGATAACTGATTGGTCAATGTTTTTCCGGTTACATTTTTCTCCAATTTTATTCAATCTTACATGTTAGAATACGTCATATTTTGGCTCAGCACTCGCTGATAACTGTTTGGTCAATGTTTTTCCGGTTACGCATTTAAACTCTCCCTTGACCTTGATTCATCCATTTGTTCATTTCGCACTGAGGAAGGAGGCTATTGCCTTCGAAACATGTCTGCGTTTTTAAAAAACTTTTTATCCTTTTTGTGCTTTTAAACGTTGTTCCATTTTTATCTAATTTACCTTGCACAAAGCTATCGCTTTTCAATTATCAAGATCTATCAAAACTGCGTTTTTAAAACTACAAGTTCGAAAATTTAAGTGGAGCGCCCCCCCCCCTCTACTCTCGTCAACATTATTAAAAAAATCCGTCTTAAATTTGGTTTTCAGGGTTTCATTTTCGAGAAAATTCCAGAAGAGCTTCCGAAAACTTTCTCTCAACATCACAAAAGACGGCTACAGTTGCGATTTTAGAACTTCAAATTCAGAAAACTGCTTTTTTCCCCAACCATAGCGTTTTAAAGACTTAAAATTAAAAAAAAATTCCTGGTGCGAGCCTTAAGATCTCTTCTTTCCCTATTATTACCACAGATAGTCTAACACTGAGTGTTGAGAACTACAATTTTGAAAACAAAAGAGAACCCTCCTTAACACAGCGTTAGACTATCTACAATTGCACTTTTAAAGTTTCAGTATTGAAAAATTGCCGGGAAGGGGTCACCAAACCTTTTATCCCAATAACATCACCAGAGATCGTCTAAAAATGGTTTTAAAACTACAATTTTGAAAATTTTCCGGGGAGAAACCCCCTGCACCCCCTATCTTGAGTGACAATAAATTTCCGCTTCAAGATTCATACTGTATACATCTAGTAATGACTGAATCCTAAGCCAGAAAGTTGAATCCATTCTCCCTGAAAATATTCATACGCTTGAAAAAAAAAAAAAAAAAGGGTGTAGCAAAATTCAAGGGTACCCAAAACTTGTTTCCTCAAAGTCCACGTTGTAATATTTGGGAAGGCAAGGCGGATCCACAGTCCAACAATATTTTAGTTCAAATGGTATGTTAGCGCTACCCCCTCCCCTCCCCCGTGAAATTGACTGAAATTAAACACTCTAAAAACTGTTATGAAACCCGATTCGAAAGCGAGAAAAATTGGGGGGGGGGAATTTGCGCCATTGAGCTTGGGGGGGGGGGGATGGGCACCCCTGGCAAGAAATCAAGAACGCTTTAGCATCTAAACATAGTCTCAATGCCAATGAACACGCTAATGATATCTTCATGTCCCTCAAAGACGGAGTCAAGTCTGGAATTTTGACCATGACAGATGGCAAGTACAAGATTGCAGAAAGAGCTAGACGCAGAAGTAGAAGATCTGGAAGAAGACGTAGAACATCGGGGGGACGGAAAAGATCGAGATCCAGTAGAATCAGGTGGAAGAAAAAGGTCGAGGTCCAGAAGACGACGTTCTTCTGGCCGTCGAAAAGCGTCTGGACGCCGTCGCACAGTGGTGCCAGAGTGGAAAAAATTCGATTTTCGAAAGCGCTTATTTCGATTATCTGGTGTATGATTCTCACACTATATAAGATACAGGGTATAGGAACGGCATGATTTTTTCCGCTGTATCGAGGGTATTCCCATTAATTTAGGCTCAAAGTCAGAATTATGTAAGTTTGACCAAATTCCACCCTACTCAAGATGAGTGATAAAAAAGTATAAAAGAGTTAGAAAAAAAATAATCAATTTTTTTCCCCTGTTCTACGATGGTCAATTAAACCACTCATCTGTCAAACAGTGCAAAAAAATATTATAGCGCTTTACAACGTTATAAGTTACGAATTTTAAATTAGCGTCGAGAACAGCTAAGATAACAAAAAAAGCTCCAGCTTCCTCCGCGATGGGGAAGGTTATTTATCAAACTAGGGGTGCTTAAGTAAACATTAGAACACAAATCACCTGCCTTTATCTGCCTATCCGATCATAACATAGAAAAGAAAGGAAAGGGTTAGAGTACGTATTTGTTTGTTGCACTATTTTGTTAATAGAATTGGCTCAGACAAAACATTTCCCCACGTCAAAACCTTTTTTATTTGAGTTCAGTCTAGTCGCTAACGTTGTCTAGTCATGAGCTCTATCAAAATTAAATACCGTGATTTGTGTGAGTGCTTGTGGAGTGGTACAAATTTCGACGTATTCCTTCGACAAAATCACATCCTGAACTTGACGAAGGAAACATTTCTTTAATGCTGACAGCTCTTAGCAAGAGTTTCTTGCCTCATTTTAATAAAAAAAAAAAGATAAAGTAAATCGAGACCGGGAGAGGTTCAAAAAAATGTTCAGCGAGTGGATGGAGAATGAATACGTTTTCAACGTACCGGAGCAAGAATCTACAGGATGTGTTGGGAGACCAAGTAAAGACTTTGATGATTCTGGTGAACGAAGCAAAAAGAATAAAATACGTAAACTTCAAGCATCGTACCAACAAAGCTTGATTAACGCAGCTGCGACACATGAAAAGCACGATAAACCCCGATAAAAAGAGCTTTGTCAGCCGATCAAGCATTAGCAATATTTCTCCAGGCCAGTCTGACAAAATATCAGTACGAGTTGATTCGACAAACACTAAAAGACCTAGGATGCCATGTTTTTCCAAGTTATAAAAAATTAATCATCTCAAAGAAGCAATGCTACCTTGATAATATGTTAATTAGTGAAACATCTGCAGCTGTCTCTTTGCAGAATTTGCTTGACCATACAGCTAAACGAATTCTGGAAACAAAACCCCTAGAGGAACCAGAAAAATTAAATGAACACGAATTAATATTGACAACGAAATGGGGATTCTACGGTGCCTCAGGTCAAAGTGAATTTGCCCATATTCGACCAGCAATAACAAAATAAGTGACTAGAATTTATTCATGACGTCCATAGTTCCTCTGAAGCTCACAATTCCAATTGATGTTGATCAAAATGGATCGATTTGGGAAAACGGCCGACCTTCTTCAACAAGACATTGCAGGCTCTTGAGATACAGCTTCCAGAAAGAGACACTTGATTTGGCACGAGATGAAAAAAAAAGGGTTGAAGAAGAAATAGAGAAGTTGGAAATTACCCAAGTTGTGATCGGCATTAATGTCATCCGTATTCGACACACGTTGGTGATGACAATGTTGGACGGCAAGGTAGCTCAAGCCATCACAAATACAAAGTCTGCAAGTGCCTGCTACATTTGCAATGCTTTACCTTCGGAAATGAACGACTTAGCAAAAATCTAACAGAAACCTCTTAATGTGAATGCTCTCGAATTCGGTATCTCTCCATTACACGCCAGAATCAAGTGTATGGAATACATCCTTCACATTGCATACAACAAAAAATTAGAAAAATGGAGGACTACAAAAGACACAAGAGACATGCACGAAAACGAAAATAAACGTATTCAACAAGAGTTTCTTGAGAAAGTCGGCATCAAAGTGGACTTTGTTAAGCAGGATTGCGGATCTTCAAATAATGGCAACACAGCCAGACGTTTTTTCAATGATTGCAAGGTCAAAAGTGCAATAACGGGAGTTGACGCAATTCTAATCCACCGGATCGCTACCATTCTGGAAGTCATAAACAGCAATGCAATGATTGACCCAGAGAAATTCCGACTATTCGCAAAAGAAACAGCAGAGCTGGCCATTGAGAAGTATTCAGTACATAAGATATACAGATATATATCACAGTACATAAGATTTTGTTACACGGTGCTGAAATAGTGCAGAAGTCAATTTTACCAGTCGGAATATTGTCGGAAGAGGCACAAAAAAGTAGGAATAAAGATTACAAGGGCATTCAGGATCACCAACTCGCGGAAAATGTCTCGTATATCCACCAACGAAGACGTGTTCCACAAGCTACTGGAGACTTCGGATCCTTTTATCACGAACATGAGACCCGAACCAAAGAAAAAGCATCTGGAAATCAGTGAGACAGCTAAGGAACTGTTAATCTAACTTCCTTGAATTTGAATTGGTATGTATTCTTTCAATTTAAACAACTATTGACTAAGAATCTCAAACTTTATTATTTTTAAAACTCTCCAGGTCTTTAAGCTTCCTTGAAGGAATCATTTTAAGCAATATTTAATTTAAATATAAGCTCAAAATATTTGTTGCAACTTGTTTTTATAAATACAACCTGTTTGAGAAATTAAAAAATATATATATTTCCAATAGTCTTTCATTTCTTAATTAATTATTTAATTAACTTCAAAATGTCAATAAAAACAGTTGAACTTGATGTATTTTTTTGTTCTTTTTTGAATGAGACCGGCCCCAGCTTTCTATGTTAACCCGTTCTCGAGATATTGAATTTTTTCCACTTTTTGGAGCTGATTTTGTTCCCCAAAATTAAGCAATAGAATTGAATTCCAACATCCTTATTGAAAAAATTACCTTTTAAAAATTTAGCAAAAGATATAAAACTTCCCCTTCTAAAATAGATTTTTCTTTTCTTACGGGAGTCATGAAAAGCGTTTTTGCTTTCGAACTTCAAATTTCGGACAAAAACGATGTCAGTTTGATTTGTGTTTTACTGTATCCAATTTACCTTGCCTTGTGTAACTTGATGTATTTTTTTGTTCTTTTTTGAATGAGACTGGCCCCAGCTTTCTATGTTAACCCGTTCTCGAGATATTGAATTTTTTCCACTTTTTGGCTATTCGGCCCCACTGTACGTCGCTCTACCAGAAGACGAAGATCAAGGAAACATAAGCATACTCCTGGCGATGAATGCGATATGTGATCGATCCTTTTCGATTAAGCCCAAAATCTCATCTTATTGGCTGAAAAACAAGCGTTGAATTACCTTTTAAAAATTTAGCAAAAGATATAAAACTTCCCCTTCTAAAATAGATTTTTCTTTTCTTACGGGAGTCATGAAAAGCGTTTTTGCTTTCGAACTTCAAATTTCGGACAAAAACGATGTCAGTTTGATTTGTGTTTTACTGTATCCAATTTACCTTGCCTTGTGTAACTTGATGTATTTTTTTTTTGTTCTTTTTTGAATGAGACCGGCCCCAGCTTTCTATGTTAACCCGTTCTCGAGATATTGAATTTTTTCCACTTTTTGGCTATTCGGCCCCACTGTGCGTCGCTCTACCAGAAGACGAAGATCAATTAAACATAAGCATACTCCTGGCGATGAATGCGATATGTGATCGATCCTTTTCGATTAAGCCCAAAATCTCATCTTATTGGCTGAAAAACAAGCGTTGAACGATCGGGATAGATAAAATCAGATTTAGACTTCTGAAGTGAAAAAAAATGAACATTTATACTCACACTCTGCACCTACAACTTTGAACAGTTGAAAATCTTGTTTCAGCCTGAAATTGATACCTAAAATACATTTATCTGTCAAAAAAATTAAAACATGCAACATCTTTTATCGGAATGTATTTTCAGTCATTTGATGTTCTTTCTTTATATGCGTTTGATATGAGTGTTTCCGCGACATTTTTAAGTTTTCAAGGATAATTCGCTTCCTGGGATTTTGGCGCAATCGCCAAATTTTTAGCAATAATCGGTTTGTTCAGGCCATAGACTAATAATAAAAGTAGACCGAGCTTTTTTATTCTTGCTGATGAAGAAAATTGGTTCATAGATGTATCACGTGACTAGTGGAAGGGCTTGGCGAAGACTTTGGCAGCATGGTTGCTAGATGGCAGCATTATCTATAGTTTGACACTCGACTTGTATTTTAAGACAATGTGTTTTCATGAAAAAAAAATTTCCAAGTGCAGAGATTGAACAGGTTTTTTTTTTTTTAGTTATGCATTATTTTGACACTAGTAATAGTTTTTGGTCAGTTTTCAGTAACTTTTATTTCATTCGGAACTACTACGTCAGCGTTGGCTTAAACGTAATGGCGTAAACGTTTTGCGTTAACGCAAAAATGTACTAATCTTAAATTGAAATTGTAGGTAAAAATCTTACCGTTTGCCGATTCTTTTTGGGCGCTTGAATATTTAATTGGTTAGAGAGTTATTGAAATTGACTAAAGAAAATGCACAATACTTTCTAAACGAAAAACTCACTATATTAACAAAATATTTACAACTTAGAATAACAAATTTACAAATCGGACTCCATAAAAGATCATTCTTCCGTATTCCATCAATTTTTATTTATTTTATTTCGATCGTCTGCTACGATCAACGCCCGCTGTTGCTAGGATATCCACTAGTCACATGGTTTGGTTTATGAGCAGCAAAAGGGTTGCCATAGCTCGGTCTATTCCTATTATTAGTCTATGGTTCAGGCCTTATCGGCATAGACGAAATGTATTAGCGCTTATACTTTGGCGTTTATTGAAAAAAATTGGCGAGACTCGCAGTAATCGAAATCTTCTTAATAGACGCAATTTTGGGTGATAATTATTTGTTTTGTTTCTTAATTCTTCGGAAAAGTGGGAAATTTTCCGCGTTAAAACATCAACTCCATCAAATAAAAATCGCCATTTTCCTTAGTTACTGAAATCTTTCAAGCATTGAATAGGTGCGGCAAGTAAAGTACTGCATTACGGTAACGTGTTTTAGGTGTGTTTTCAGAGCTCTTGGTGCTATACAGCTATTTCAAAAATTAGTACTTTTTGGTTTAAAGTACACATAAATTAGCGCATTTTTTATTTTTGGCGATTTTTATTTATCGCTATTGCAAATTAAAAATTTCGTAGTAGGCGACCTTCAACAACTTAAAACTTCTAAAGTCTAGAGTTGCCATTTACTTGTAGATATTGCCAATCACTTTAAATATTTTTACTATTGTTGCCGCGGTATTAAGTAAACAAGTCTCCAAACCAAGTGACGTACCTTTCACTGAAAAGTACCGAAAATTCTGACAAATTTGAGGGGAAAAAAACACCAAGTGAGGCATAAAGAAACACAAAAATTTAAGGTAATTTTCTGTGCAAAGATAAGTTACTTGGTTTGGCAACTTATTTACTTTCTATCTTTGACCTGATCGTTTTCTTTTTTTACGTGTGTTTTATAGCAGCAAATTATTCTCTACGAACATTCAAAGACTCAATGTGCCATATTGAACTGGAACTGAATTCAAGTTAAAAAGAAAATGGTATTTTGTCTTTCTTCCCTGCACTCATCAACTTGAAATGCTTGAGTTATCCATTTTCCGATAAGAAAACCTGATAATATCTCAATGAAGATCCTTCTAGTCTAAGTTATGTACGTTTGAAAGTTTCCGCCATTGCTTTGATCAGCAGTGCGTGTTGAATAGGAACTTAAAAACAAGTGAAGATTTGTTGAAGATTGGTCCAGTTTGTAATCCGGATTTCGGAAGAATAATCTTACATGGAATATTAAAGACGACATCGATTAAATCTAGTAGTTGGGGTCTGTTTAAAACTCATGTTTAGCTGAAAGAATTTGTTTCAAAACTAACATGAATTAATTAAACTTTATCTCGTTTTCCTGAGCGAGGGGGGGGGGGTCAAACGTACATATCCAACACATATCGAAAAAAAAAGCTAGAAAATACATGCACAAATGTCTTGCAACAGTGTAACTAATAGTGGTTTTCGAGTTGTAATGTGAAACAAAATAACGGTCAGCTATAAAATCTGGAGAGTCAAATTAAAGAAGTATGGAGAGAGGAGTTAGGATAAATAGAGGGGGGCGTCTTCAAGCTGATTTTGTTCCCCAAAATTAAGCAATAGAATTGAATTCCAACATCCTTATTGAAAAAATTACCTTTTAAAAATTTAGCAAAAGATATAAAACTTCCCCTTCTAAAATAGATTTTTCTTTTCTTACGGGAGTCATGAAAAGCGTTTTTGCTTTCGAACTTCAAATTTCGGACAAAAACGATGTCAGTTTGATTTGTGTTTTACTGTATCCAATTTACCTTGCCTTGTTCCTTCATTAACGTTTTTTTTTTTTTTTTTTTTTTGACATCGGTGCATTAAATTCGTTACAGCAGGGGCTGAACGCTGACTGGATTGCAGTCTCAATATAAGTTTTTGAATAATTTCGCTAATTTTACCTCTCACTTTAAAGCAGAGCTATTGTCTAGTTTTCATTTTTTACTTTATTATTTTGAGTTATGGCAGTAAAATTCTATTTGAAATTCAGTTAGAAATAAAAATGTTATCACCAAATTTCTACAACAAATTTACTAATAAAAGTAAACTTTTGAAGTTGGTGAACACAACACTGTTAGCCTAGTTTAAGTGTGTTGATTTTTCGTATGAGTGGCGTATTTTATGGCGTTTTAGGATTTTAATTATTGACTATGGTTCGGGCAAACCTACCCTGGCAGCGTCGTAATGCTGTGATTAGGATTTCGTATGTGGGTGGTGCGAAAAAATAGAGTTTTTTGAATTTCGGAATCGCCTTACCTCTCAAAAGTTGTTGTTTGGTATTCTCAATTTGAGAAAAATTAAAAAAAAAAAAAAAATCAAATTGACATCTTTACTTCGCTCATGAGGCTTAAAGTTGAAAAACATATGTTAAAAATTGAAATTTTTAGAAAATAACAAAATTAGTTCTTTTGTATTTTTTCATAACGCAACAGCCATAAAGTGTCAGTGTAAAACGTAGTTTGAACCTAAAAATGTTATAAGATCTTTAGTTCGCGCATACGCAAGTCGGCTTCAAATTTCAGGAGTCGAACGTTAGTTAAGTCGTTAAAAAGTTACAGGTTAAGTCAACTCACAAACGAAAGATCTTATGTAAAAGCTATAAAATATTTTTTTAGGTTGAAACTACGCTATATACTGACAATTCATTGCTGTTGCCTTATGAAAATATTAAAAAAAGAAAACTAATTCTATTATTTTTTGAAAAATTCAATTTTTAGCCTATTTACGCCTCAAGCAACGAACTTATATTTCCGTGGCAAAAGCTTTATGGGGCATTCCATTTTAAATCAACAAATTTTCAAAAAAGTTGTTGCATCACCATTTTTGATTTTGATGAAAATTTGCATGTGCATTCCTTTCCTTTCCTAGACCCCCAAAAAATATAATTTTTATTTTTAAAAAATTTACCCTTTGATAAATAGGCCATTTTTGTTGTTGGCAACGGCAAAAATAGGGCATTTTGATGCTTTGTCTTATGGACAATAACTTTTTTTCCATCAAAGCTTTTGAGATCAAACATACCTCATTGGAAAGCTAAGAAAAAGAGCTTTTCATATATGATATCAATAAATTTCAGATTTTAAAAAAATACCAATTTTTTTAAGGTCAAAGTTTGCGATGAAAAACTATTTTTTTACCACTTTTGAAAATTAAAAAACCCATGAAGGGTTTAGAATAACCAGCCCTATTTTTCATCATATATTTATATGCATGGCTACTTATTGTATAAAAAAAATTGGCTTGTTTCTCCGACCCCTTTATGAGATATGCTACCCCAAAGTTGCAAAGTTTCAAAAAAATCCAGTTTTCAATGCTAAAAAAATGCATGTGGGGGGCTAGATAAAAAAATTTTTATTTGTGGTATTTTAAGTACTTTTTACCAACTTTCTAACAAAATAAAAGTTGCTTTGTTATTCAAAGGTGTTTGTCAGATATAAGGGTGTGAATTTTCAAATAATTTCTCTGAAACAACGCATTTTTTTTTTTTTTTTTTCACTTTTTAATTTTAGTTTTTTATTGAAATGTAATTATTTACCTTATTCTTTGCTTTAAATGGTTTAAAAAAAGACTTGAAGAGTTATGCCGTATTGTATTTGAACTTTAAAAAGACAATTTAACATTTTTAAACAGTTAGGGACATAAATCTTTCAATGCTATTTTCTTCAGTATTTTGTCTCACGGAGAAGAGTTGATAAATGTTCACTCATCACAGGTGTGATATTGTGACATCTTTCTTGTGCAGACTATAGTTCTGATGCAATCAAGATTTTTAAAATGTCTTTCAACTGAACCCAAGTTTGGTCATTATCACTTGATTTTTTAAATGATGTTCCAGGTCCTTTAGGATGAAAAAGGGGATCCTGTATTCTTCTTCTACATTGAATACTTTTACTCCCAACACTTCTCCTAGCCACCAGTCACTATCATACATACAGCAAACATAATCTGATAATTTCGATCGTATTCTTGCTTTTTGTTCAGCAGGTTCGTCTTTCATGACCTGAAAAATAGTAAAATCTGAAGGAACAGACGTGCGTCTGACATGAATGATATGTCTGTTGATAGGGATGTAGCAGTGAAAAGACAGTTTGGGGTAATGGCAGTGCTGCTTTATATCTTTTTTCAAGATCCTTTGCTACTATGTTAACATCATCACATTGTAGAAAATTGTTAAACCGTTAATATGTTTGGTGCAATAATCATGTACATCTAATGGATTTAAGATTTGATTATTAATTGGGCGCTGTAAACTAGCCTCTTTACTGTTCCACCAATCCCATCGAATGGGCCTTTCCCATGGGACGTAGCAAAAAAAATGCCACTCTGCTTTTACACCCAAGACCTCTTCATGGTGGCTGAAGTTAATGAAGTTCTTTCTGTTTTTATATTGTGCAGCAGACCCATCTGAAAAGTAGGTTAATTTTGAAACTGAAGGGTGGTTTGCCTTAATTTTTTCAATAAGGATCTTTGCGGTAGTGTTGTGATCCAGGTAATCACTTACAAAGCAAAAACTTTCAGCTTGAACATTTCCATTTTTTTGCCAGTATACAACAAAAGGATGAAGTGTGCATTGAACACCTGACCAGTGATAGGTCTGGACCTCATCTTGGACAACACAAGAAAATTTTTCCTGAGAAGTCTCCAAGTACCAAAACTTCTACCTTATCCAAGGGTGCCCATATGGTAGATGGGAGAGGGACAAGTAGGGGCTCACCCCCCCCCCTTAGAAATTAGAACTTCCTTGCTTTTAGTACATTAGAACATTTCTTCTTTTGCCATTAACAAATAAGTTATTTTTAAAAATGTTGAATTTTATTAACTCTAATCGGTACTGAAATCGGTTTCTACAGGGAAAATATCCTGCTAAACCATGAGGAAAATATCTGAGCCCCCTTCACCCCTTAAAATATTGCTTATGGGCGCCCATGCCCTTATCCAGAGCGTTTTTTTTTTATTTTAAAAACTCTGCTTGCTTACTGGCAATGAAATGGTGGCTCTTCAGGTGTTCCAAATTTTTCACAACACTTAACCAAAAATTCTTGCAATGGGAGCGCACATTTCAATAAAAAACTAAGATTAAAAGTGAAAAAAAATTGCGTTGTTTCAGTGCAATTATTTGGAAATTCAGACCCTTATATTTGCCAAACAAATTTGAAAAACAAAGCAACTTTTATTTGGTTAGAAAGCTGGTAAAAAGTACTTGAAATACCACAAATAAAATTTTTTTTATCTGCCCCCCCCCCACACATGCATTTTTTTAGCGTTGAAAACTGGATTTTTTTGAAAATTTGCAACTTTGGGGGAGCATATCTCATAAAGGGGGCTGAGTAACAAGCCAAATTTTTTTGCACAAAAAGTAGCCATGCATATAAATATATGATGAAAAATAGGGCTGGTTATTCTAAACCCTTCACGGGTTTTTAATTTTCAAAAGTGGTAAAAAAATAGATTTTCATCGCAAACTTTGACCTTGAAAAATTTGGTATTTTTTTTAAATCTGAAATTCATTGATATCATATATGAAAAGCTCTTTTTTTTAAGCTTTCGAGTGAGCTATCTTTGAGCTCAAAAGCTTTGATAGAAAAAAAAGTTGTTGTCCATAAAACAAAGCATCAAAATACCCTATTTTTGCTGTTGCCAACAACAAAAATGGCCTATATATCAAAGGGTAAATTTTTTTAAAATAAAATATTTAATCTTTTGAGGTCTAGAAAATAAAAGGAATGCACATGCAAATTTTCATCAAGATCAAAATTGGTGATGCGCACCCCATTTGTTGATTTAAAATGGAATGACCCTTATTTGAAATATAATATCCCTGCCGTGAAAATGTGCCTCAGCGTTTGCATTTTACTTAATATAGTTTTGTAACAATATGGAATTCGTCATGTACACAAAATTAGTTAATGTATAGTGTGTTTACTTTCGAGAGTTCCGAGGGGGGGGGGACTACGTCCTGTATACTCAAGCAAAAACTTTTTTATTCCTCATAAATGTGCTTTCTTTTTGAATAAAAATATCGTTACTTGTCCTTCAATCTCAATTATATTTCACGTTTTAGCTGGATAGCACCGCGTACCCCCTGGCATGGCCTCGCGGACCCCCGGAGGTCCGCAGACCACAGTTTGGGTTTACTCTGCTTTAAAGGGAAAGGGACAATCAAAAACTTGAGCAGCTCAACGTACTGCACTGTCATGCGAGTCATCTAGTGTTTCATCCAAGTTTCTGTTGGCTCTTTTAGAGTCATGCTGAATATATTGAAGATTGCTCAGCTAATTCGGCCAACATAATTTTACAAAGTACCACCCACATTTATATTATTAGCTTCACTACAAAGACATTGACAGGCTCTTCTGCTGGTTAGAAAGCATAAATAAAAAATGCCAGGTTTTTCATTGCGTTCTTGATCAGAAAAATTATTAGTACGCTAGAGGTTTCAAGGTTTTAGCGCATGCCTTAAGTTTATGGAAGTGTTCCAACATAGTATTCAGTGCACATCTAGTGGATTTTGCACTCTGTAATGCACTTTCTCAATTTCTTCTAAAGCCCAATTTTCTATGTTTCAATATTTAGTGATGGTTTTCAAAATGTTTATAATTTTCGCAATTACTGAACGTAAGAACACTGAAACCTCGAATGAGAACACGAATTAATTCTCAGAAAAATATACTCTATTTTTATTGTTTTCTTGAATGGTAAATCTACCGTTCATCAAATGATACAACAAGTTTTTCTTGCTCTTCTTGAAAATAGAAAGGAAGGTGATTAAAACTTCAGACGATATTTGTAAAAATATTCATTTTATGGACGGCAAAAATTGTGAAATGTTTGCGTGCTCCTGCGAGATTAATCTCGCTAAATATCATGCGGGATTGGAAACCCGAGTTAAAACTATTTTTTTTCTATCGATCGCTAATTTTTAACTCTCGCAAGTGAAGAGGCCGGGAAGGCCTCTTTCCTTTTGGAAGTGAGGGAGCAGTTGCCCCTCACACGAACCGCCCATGGCTTTCGCGGGCCGCCTATTGCTTCGTCGACCGCATATGTCACACGGGCCGTAAGATAGGCATCACAGCACTAGCTACTACAAATAGCTTAACCGAAGGCATGATCAAGTTCTGTAGTGCTTAAGGCACTGTTGCGTGCGGCCATTTTCAACGCAACAGCTGATGGCTATTCTCGATGCCTCCGTTGTAAAATAATGTTCGTTGTTTTTTTCGGACAAGTGTGACGCACGCGGAAAAGTGGGACTCTTGTGTGTGAGTGTGCTTGTCATTGTGTAACGAGGGAGGCTTTCCTAAAGAAAAGGAAAACGGAAGCTGGTCGTTCCGCTCTGTCGAGCGGGCAGAAAACACAGCGAGGGCGGATTACTCGACATCGCCGTCAGTCGACACCCAGAAAGGGAATGGCGAGGGATCAGTATACTCCACAGGTGGACGAGCCTGTTTCGTTCGTCGATGGACCGCCGCCAGTAAGTGCACTTTCCATCTTTCACCAACTCGAACTTTAAACTTTGCCGAAGAAGGAGATTTTTGGAATTTGGAAGGTCACGGTGACCTATCATCGGGGACCCCCTCGCGAAAAGGAGAAGAGTTAGAAGTTTGACGTGTGTGTGTCTGTATCTGTCTGTGGCATCGTAGCTCGTGAACCACGGGTGTCCCCCTTTCAGCAAGGGCGAGCCCCCTAAATATCGCAAACCCCCCAAACGCAAGAGCCCCCCCCTCCAAAAAAAGAAAAATGACCCTCAAAAATTTCAATGACGCAGTCTGCGCCATGCCCCCCCCCCCCACCAGGTGGGCGCACCTGCGGAAACTGATTAAGCAATTTTGAAAGGGTTTTTTTTTTCTCTCGAAAGGTGACTTAATCGAGGGTGTTCTTAGCTTGGTGTCATCTTTGTTAGACTTTAATTACCGGAGATATTAATTAAAAGCGGAATTAGCATTGTTTTGTAATTTCAGAAGTGAAAACTTACTTGTGCATTTAAAATATTGGTACGAATCGAACAAACGAATTTTTCTGTGTAAGATGAAATTGATTTTTAACTTCCAAGTAATGTAGAGCTGGAATTATTCCATGTGTTGATTAATTTGAAACAAAAATCTAAGCCTTTCAATTCACGCTATTGGTTGCAATTTTATTGTCCGCAGACAATCACGGAAGCTTAATGAATAAAATATTTACCACTTGCTGTTTTTTATTTGTTAATGCATAAAACTCTGGTAATTAATTTTAATTTTTAAGCAATGCCTTTAAAGTGATTTTCATTTTTTCCTCTTGATTCTGTAATATTAATCTAATTAAGTATTCCCAACTCCAATAAACTATAGGGGGCGCTGCAGCCACTGTCAAATGGCGGATGAAAAAGAAACAAACACACGCCGAAAGTTATAACTTGCTTTTACGCTTAGTGAAGGACAGTAATTTTTCATCGTGTTTGTGGGAAGCTTTCTTTTCTATTTTTCAGAAATTGCATTACACCATAAACTGTCTGAAGCCTGTAATTTACCCTAGAGAAAACACGTGGAATGGAATGTTTTACCTTTTTCTTTAGTATTGTTAATCACCGCAAGGTAGCGTATTCGAGCTCTGGAGTTGCGAATACTGTTTTTGTGACTTCACGTTATACATATTAGTTTCCGAATGTTTTTTTTTTTTTTTTTTAATGAAATTCCACAACATCTTGCTTTAATATAAGTCTGCGCATTGTTTTCCATTGTCAATTTGCTCATTACTTCTATGAAAAACGTGCACTTAAATGTGTGTCATGCTTTGATTTACTTTTGCAGTGCATTGTAAAGCCAATTATAATGTACCTGCTGCGGATTGGTGTACACCGTCTTCGGCGATATGCTTTAGGTTCTTCACCCCTTCTTGCCAAATGTGGCGGTATATTAAATAGTGAGCCGTACATTAATTTTCGGAGGGCGCACCTCTAGAACTACTCCATTCTCAATCTGCTGCGCTACTCTACTTTACCATAAATCATTCAATCACTTCCGCTTTAAACAGAAAAAGAGAGAAAATGTAAGTCATACGAAAAGAGAGGCCCTTGTTTTGCAGAGGTGAGAAAAATAAAAAACATAACCTTGAAAACAGAGAACCGAGAGTAGGTTTTGGCAAAGTGCCAATTTTCGGACCAGCATGCTTTCCTTTTTGAGGTAGAAACGGTCTTGAGAATTAGATTTCAATTAATATCTCCGCTAATTATAGTCGTAGAAAAACGAAATCTGCCTAAGAATGATGTCTGGAAAATTACGAATCTATCGATACCTGGTTCGAAGCTCCGTTTTCTGTTGTTCATCAGGAGTAGCGATTATATAGGTAGATAGATAGATACATAGATGTAACAACTTTTCATTATATTAGATTAAAATCTATAGACTTTCAATTTACTGAAAGCTATTCCATTAGAAATTTTAGAAGTGCATGAAAAATCTGACTTTTATATTTAAACAGTTAAATAATATAAAATCAATTTTTTAAACGTAATTATAAGCAGTTGCGATCTAAGCGAGTGATGCCCAACCTTTTCCCCCGAAGGTCACATTTCATATTCAAATAATTTTCGCGGATCAAAACAAATTTAAATTTTCAAAATATTTAAATTTTCCTAAATAGCATCCTCAGTAAAAGATGGTCAAGGGAAGAAAAATACAAACGAAGAATTGTTGTTATCATTACTTGATGCTTATTTTATTAATTGTATCTGTCTTACAGATACCAATTTTCGTATATTTGGCTCTGAAACTGACATTTGGGATGAGAAAAGTCTTTTCATTTGTAACATTGAACGAAACAGCGGGCCACACGGTTCAGTTTCGCGGGCTGCATGAGGTCCGCGAGCCATAGGTTGGACTCTGCTGGTATAAGCAATTAGCTTATACGGCGGACTAAAAGCAAAAATGAGATACATTAAAAAAAAATAAAACATTAACCATGCTTTTAACCAGTTTGTAACATTTAATGTGCTCAACAACTTTACACAACAATGTCATTTATAATGCGCATTATTGTATTCACAAGATTTCTCAACATCTAAACAAAACGACGGCATTGAATTTATTACGAGTTATCTTTCACACTGTTTTGTTATTTTCCACCATAATTAAAACAGGAGAAAAGTGTTTCTCGACCTCTAAAAGTCATGTAAGTTCAGAGGTTAAGTGCTTACTGGTTAGAAAACAAGAAACCAGATCCTTTTTTAAATTCCATTCATTTAAGAACAAATGGCAATGCCTTGATAACATGAGGCAGTATTTTCGAAGACGAACATGGACAGCAAAGAATGCCTTGTTGTTATCAAGCAATTCTTTACTTATTGCTGTCAGGATAGTTTTATTACTTGTTTTCTTCTTCACAAGTTCACACCGACTGACGTAAATCTTTCGCTTTAAAAAATAAAAACAGTAACTCATGTGACAATATGCTGCGGGTAGGGACGTTCGTGTGTAATTAGTATTAGTCATTCAGAATAATTTTGAGCAGGGTCTGATTAAGATGTTGACACGCCCAAGACCAAACAATTTTTCAAAGCAATTTTAACAATTTGAGGGCCATTTAAAAGTGGGAGCCCTAGGCCACTACAGTGAAACCTGTGTAAGTTGACCACTTGCGGTGCAGTACTTTGGTGGTCAACTTAGACAGGTGGTCAACTTATAAAGGGGGTAATGAATTTTTTTGTCATTTCTTGCACCATATATTCATTTTTTGACTAATTGACACTTACTCTTTCCGTTCAACTCACTTTCATTGTTTAACATTACTTTGAAACAATAATTTAAAATGTTATTCAAATATTTTTAGAGGTTATTTTCTCAGAATGATGTATAATGTGTCATGTAGAGGTTATTTTCTCAGAATGATGTATAATGTGTCATGTAGAGGTTATTTTCTCAGAATGGTGTATAATGTCTCATGTAAATTTAAAATTTCAGTAAATTGATCACAAAAAAAAAGAAAAAGAAAAAAAAAACATTGTCTATAACAATTTATTTGATATTAATAGTTCCTAAAAATTCATAGCTAATCCAAAATAATAAATTTTTCGCTTATTTTTTTTTTCTTCTCATATACATTTAATACATTTATAACCATGATGATCTACTTTTCAACAAAATAACTCCTTATTGAAGTTTGGCGCACTTATTAGACACGAGTTTTGGAAATTCCATATGTGTCAGCTAATTTTCTCTGGATTTCTCCCTTCTCAATTAATTTTAATATTTCATACTTTTTATCAATCTCAAGTTCAACTAACTTTCTTTTGAAGCCATTTTATATAAAACTATAACACAAAGAGCAACAAGCTGAACTCTCATAGTTCTAAAAGGCAGTTGAAAATGAAAATGTCCTATTTCTTAATCCCTTGCACCAGAAATATTTCAATGCAAGTAACTTTTTCTCTAGCACAATTCCAATGTTGCCACAAAATATTGCAACTGGAAAAAAAAAATACTTTTCTACTGACACATATTTTCATTGAACAGAGAGTACAAAAGGTAATCTCAAATAGAACAGCAAAAGAAAAACAAGTTTGGAGAATAAAGGGTTCTTAGTAGTTGACATGTGGTTAAACTCACAAGGAGATTTAGTTATGCTGCTGTTTTATTTAGTTGGTAAAATGCTGGTCTGGCATCAAAAATATTCTTGGAAAGGTTTGTTGGTTTTAAAAAATAAACCAAGTGGTCAACTTACAAAGGATTTTTTACAATACTCCAAACCAAATCTGGGGTACATGAGTGGTCAAGATAGACAGGTGGTCAAGATAGAAAGGTGGTCAAGTTACAGAGGTTTTCCTTCATTATATATACAAGATAGGACTAATTCCGTTCCTGACAAAAGCGGTCCAACATAGACAGGTGGTCAACTTACAAAGGTGGTCAACTTTACAGGTTTTACTATACCTAGTTCGCTTGTTCAGTAATCAGATCCTGATTTTGAGCCATGCCTGTTGACTTTACACTACGGATGCACCGATCAATCATCAGTAATCGGTAATCTGCCATTTTTCACCGATTAATCAGGGGTGCCCACCTAGGGGAGAGGGGCCATGACGCTGACTGTGCCATTAAATTTTTATTTGGGGGAGGGTTCAGGGCTATTTTCCCCTTTTTTTGGAGGAGCAGTCTTTGCGATATTTAGAGGGGGGGTGCGCATTTGCTCTTAGGGAGGGGGGCACCTCTGGATTAATCGACCTCAGAAATATGTTAATTAAAACTACTTTAAGTATGCTTAGAAGTAGAAACTTTGCTGAAAGGATTCAAAAAGAAATAGATATAATTTCATGCTGACATTGTATTTAAAAAATTATACTTAAAATATACATAGAATTACAAAAGGTTAAATCATTCACTTTTATTGATAAAATGCGGTTTTTTCTTCTTTTTGAGCAATCACGAATTGCTTATTTCCTCACTTGACCAAAGTTGATGCTTCTCTGGCTTTTCAGATTGCCATCACGACGAGAATAAGCTAACTCGTTGTTTTGAGGAGTCGGAGTCTAAGACTTTTACGGAGTCGGTCGTTATCTCTCCGTGTCTTAATTTACGCTACGGAGTCAGAGTCGGAGTCTAATTTTGCGATTCAGGAGTCGGAGGCCCTAAAATTCTAGGAGTTGGAGTCGGGAGTTGATCATTAAGGGCTTGGTCTTAAGTTTGGGACCTTTATTGACTTTTATTTTCCCCATAGGCGCTAATGTTAAGGGTTTTGAACTGTTTAAAATTGAATGGAAAATTGTTGAAATCAAAAAGATATTTTCTATACATGTTTTTCATCGAGAGCTTTTTACAACAAAGTTTGTTTGAAGAAATTTCGCCCCTTTGTGCAGAATTCATATTTGACTTAAATTTCTCTGAGAGGCGCTAATGCTAAGTTTTTTGTATTGTACAAAATTGAACGAAAAAGTGTTCAAATCAAAAATTGAAATATGAGAATAAGGTGTCCTCGCCGAGATCTTTCGAACAAAGAAACATTTGTAATCGGACTATTCACTCAAAATTTATTGGGCGGGGGGGGGGGGGGGGACAGACAGACAGCCCGACCGACCGTTTTCCCCCATCTCAATACCCTACTTTCCAATTTTTAATTTTCCGATAGTTATTTAACTATTTTATTTATTTTTCGCTTTTTTTTTTAGTTTTTCGCGATGTTTTCAAGATGCATTAAGCCTTCTTTCATGCTTTTTTTCTTCTTTCTCTGACTTTTACTGGGAAAGTAGGCTAAAACGGATGAACAAGTGAATAAAAATGAAAAAAGTACTTTTTTCTGATTCCTTCAAATTTAAGTGCAATCTTAAAATATTAGTAAGGAATGTTAAAAATATATTTTTAAAAAGAATGAATAAATAAAATATAAATGATGGCTTCATAGGGACAGCTCGCTGACTTATGTGTTTACATTTCTAACATTTTTAAATCAAATTATCATCATGAAATTTATTGTTCAGTGGATAGTGTAGATAAATGTATGAATCGCTGAAATATTTTTCAAACAGAAAAGTTAAAATAGAGAGAGAAAGTTAGAGATTTCAAATGTTGTAGGGTTGAAAGTCACACCCGTAGTTTTTTTGTGTTTAAAGGTTGAGAAACGAAAAGGAAGTAAAACTTTATCAAGAGATTCGAGAAGCGTGATATATTAAATTAAAAAAATAATAAATAAATAAAAAACGTTATCTAAGGATAACTCTGTAAAAGACTAATTAAATTTAAAATGTAAGTATTTTCTACTGAAGCTACAAACGTTCGTATTTCAAACCAATAAAGGAGACGTAAAATGTAACTATGAAAACTATAGATATAAAATTAAAAATTTAAAAAAAACCCCGACTGAGTTGCAAATTTTAGAATTGAGAGGAAAATTTGAAAATCCTTTTGAAAGTCTCATACTATTCGCAACTCCAATAAACTATAGGGGGCGCTGCAGTCACTGTCTAATGGCGGATGGAAAAGGTAAAACAAACAAATGCTGTAACTTATAACTAGCTTTGACGCTTAGTGACTGACAGTAATTTTTTATCATGTTTGTGAGAAGCTTTCTTTTCTATTCTTCTGAAATTACATTACACCACATACTGTCTGAAGCCTGTAATTTACCCCCAAAGAAAACATGTGGAATGGAATGTTTTACCTTTTTCTTTAGTATTGTTAATCACCGCAAGGTAGCGTATTCGAGCTCTGGAGTTGCGGATTAAAAATCAATTACAAGTATACAAATAGAAACTGGCAACAGTTTAAAACTTTAAATCATTGCTTTTAATTTCCTTGTCGTTCAACAATGAATTCGATTACCAATCGCGTGATTAAAGACTTAGCCCTATTTAAAATACGCTTTAAAAAGCGTTATAATTCGAATTCTATAAAACATGGATGTTCCAAACATATTCTATGAGACGCAAAAAAAATCTCTTTTATTTTTGGTACTAAATTTTAAAAAAAATAAATATGTTTTCACTGCAAAAATCGCGAAAAAAACCTTTTAGAGGTATTCAATTAATATCTTTGCTAATTAATGTCATCTGAAGACGCAACCTAGCTAAGAACACTCTGATCAACTCTCCTTTCGAACATTTTTTTTTTTTTCAAAATCGGTCCATCCGTTTAGGGGGCTAGAGTGCCATAGACAGATACACACACACACGTCAAACTTATAACCCCCTTCCTTTGTGTGTCGGGGGTTAAAAAAACCAAAATGTTCCACGATCTTTGGAAAGACAAATTTGAAGGAGGGTTTCTCCCCAGCATTTTATTCAAAACAACTAAAGAATGGACGTAGCCTTGGAACATGGAGAAATGAAGTATCTGAACCTAATCTTTTTTTTTTAGACGTCGTCGCAGTTGGAGTAAAAATTGTAATTTTATCACTTCAATTTCGGAAAAATTCCAAGGAGAGTCTCCCCATCTCCTTTCTATTAACATCATTAAAGATCGTTTAAAATTGTGTTTTGGGAACTTCAATTTATAAACATTTCCGGAAGAGAAAAAACGAACCCTATTGCTCAGAGTTCATAAATCCCATCATTTCCCCCTAAAGTTAACCAAAAAAATGACCTATAAATCATTTTAATTCTTGATTTTCGAAAACTTTCTTAGGGAAGGCCTCTGATCTTCCCTCACTAACAGTAGTGAAGATCGTATGGAACTGCGTTTCTTTAACTTCAATTTCAGAAGAAAAAAAAAAATCTCGGTAAGAGTTCTGAATTCCATCCCTTCCCATAATGACATCAAAGATGGTGAACAGTTGCGTTTGTAAGACATCAATATCGAAAAAATTTCGAAGGAAGGCTTTTGAACTACCTCAAATCTAATATCATCCAAGACCGTCTTAAATTTCGTTTTTTGGAACTTCAATATCAAAAAAATGCAGGATAAAAAGATCCTAAACCACAACTTTTCACTACCAAAAACGGTCTTTAACTACATTTTTATGACTTCAATTTCGAAAAATTTATGGGGAAGGCAAACCTCCCTTCTCCCTAATGCGCCTGAAGATCGTCTAAAATTGTGTTTTTAGGACTACAATTTAAAAATTTTCAGGGGGTGGACCCTCAGCCCCCCCCCCCTTTACAACACGAATATTATATTTAAGACGGGGGGGGGGGAGAATACAGATCATATCCACAATGCTCTTTCTCCGCATTTATAACAATATTCTCCTGATTTTAATCTTGACATGCCTAGTGCTCATATTCTAGTAATAAAGTGCAATTTTTAGCAAAGGTCATATTAGTGGATCATTCCACGTTTAGTAAAGCCAATTTAAGAGCCTCATAGAATCCACCATTCATTTTCTGACATAAATACAATTTGAATAATATGTAAAAATTCATGTAAAATTTAAACGAAGCACAAAAGTTCCCATTCAAAGTAAGTACTGGGCGTTTTTAATGCAGCATTTTCAAAAATTAATTTAAACATTTTTTATAGTGATTTATTTCCCTAAGATTGAGACCCAAGTTTCGCTTTAGTAATACTGTATTTCCCCGAGAACAAACCAAACAACTTTACGGCATAAAAGCTTACAATTAGAGGTGCGACATCGATGACAAAATATCGATGTCAGAAATCGAAACATCGATGGTATTAATACAACGGCCAAAAAATATCGATATTTTCAAACATCGATCTTTTTTTTTATCAATATATAACATACATTTTTGAATATACCACACTACAGACTTATATATATGATAATCTCTAACAAATGTTTCTTAATGGATCAGTGAATTCTTTTGGCATTGCGTCAATTCGTTAAATTATAGTTATTATTTCAGAAATTTCTAACTAGTAAAGCCAATAATATATATATATATATATATATATATATATATATATATATATATATATATATATATATATATATATATATATATATATATATATATATATATATATATATATATATATATATATATATATTCCAATTCGCAAAATCCTTCCAATTTGCAAAAATGTTCAAAATCAGATAGAGAGTTAGGATGTTGAAAGTTTGAAGTAAAAATAAAAATGAGTCAAAAAAATTCAAAATTTAACTTTTTATACGAACCCCAGGTCTTGTAACTTATAATTATGGAAATAATCTCCGTTGAAAAACAATTCTAACACAAAAGTTTAAAATTAGTACGACCAATATTCATCGAGGTGTGAAACGCAGCATTTTGTACACCACTTTTCACTCGCCGTCAATAACACCTCTTGTGGGAAAATATAGCGGTTAACAAGAGTTTGAAATTATATGTGTTCATATAGTGTGGCTTTTCACATTGTTCGAGGTTTTGTCGTCTGTTTTTGCGTATATTACGGCATAACATTTGCATTTATTTTTGAATAAGAATGAAAAATATAAATACCTTGTTTTTCTTACTTTGACGACCTGTCATTCTTCTGAAAGGGTGGTAAGTTCCAATCTCACCTTTTGTATGGTCCCTTAAAACTTTAAACTCGAATATCTCTCTGAGTTTTGGTCGCACAAATGTCAAGTTTTTTGTGTAAGTAATATCTTTCAATGGAGATTATTTCCCTAAGTATAACTTAGGGGGCCTGGGGCCCGTATAAATAGTAAAATTTTGTATTTTTTGACTCATTTTTATTTTTGCTTCAAACTTTCAATATCTTAACTCTGCATCTGATTTTGAACATTTTTGCAATTGGAAGTACACACCTAGGACTAACGATTGCGAAAATAAAGGTCTTGCAGGTTAAAACGGAACACCCTGTATCTTACAACTATTATACAGTGGCTCCCAAAAGTGTTCGTACACCTACGACTTTCAATGAAATAGGCCATTATCCATTGGAAACAATTAATATTTCGGAATAGGTATTTTATTATAAGATCTATGATCTATTCTTAACAAAACTACATGAAAATTTTTAATAAAACATTAAAACATAATTTTTAAAAAATCAAAAACCAAAAATTGCCGGAAATTTTATCTCACAAAAATCTTCGTACACTTTGAAAAAATGTCAAAAAATTAGTAAATAATCTAACTTTTTACAAAGTTTTTATTTAGTAGAATATCATGCAGTATCAACAACAGCTTTTAAACCTATGGGAATAGATTTCATTGTTTTTTCTTTCTTTTTTTTTTTTTGTGCAATTTCTGAGTAAGTGTTCAGCCGCACTTCGAATCTTACTGTTTCTAGTTCGCTTTTCGTTTCAATGGTGTATTTTCGTAATCCAGCTACCAGATATCTCCAGATATGTTCCATTAAGTTTAAATCTGGCGATTGAGGAGATATTTCTAAGTTTAAGAACAATTTTTGAGGCACCAAACGCAAACGCGTGCTTCTTGTCGTTATCTTGATAAAAACAAAGTTGTTTCCGATTACCAAATTTTGGGCTAATAGTTTAAAATTGCTTTTTAAAATATTTAAATAAACAGAGTAATTCATTATTTCATCAAAAAAATCCAAATTTCCAAGTCCTGATGCTGTAATGCACCCTCACACTAGAACACCTTCACCGTCCTGATTAACTGATCCAACTAAGCTCCTAAATGAAATACCTCATTTTTTCTTCCATTTACAATTATACAACAATTTAATCCAAAGTGTTAAATTTATTTTCATCTATAAGTAAGACGTTGTTCCAAAACGTTTTGAGCTTATTTATCATTGATATTACGACGGAAAGCGTAAGCTTACTGTTTTTCGCACGAACAAGAAAATTTCTGCGGGAAGAGGTCCCATTTAATCCAGCTAATCAGAGAACTTGGCGAACAATTTTAGGTGAAAATTAAACGTAAAATGTTTCATTCAATTCTGCAGAAACTTTTTCAGCACTCAAATGTGTATTTTTCATAGTTTTTTTAAATGTAAACTTCCAATCCCGCATTGTTAACTTTGCCAGTTGACCTTTTCTTACCTTGTTTTCGATCCGATTCCTTTCTTTAAAGTATTTTATCAAGCACTTTACTATAGAATGGAATAAATTAACTAATTTAGAGACATTTTAAACCAGTTTACCGCTACTGTGGGGAAAGAATTCAACTTTCGAATGGTGTTTGTGGTTCTTTTCGAATACCAGCCATTTTAAATTAATAAGCACAATATTAAGGAATAAATACAGAAAAAATTAAAGCCAAATGACTTTTAAGGGTCAACACAATGCAAAAATAATAAAAAAACGACATGTGATGACTTTAATCATGAATTTATTCGAAAATATTTCAGTGTTCGATGACTTTTGTGGCGTATTTTTTCTCTTTCTATTCGTTTTTTGACAAATTTCAAAAATAAAATCTGGCAATATTTTGAAAAAACTACTGGGTTTTATTCAGAATGGCATAGGAATGGTGTGAAAAAAAATTGGACTTCATATTCGAATTCAGTTTTGCGTTATTTTAGTTTTACTGCGAAATTTCAAGGTGTACGAACACTTTTGGGAGCCACTGTATATGCGAAAGTTTGTCTGTAGGGATGTATGGATGTTTGTTACTCTTTCACGCAAAAACTACTGAATACTACCATTTGAATCCGACGAAGAGCTGTCGTTCTTGTCTTGTGTTGAGTCAAAAATGTATAGAACTGAGATCACGTTGTTTGTTGCTATAATTTTCTCATTACATAGACTAAAATTTACTTCGAGCTTTATTGGCGAAAAAAGAAATTGGCGGAATTTGGAAGGGGTTCGCAAGGGGGAAAAGATTGCATCTTACTACTATTATATATGCGAAAGTTTGTCTGTATGAATCTTACTACTATTATATATGCGAAAGTTTATCTGTATGGATGTATATGGATGTTTGTTACTCTTTCACGCAAAAACTACTGAATGGATTTTGATGAAACTTTACAATAATATAGCTTATGCATCGGAATAACAAATAGGGTAGTTTTCGTTCCGTTATGGGGGGCAAAACCTCCTTAGGGGGGCAATAAAACACAATTTTCGTATAAATTCTCTAATATGGGGATGAAAAAATACTTGCACATATTAACATTATATGTCCATCGAAAGCTCTGATTTTTCTGCTGAAGATGGCACCTGTTCGAAATTTCTAAGTATAATGAAAAACGAGTTATGAGCATTTTAGTTCCATGTTCAAAGGCTTTCCTCAACTCAATACAATATTTAGTGTATCATCTCAACTCCCTGTCGAAAGCGACTATTTGCTTTTCGTGATTGTTCAAGGCTTTTCTCAAGTCAAATCTTGAAGTAAGATTTTTGCACAAGATTGGCAAATAATACATGGATTTGGTTGATTATTTTCCATTTTAATGCAACTTTGAGGCAATTAATGGGGTTTTTTTTAAACTTATTTGTGTTGACTGGGTATTTAATTGATCAGCAGGAATCTAGCCAAACTTTTTTTGTGGAATTATTTCAATAGCTAAGGCATTTGGCATTTTTCTTCAACTGTCGCTCTTTTTGAAGCTAAAGACTAGGCAATATTGTTTCTAGGTTTTCACCGTGTAACCAAATATCGCCATTTCTTTAACATTTCTTTCTTTAAATTTGTTAACACTTAAGGTAATTCGCCAACTAAATTGAGCGAATCCATAAACAGCACAAAAACTTCCATTAGTCTTTGCACACAATTTCAAACAATTGCTAAATTTTTACTGTTTATTGGAAACATTTCGGGTAGCATCATTTTATAATCACCAGAAGTATCTCTGTATTTGGCGACTCTCTTTCTTCGATGAAAATTAGTAACACACAGTTTTACAAAGTGGGGAGGAGGAGTCTCATTTAAGGTATCCCAAAACGATTAACGCAAATTTAATAACTTTTTAAATCGCAGTAAGGGATTACGGGCAGCTACACTTTTTAAAAGTTTGTACTTCAAAAGAAATATAGAAAAGGATAGAAAAGAAAGAAAAAAAGATAAATCTTTTTAAACAAGTGAAGTTTAATTTTATATTTTGGAAATTCCTCAAATTTGTATATGCTTAAATATCGTTTTTTCGTTTCTAAAAGAGTACTATTTTTACTCCGGTAAAATAGTACTCTGGTGCAATGGTATTTTTACTCTGAACTTTTTCGTATTGTAATCAGGACCGTTTACGTTATTTAGAAACAGTTGATTTCCTTCTGGTGGGGATTTTAATGGTTTGATGTTCTGACTCTAAAGGGACATTATTAGAATCAGGATTTGTAGTGATTGTTGACCCTTTTTTGGGACGATTTCTACGATAAGAAGTTATACATTATATAATAATTTAGACTTCCGGTGTAGCGCTGGATGTTATATATTTGACGGAGATCGGGATTATAAGGGAACTGTTTCACTTTATTTAAGAATAGTTGACCTCACTCGAATTGGATTTGTTTGGGAATTACCCAAACTGACTTCTTTACAACTCCTGAACGTTTTCGTGATTTATTTTTTGTAATTTTTGGGTGTCTTCTCAGTTTTGCCGACATTTCATTTACTCCCCTTCCCCCTAATTTTCAGTTTTAATCATACCTTTCGATACATTTAAGGGGGCAGGCAATTCGAAATGTCAGCGAAACTAGAGACAAACAATTTTTCGGTAGCTATTTGATCTCTGCCTGTAATGACCATTAACTTGAATCAATTGAAAAAAGACTACATCAACGTGAGCGAAGCCGCGGGTAAAAGCTAGTATATATATATATATATATATATATATATATATATATATATATATATATATATATATATATATATATATATATATATATATATATATATATATATATATATATATATATATATATATCTTATTATATAAAAATCTTTTGTGCGGACGTTTGTCACCATAAGGCTTTTAAACGGCTGGACCGATTTTGATCAAATTTTTTGTGTGGAATTAAGTTGTGGCAAGCATGGTTTCGAAGCGCGATGGATCGAATCGGAAGCGTTTTTGTTAGTTAATTAACTAATTTAAACATTGGATGGTTATGTCTCCCAAATGGTTAATATTTATTTTAATCTATTGTTGAACGAGAACTGAAATATATTTAACCCATTGCCAAACGACAATAAGAAAACCAACTCTGCTTTTTGTAACGAAATTTCCTACTGTGATATGTCAATTGAGAATAGATAAAACGTAGAGAGAGAGAGAGAGTGAAGCCTTCATTTCTTAAAAGCAACGATTTTAGTTCCCGTGATATATTTTAAAGTAAAGTACTGGAAGGTTCACGCAAAACATGTGGGTAGAATTACGGTAACCGGGTCGCGGCGATAAATATTTCATTCTGGCAACCCGCTACCTTACCTTGGCGACGGAGCAATTTTGGTAACCCTACACCAAAGCTGATTTGCTGTTCGTTTGGCCAATCAGCCATTTCAGAATTCACCTTTACAAAATTGTAATTTATTTGTCCAATACATCTTTCTTTCTTTTTTTTTTTTTAATTCCGTGGAATAATATTTTAAATTTTCTCAAATGTGATTTTTTTCTGAAAATGGGCAACATATTGTATTTTTTCAATTTTTAGATCTTCGAAACATTTTACAAAATTTTACATCGCGAAATGTTTGTCACTTTTAACTTTTTTAAGTTATAGATTTGAAAAGTAGTTATTCATACCTTTTGGATACGTTTTTGGAATGTGTTCGCAGTAAGTTATTTCCTTCATGTTTTATTGTTATATCTTAAATTTAAAATTTATTAATTATCGTAATCACTTATTCCGTAAGTTAGAATTATAATTTTAGTTAGGATAACGTTCTCTGAATTCATATTTTGATATGATTAAACTTCTTTAGTAGATCGTTTTAAGTCTTAATTAAACAATAAGTATTTTTAATGGCTTTTTCTGAGATTATTTCGGACTAATGTCGTGTTCTATCCAATTTTTACGGTTGTTAAATTTCGGTAAAAATTTATGTCTCATTTTAATGTTCCTTAGGAAATTAAACATGTTGATAGAAAGTGTAACACCATATACGTCATGAAACTTTTCGTTCACATGCATCATATTTTATTTTTTTTTCCTATAGAAAAAAAAGGAGTTCAATATTACTGCAATGGGAACGTAAAGAGCAGTATCGGCAAATTTTTATTTAAAATTTTTTTTCGCATTTTCGTCATGGGTTGTACTTTAGCTTTCTTGTACAAGCTGCTTACTTACTTTCTATTGAAAAAACAAAAAGGTCAAATTCCATCATTTCGCTATTGTTAGTATCGAATCCAAAACACGTTTCTTTTTATGTCTCAAATATTCATCTTTGTAGATACTGCACTTGTATCTTCCCACGTTTAAGTTAACATCTTGAAAAAAGTTACCTCTCATTTGTCTTTTCTGCAAACTTTCTTTCAAAGTAAGAAAAATAATATAAGTAGTTCTATGTATAAAAAAAAAGGCTTAATCATTTGTTTCTTTCCATATTTTGCAATATTTTAAAAAGGAAAAAAGAATTTTAATGCTTTTTTTTCTTTACGGTTGCAATCACAAAAAAAAAAAAATAATAATAATAATTTGAATTTTTGGCATCTTGAATTCAAATTATGTTTTTCGCAATCACGAGCGTGTGTGTTTGTGTAGGCGCATGTGTGTGGGTGCGTGGGTGCGTAAGTGTATGTATGCATGTGTGTGAGTGAGTGTTGTGTACTTGCGTGTGCGTGTAGGTGTTCGTGTGTGTGTGTGTGTGTGTGGGCGTTCGTGTGTGTGTCTGTGTAGGCGTTCGTGTGTGTGTGTAGGCGTTCGTGTGTGTGTGTGTGTGTGTGTAGGCGTTCGTGTGTGTGTGTAGGCGTTCGTGTGTGTGTAGGCGTTCGTGTGTGTGTGTGTGTGTAGGCGTTCGTGTGTGTGTGTGTGTAGGCGTTCGTGTGTGTGGGACATGGACGCCACCGCCCAGCAAAAGTGGATTTCGGGGGACAGTGCTCAGGACCAGCCGCGCCGCCGCCGGTGGACGGTGGTGCTGCAGGCCTGGTCCAAGCTGAAAAAGGAACCACAACGCCAAAGACAGTCAAATGAAAGCAATAAGCAATCGTGATTGCTCAAAAAAAAAAAAATGTTAATAAACAGTTGTAGTTACCTAGGTAATAGTTTGAGCAATCCGAAGCTCCGCCCCTTGTCTTAGGGTCAATTCTCATTTGATGCTTTCTTTTGTTTACATTGTAGTACTTTGTTTACATTGAGTCGTAGGTGCTAAATTTGGCAGCTTTTGAAAAAATACGCCAACGCGACCCGGTTACCGTAATTCTACCAACATGTGTTCTGCCGTTGTAGTTGAACCATATGACAGGATCGGTGCTTTAGGTTTTCCTAACCAAATGATCAGAAAGTACCGTACATAGCAACATTTGTTTCTCGGGTGAAATTCATCTGAGTTTTGGCATCAATATCAAGAATACTTTAAGGATTATCTAACTAATCAGTACATTATTAAAAGAAAAGATGACGGAATTTAAAGACGAAACAAATTTTATTTTCGTCTCGATAAATTACAATAGGGTAGTTCTGTATACAAAAGATCAGTGCAGTGGAAGATCTTTATCTTTGGTGAACGAACACATTAGGCAATATATGAAATTTAAAAAGTTTTCGTTCAAAAGATCGGACCGCTAATCGGTCGGAGTTGGCTTCGCTCACTGATCGGCTGGATTACAGTAACTTGGTGGCTTGGCGACTTTGGCTATAAACAATAGAGTTGCGTGATCATTTGTTTACATTTTAAAGCTACTGTTAAAGTAATTTATTGTATTTTTGTTTATTTGGCGAAATATTTCAAATTGCAAATAATTGTTTTTCGTTTTTAAAGAGTTTTTAGTCATTTTAGTTGAAGAATGTGTTCATTTTACATCGGGATCGTGGGATAGGGATGAGTGATTTTCGCTTATTCAGAGAATTTTACCTTTATCATTTTTCTAAACGATATCCATTCGATTGCTTTACTCTTTTTCATATGGGGGATGTTGCAGAGGGATTTCCCGTTTGTTCTAGATGGGTAGTTAGAATTTTACACTTAATATCTGAGGACGCTTTTTATCCTTTGAGTATGGCAGAAGGAACAAACCATCAAGTACGGGAGAAAAAGTAGTTAATAAAACAACTGTCCAGTGGGCATTAGAAAAATCAAGTTGTAATAAATGCACGCATTCTGACACCAAGAAGCTTAAAACATTTTCTTTTTAACACGCTTTTATTAGCTTCACCTTTATGTATGTATGTATGTATGTGTGTATCTTGTAATGGAATCTTGCAGCTCAAATTTCGCCCACTTCCTGCGATCGGATTCTTTTGAAATTTGTCACGCGATCTTAGACCCGTTGACAATGCAATATTCTATAATCAAATTAATTAATTAACCCTTTTAATTGTTAGTTTTCTCCAATTTTAATCAATATTTTGGCATAAATCCAACAATGTGAAAAAGGAAAAATTTAAAAAAATACATCAAAAAATGCTCGCAAAAATTATTTAAAAATATCTACAAAAACCTTTAATTTTTCTGCATCAGACAAAATTTGTTCCAATGTTCCAAGGTAATTAGAACATGAAATATGATTGTTTTTAACTAATTTCATGCCAAAATTTAGGTGAGCCTTCAATTGGAAATTCATTGCTGATCAGACCATTGTTGAACAAAACTTTTATTCAAATGCATCTCAAATTTTCAAAGTAATATAAATATGATTTCTGCAAACGTACATCGATGACTCACAGTAGCTTCCCATCGGGGTGCCCTTGTCTTAACTTTATGATATTACCTCGCACTCGTTTTATAAATAATTTCGTCGCCTGATAATTCTCCAACATAAGACTAAAAATCAGAAAAATAAAATAATAGTTTAAAAAACTAAAAAAACACGCTTTCGTAGCAAAATGAACTAAAAAGTGAAAAATAATCTTTGGATGATAGTAGTTGACCAATCACTTAATTTTAATGTAATACAAAAAAGCGTGGGGGGCTTCTTATCAGTTGTCTTGAATTTCTTCCATTTGTTGTCCAAGCAAAAATGTAAATAGACAGCACCCCACGCTTTTTTGTATTACATTAAAATTAAGTGATGGGTCAACTACTATCATCCAAAGATTATTTTTCACTTTTTAGTTCATTTTGCTACGAAAGCGTGTTTTTTTAGTTTTTTAAACTATTATTTTTACTTATTTTTTCAACAAAACGGTTCAAACACTTGATAGTTTATTGAAGTTTTTTAACCTTTCAATTTATAAAGTTTGAACAGAACAACGTCTGTTGAGTCCTCTAGTATATATATATATATATATATATATATATATATATATATATATATATATATATATATATATATATATATATATATATATATATATATATATATATATATATATATATATATATATATATATATATATATATATATATATTGTTTATTTAAGCAATACAAAAGAATACGTACCCGACGAATATATTGAAAATACCAAACCTCAAATCATGGATACAATTTAATAGGAATAATTTTGCAGCATCTTGGTACTATAATAGGACAAAAAATTGATAGTAAGACATGCAGCGATTAATACAAACTAACTACAGTAATAAGGAAATATTTTCAAACTGAATGAAACTATAAGTAAATCTACATCAAAAAAGAATCTAAGAAAAAATGTATCATAACATTTCCCGTCAGTTGAATGATAAGACTGTGTTGTGCAAATTATGTTAAAAATACAAAATTAATTTCTAACAACTATTATTAAGTTCAATAAATATGTGTTGTATTGTTGGTGCTACATAATTAAACACAAATTGTAAGTAATAGAAGGACGATTTGTTGGAGGAAGTCGATAAGTAACCCCCAATATTTGATGTTCACAGTGATAGTTTGGATAAAAAGAAGTTTGTTTATTTTGTCCCCCAGAAGCGTATTTCTCTTTCCGCTGACTATCATACCAGTCAGAGAAAAGACTCTTTCCGATGGGACAGAAGTTGCCATCACTGTCAAATACTTTAACGCAACTTTTACCAGTTCTGAATTTTTAAAGTTATAATTTTCACATTAGTAAGGTATAGGATTTTTCCTTTAGTTTAGGAGCTGGAGCCTTGAAATAGACTGCAAGTTCAGGCAACAGACTACCTGTGTCGAGTTCTTCCAATAGCTTTAACCTCTTCCTCACACTCCAGTTATCTTCCATGATCTTGTAGTGATCTTCCCAAAACTCATCCTCTACACCGAAAAATTGATCTTATAAAATGTGTGCAAATAATTGATTTTTTTTTTGAGCCCCTGTGTGTGCTGGATACAGTGGCGTAGCTAGGGAGGGGCGGAGGGGGCGGTCCACCCCGGGCGGCACTTTTTAAGGGGCGGCAATTTCACACTTTTGATGCGAAAAAATTTAACGCGTTTTCCCAATAAGTAAATCATGCTTTTGATCTCTTTTTTGGAGTCAAAAAAAAAGAAAGGTCTTTTAATTCTAAGGTTGTGGTACGACTATGATAATAAAACTACTCAAATACAAATCAAGTGTTGTTCTTGTGGACATCTCAGCATTAAATTGCTTGTTTTTTCTCTTTTTTCGTCTGAAGCTACAAACTGAGGACGGTGTCACATTTTTCGGGAAGAGCCTTCCTATCCCTTAACGTCACCAAACAGCCTAAAAGTGCAGTTTAGGCCTTGAGTCTCGCCCACCCCATCTCTTTACATCTCATCTTTTAGTCTAATATTGAGTTATTAAAATTTCAATACCAACAAATTCCTGAAGGCGGTCAAGCCCTGACCCTTCCTTTAACGTGGTTAAAGATAGTCTAATATGGTATATTATAAGGGAAGACCGCAAAGCCTTCTTTTCTCAGCGATGAAGAGCTTAAAATGAGCAACAGTTTCGAAAAAGATTTCGAGTGGGAAACCCACCTCCGAACTCTCTCTAATGACGTTAAAAAATCCAGTCTTTGTTGGAGTTGGGGAGTATCCCTTACACCACTAGATACAACCTACATATACGTGCTTTTCAGTTTAGTTGAAAAGCTTTCCGGACAGCGCCGCTGATTCTTCTCCAATGTCTTCACGTATAAAAAGATAGCCAAAAATTGCTTTTTTAAGCTTCAATTTCGGAAAAAATTCCTTGAGAACTCCCAATCCCCCTAACATCACCGAAGAAGGCATAAAACTGATTTTAATTTTGGAAAAAAAAATCTGGAGGGAACTCAAAACCTCTTTTCCATAAACCGTTACCAAAAATTGCTAAAAAGTCCGAATTTTGACTTAACTTTTGGAATGTTTCTGTGGATCTCTGAATTCCTTTTTTTTTCTTCTGTAAGAAGACCCCTTTTCGTTCTTATTAAAGTTTAAATAAGAACGAAAAAAATTATTATTTTTTCTTTATTAAAACACTTGACTCATTAATGTATTAACTATTTTCCATCAAAAGGGTAGCAAAATTGAGGAACCGCCCCGGGTGGCAGAAAGCGTAGCTACGCCACTGGCCGGATGCTGTTTTGGTCTGAAGAGGATTGTGTAAGGTTACGAGGGTCGGGTATACATTAAGTCGGTTCTGGGGGACAGGAGCCGTTTGTAGAAAAATATAAACCTGACGAGTAGGGTCTTATCGTAACTCGTCATTGCAAAAATCGTATGTTGAATTCAAGATGTCGAAGCTCTCTTTTTTTTTTTTTTTTTTTTTTTTTTTTTTACATGACCGGGCAAAAATTTCTGAGGACCGGACAAAGTTTTCGCTGCCGTAGACAGATCCGCTTGTTATACTTGTTTAACGTCTTATCCCTTTCCGTTTCGCCTGGGGGGTTTGAAAAAAATGAGCTGTCGTTGTTGAAAAAGCACACCTGTTCTTAAAGTTCAAAATAAATAAGAAAACCAGTAACTAACTTTTACTTGCCGAAGAATAAGTTTTATTGTTAGAAAAGAAAACGTGACTCCGAGAACTATGTCACATGCTTGATGAATTTTTGTTACGAAAATGCGTGAAACGATAAAAAGGTTTGACACGCAAATTGAAATGATCAAAATGCTACATACGTATCGGAGAAAAAAAAATCAAGGAAAACTAAATTCTAGATGTCTAAAAATAATTTCGTGATAAGTATTTTATTTCATTTTCCACTTTAAAAAATGATATCTCATGTCGGCACGAAATATGTATTATTTATAATGCATGAAATAATAAAAAAAAAAATCTGTAAATATAATACAACCGATAATCGATAAATAACGTCAAATGAAACTAAAAATGATATTTACAAATATATGAATATTTTTGAAAGAAAATTGTATATTTGATGTCATTGGTTTCTGTAAGATGTACTGAAAGCTAAGTCGTATTAAAACACGAATTATGCTTTTAATTATCCTAGATATGCTCTTTATGTGAGGATCTCTTTTATTATTTGTGCAATGCACTCATCAAAAGTAAAAAAAATTGTGACACCAAGAATAAGAAAGAATGCGCATAGTCAGGATCTGATTACTTAATGGGCCGTACAAGGCCGTGGCCTCTAGGGCCCCCGCTTTTTAGGAGCTCCCAAATCGCTAAAACTGCTTTATCCAATAGATGAATTGTAAGGTTTGAACAATGAAATTGCTAGATTTGTTGAAGGTACGTTTTACTCAACTTTTCATCAGTTATTTTTACGGCATCGCAACTAGCGACTATGGTAAAGTGCATTTGGGTCCTTTTCCCTAAACAGTGCTTTTTGGGAGCTCCCAAATCGCTAAAACTGCTTTATCCAATAGATGAAATTGTAAGGTTTGAACAATGAAATTGCTAGATTTGTTGAAGGTACGTTTTACTCAACTTTTCATCAGTTATTTTTACGGCATCGCAACTAGCGACTATGGTAAAGTGCATTTGGGTCATTTTCCCTAAACAGTGCAATTTGGACAAGGGAAGGAATGGCATTTACTGTGACAGGGGAACGACACTTAGAGGAAATAATGCATTTTACTGACGGTATTATATTTTCTGTGGGAAAAAAAGCGCCATTTTTATGAAATTTAAAAAAGTCCAAAATGGTGGTGTGCAAAAAGTAGTTATTGTGGTCATTTGTTTCCCTTACATGTGACAAGGGAATGAAGACAGGGGAATGACAAAAATTAAAGTTAACTTTTACATTGTCATAACTGCAAACAACAAAAATCAATGTCACTTGAAGTAAGGTGGAAAAACTCTATACAAACAAAAGTCAATCACTCATTGAGTGATCATTACAAAATTAAACTAATTATCAGAGACAAGGTAATGACAGACATTAAAAATAATTAACAATATTTAACTTGAGATCACCCAATCACCCAATTGTACTTGATTCCGTGTATTTTTGCAAAAAGAACCTATTAAGATTATTTCTATAATGAGGCCACAATTCAAAGACTAAATTATGGGTTAATAAAACTATTACCAGATGTGAGAAACATTCATTCTATTCTTCGACAGGGGAATGACAAAAACTCAAAGAACATTTTTTGCTATTTTTTTCAAAATAGGGCAAACTTTATTTTTCTATTTTACAACATATCATGACAACTGTTAATAAGTTAAACAACAATTTATTTACAAATATGCATGGTTTCCTGAATCTTTAGAGCTAATTTTGCTTTAAGGTGGAGGTGTGGACACACAGGGGAATGACATTTATCAAGTAAAAAAATTATTTATATGTATAATAATAGACAAGAGCGCCCATATAGAGGGGCAGGTGGGGGCTAAAGCCCCCCCCCCTATAAATTGGAACTTTCTTGTTTTTAGTACTTTTTTCTTTGCAAAAATGTAAAAACATTTCTTCTCCAGCGATTAATGCTTAATTTATTAAAAATGCAAACTTTAATAACTCTAATATGTACTGAAATTGGTTTCTATGGAAAAAATATCCTGCTAAACCATGGGGAAAATATCTGAGCCCCCCCCCCCTTAAAATTTTTTATATGGGCACCCATGATAATAGAGAGTTTGTTTTAGCTTAGTTTACAAACATAAAAACATGTTGTTAAGGTATTCTGGCGTCAATTTTATTTCTATAAAAGTTTTTTTTTTTTTTTTTTGGAGCAAGGACAAGAATTTAGCAGTTTAGAGAAAATGACCCATTTACAAATTTCAAACAAATCTGGATCCAAGGTGCTCTTGGACCGAAATGGAGGATAGGTCAGCCTGTCTTATGGAGCAGGGGCGCCCCGATGGAAGGTCACGAGAGGTCACTCCAAGAATTTCTTTATTCGGCAAATTTTGTCTGACGATTCGGCAAGATTATCATCGTTTGGCAAAAGTTGGAGATCTTTTCGACAAAACTATCATTATTCGGCGAAATTTGGAGTTTCATTCCTTCAAATGTATCATCATCCGGAAACATTTGGAGCTCCATTCGGCAAATTGTGAATGCCTACCCTCCCAAAAAAATTAAGGTCAGGGCGCCCCTGGTATGGAGTGCAGCCGAGACGAATCACTAGTTCATTGAGTTCGTCAAATTGAAATATTTTTTATAAGAGCAAAAAAATTTTTTTCAAACAATTGAGGAATAGAATCCATGTTTTTTGAAGACTTTATTGTAATTTTCAAAGTTATACTTCGGAAAACCTAATTTAAAGAATATGACCTTAATTCATACACAGCAGCTTAAAAAGATTAAGCTTCTTCAGGAGCATTTGCTATCCGAACAACATTCATAATTAGGCAGCATAACCTTGAGAATTTTCTTAAGCAGGTGTAAAGCCCATTATTTTCCAAATCCTGATCCTTAGACTGACCTTTTTCAACTATGCGGTAGAAGGAACGGGGAACTATAAAAAGCTCTGTAAATAAACCGTAACGTTAAAATCAGCAAGCATTCACTACGTCAAGCCAACCGAAATAATGTAGCTAAAACCAAGTCTTCAAAAACCTAAGAAATTTTTTATTCTATTGAATGAAACACTGCATTGGAAAGCTGTACTAAAGATTAATGGCAATATCAGTTTATTCGATTGGAAACAGACGGATGAGCGTACTCACACTGCTTTAAACTTTATTTCTCGACATTATTTATTGAGTTAATTTACTTTGTGAACTTTTTCAATTCTTGCTATATTTTTGCATCAGAATCAAGCAGGGCTGCGGAGTTGGAAGGAAAAAGTGACCAACTCCGACTCACCTAACCGCTTTAAACTTGATTATTTTTCAACATGTATTGAGTTATTTTATAATAATAATAACTTATTATTTTAACTTTTCAGATTCTAGTAATATTTTTGTGTCAGAATTAAACAGGGCTGCTGAGCACTCGGCGGGTTGGTGTACACCGTTTTCGGCGGTGTACTTCCGGGGTCACGCCCCTTCTTGCCGCCAGCGGCTGTCCATTAACTAATGAGCAGTACATTATTTCTTGGCGTCAGTAGCGCGCGTCTAACTTATTTCACTTTCGCTCGAAGTATTCCGGCCTCCCGCCCACTGTGCGCCTTCGTTTTTATTTATTTACCAGCAGTACCCGCACAGCGATGCCCGTGCTAAAAAAAAATTAATGGAAGTCCGTTGAATAAAAAACATTGATGCCCCCTCCCCCTCTGATGTGAAATGATCGTTTTTCTTTGCATAAAATGCGTACACACCTTTAAAAAAAAAAACTATTTCAGTTTCTTTGGAATTTAAAACTTTTCGTCAAATCATTAAATTAGATTTACAGTTGCTTTAAAACTCTATTTAGCGAGTCAAGCAGTTTTTACTGCAATTTAAAATATTTCGCCAAATAAATAAAAAAAAGACATCAAATAATATTTTTCGAATGTAAAAATAATTCCGCAGCTCTACTATTTATCGCCAAACTTGCCCAGCAACCACGCTATCATAATCCATCCGTCCAACGAAAAAAAAAAAAAAAACATCCCGTGGAACATTCAAAAATCATCGTCAGAAAAAAAAGAAGAAAATGTCGTACCATTTCACTCGAATAAAAACAAATCAAAAGTTTCTTTTCTTTGAAAACAAATCGCCAAAACAATGAATTACATTAACGGTTGCCTTAAAACAATAATTCTAGACTGAACTGCTCAGCGCCTAACGTGTTAAGCGACCACGCTACCGGAACCCAGCCCTTTTGCGAGTGAAGCGGATGTTTTTTCTTTGGTAATAATAAATGTTTCGCCAAACAAACAAAAAGGTATAAAATCACATTAACAGTAGCTTTCAAATCTTTATATATATTAAGAGGTGCGTTGCCCGGCTTTGCCCGGTCTACCTTGAGAACAAAAATTGTGTCAAGTGACATAGAGTTGCTATATAGATAGGCCGACGCATCATCTTAAGTTTAGCCATTTTGGATCGGATTTTTCATTGTTGCACTGCTAGGGTTACCACAGTAAAGTTTCGGATTTCGCCAAATTTTCCGAAAATAATATTTTATTTAATAAACAATTCACCCGCAGCTAATAATTGTTCACAGTGAACAATCACCAAACGCGATAACTTGCCAGAAAAGACAACTACTCAAACACGCGCTTCGATCCAAAATGGCTAATCTTTAGCTGACGCGCCAGCTCGTTCATATAGGGGCCTTAAAGTGACATGTATTCAGCAATTAATTAAAAGAATACCTTAATAACTTAAAGAATAACTTAAATAAAAGAAAATAAACACCATGCAAAATTAACCCTTCCAAACAATAACGGCAGATATTAAAATACTTTTAAGAAATTAAAATGCGACAGATGGATTTTAAAAGCGTAACCATTGAAACATGAAATAAAATAAGTTTAAAAAATCAGATGCAAAATAAGGAAATAAACAATGGATTCAAAAAGCGTAACCATGGAAACGCGAAAATAAAATGGTTCACAACTTGAATCAAAATGACATATTTCGAAATTGATTTAAAAACGCTTGTAACTTTTTTTCCTTTGAAGATAGATGCTAATTTTTTCGACCAAAGGTCGAGAGAGATCTGGAGTAAAAAATTTCGCTTTTTCCAATGCTGTCAAAAAGAAAACTGTGGGACAATTCCTTCACTTTTTATTGATAGATTTAATGAAGAAAGTAGTGCATAAATTTCAGCTAAGCCTAAAAAAGTTCGAGCTAAAAACGCAAATTACTCCCGCCGTAATTAAGTTAGAGCATTGAAATAAATTATTTAGAACGCAGAAAATTCTACCCTTTTGAACGATAGATAATATTAATAAGTGCAAGTAATTTTTCACCCCTTTAATAGCCAACAATAGGCAATTTACGTGAAATTTGGGCCTAAATTTGAATAAAAAAAGAACTATTTATCGGATTTTTTCGAATTATAGCCTATGTTACTCAGTAAGAAAGCACCTTTCATTTTCATATAGTGAAAGAATTTTTCAAATAGGTGCAGTGGTTCCGGAGATACCTCGAACATATAAACACACAAAAATCCTCCCTCTCTCTTTATAATATTAGTAAAGATAAAGATTTGTTATTATTTTTTTCTGCGTCCTGAAACCTGTACGACTTAGTCTCCCCCCCCCCTTCTTTTCTTTTTTCCCCCGCCTTTAAGCCAGTGTGAATTTGTTTATATTTTTGCGCTTTCAAACCCTGAGTGCCTTCGGAATGCTTTGTGTCCTCAAACCCCAGAGCGTTTCCCCCCCCCCCCCCCCCCCCGTTTTATTTTATTTCTGCGCTTGAACTTGTGCGCCTTTGTTTCTTTTTGCGCTCTGAAATCTGCTACTTCGCTTTTTTTTTTTTTTTTTGCTCCCTCTATCCTGAGTTCCTTGGGATTTTCGGATTTTCTTTTGCGCCCTCGAGAGTGAGAGCCTTGTCCCACCCCCCGCTCTTGAACCTTTTTTTTTTTTTTTTTCAAATTCTTTTTTTTTTTTGCTTTGCTTTATTTGCGTCCTCGAACGTGTGCATCTCCGTTCCTCCGTTTTCCTTTTTTTTTTTTTTTTTTTGCCCCTCGGAACAGTGCGCTTTTGTCTTATTTTTTTGTTCCTTTAAACCTGTGCTACTTTTTTTTCCCTTTTTCTTTTTTGTACTTTCAAACCTGTGCGACTTCTTTTTTCTTTCTTCTTTTATGCTCCCTCCAAGCCGAACTTTTTCGGTTTTCCTTTTGCGCCCTCGAGCGCGTGCGCCTTGATTTTTATTGATTTGTTTTTTGTTCCTCGGCCTCAAACCCTATTTTCAAATATTCTATTTTCTGTTACTTTGTTTGTGCGTCCTCGAACGTGTGCGCCACCGTTTTCCTTTTTTCTTTTTCAAATTTAATTATTACTATTTATTTATTCGCTTTTTTTTTTTTTTTTTTGCTTCCTCAATCCTGAGCTCCTTTAATTTTTCTTATACGCTCTCAGCGTGAGCGCCTTGTTTCCTTTTTTTTCCCCCACCCTCGAACTTTTTTAAAAAGTATATTTTATTCTATACTATATCTGCATCCATAAAAGTGTGCGCCTCCGTTTTTTAAATTATTTTTATTATCCGCTCTCGAACAAGTGCGCTTTTTTCTTCTTTTTTTTACGCCTTCAGACCTGTGCCTTTTCAATTTATTTATTTATTTTTGGCTCCCCCCCCCCCATTTTTTCTTTCTTTTTTTAAAAATCTTTTTGCGCCTTTTGGGACTCAAGGTTGGCACCCTCTTGGAGGACCCAGTCCCCACTGGTTATGCACCAGTAGCAGAACCGAAATTTTGGACGACGGAATACATAAATTGAGGATTGTCCTTTCACTCCACTAATTAAAGTCGCTCTACGGTGCGAGGTGCCGATCGAGCTTCCCGGAAAAACTATGTATCTTTCTGGATCAAGTCGCAGCTCACTTTTGCTCTTGATTAGATGTAGCTTCAGACAAAAACATGCCTGCTTTGGATAATTTTAAATAGAAACACATATTGGAATTTAAAAAAATCTTTACTAATAATAAAGCTGAAAGTCTTTCTGTCTGGATCTCTGTCCCGATCTCTGTCTGGATCTCTGTGACGCGCATAGCGCCTAGACCGTTCTGCCGATTTTCATGAAATTTGGCACAAAATTAGTCTGTATCATGGGGGTGTGCACCTCGAAGCGATTTTTAGAAAATTCGATTTTGTTCCATTTCTATTCCAATTTTAAGAAAATTTTACCGAGCGAATTATCACAACGTGGAATAGTAAATTACCAAATTATCATAACATGGAACTCAACATGGGCAAGCAAATGAATGTAGCAAATTGGAGAGAAATTCGTCATCCATTATTTGTAAATATACAGACGAACCAAATGACCTTTCGATTTTTTACTACGGGCAAAGCCGTGCGGGTACCGCTAGTAAATAAATAAAATAGTAATAACGAAACCTTCGAAACTGTACTTGTTCCACACAATGGAAGTGAAAGAAAAAGGACATCGCCCTGCTCACAGTCCGTTTTATTCTTACAGGCTTATCCCAAAGGCTATTCCGTGAGATTGCAATTGATTCGACTGGCTGCGAAGACAATAGTTTGCCTCATCGCGCTGATTGGTGCATTTGTGTTATTAGCGGCATACATTCACTCTACAACATCATGTTCTTGCGAGGTAAGTGCAATTTGTTCCACTTGCAAATAGTGTCTAAAAATATTCATTTCTTATGCTTGCACCAGCTAAAATTGAAGACAAGCTTTCTTTTTTAAACCATTTTGTAAAGTATTGGAAGATCAGAGAAAATTCCAAAAATAGGGAAGAAAGTAGTTTGAATTTGGGCTAAAACTGGGGTGGGGTATTTGCGTAAGTTCGTCACGCCGTTCATAATGATTGTTAGAGTGGGAGTTGCAAGTGGCGAACCTGCACTAAAATTATAACTCCATAATCAATGGTGTACTGCTTCAAAGTTAAAGCCATTGTGACTGCTGATGAATTTGATATTTGAACAACCGTTCAGCAGGTAGGTTGAATATCGTTGAATTTATTGTTCGATCGTATCGTTGAAAGTTTCAAATTTTTCTCAAATTAAAATTTTCGTTGCAGATTTTTATAGGGTGGCTCATGGGGGGAGGGGGGCACCATCCTCTCACTTCTAAAAGTAAAGGGGCGTTGCTGTTCAGAGTCTAAAATGAATGATCGATGAACAAATGATTTTTTACTGTACGGAATAATTTATAAAAACAAAACAGTCCTATTAAATGGACTTTTCTCATTTTATTTCAGAAGAATGGAACTTTGAAAGGGGGAAGGGAGTTTACGATGGCCATCCGTCCCGATTTTGGAGGCCATATTCCACCTTTTTTGAGGTCATTTAATCAGTACTGTTAAAATCCAATAATATAGACCAATTTTAAGAAAAGAAAAAAATCAGCTTCAGGGGCACCGCCCCCTTACCTCCACACTTCTTTTGACCCCCCACTTTTTTGGTGCACTAGCAAGGCCGACGAGAGACTATGTCAGCCTAGTCGACTAGTCGATAGTGTGTCTCTGTTAAGTTGAACTACAAATTTGACAACGTAGGCCTCTCTTTTGGGTAATAGACAAGGGTATACTATCGCAGAGTTAACTTTGGGAACTTTCGTAGTAATTTTTCAAACAATATTTCAGCTAAAATCCACGACAATAACACGTTTCTTTTTCAATGAAATCCTAAAACCAGGTAAACAATGTCAAGGTCATAGCTCAACTAACCAGAGCTGCACCATACAACCTTTAAATAAGTATGGAATAGTGTTGCAAATGTTGTAGGCGTTATTTATATGTTTTCTGTGTTCAATTTGTTGCAATCTTGAAAATTTTTTTATTAATTTCAAGAATTTTCATGCAAAATTACTGTAATGCTTTTTGAATTTTTTTTTTACCATGTTTTTTTCTTTTCTTTCCCTATTTGTCAGTAGTTTAACATAGGAGTCTCTGAACTAGTGAGAAATTAACGAGACATAACATCCAAGTTGGCATAACTTTTAGCAAATAATTTTTGTCGAATTGTTTGATGTTTAGATTTTACTTTAATCGAGTTAGATGCAGAATTAAAGAAGAAGAAGAAAAAAAAAAAAAAAAAAAAAAAATATATATATATATATATATATATATATATATATATATATATATATATATATATATATATATATATATATATATATATATATATATATATATATATATATGTGTGTGTGTGTGTGTGTGTGTGTGTGTGTGTGAGTGTGTGTGTGTGTGTGTGTGTGTGTGTCTAATTTGAATTCTGACACTTTGAATTCGAATTATGTTTTCCGCAATCACGAGTTGCGACAAGACCCTACTCATTGGAGGCTGTTGTTTCTAGAAACTACTCATGTCCTCTCAAGCCTGCCCCTCCTCCTGGACGGTTACGTGTGTGTATGTGTGTAAGGACTTGTTTGCGTGTAGACGTGTGTGTATGTAGGAATGTGTGTATGCAGGATATGGACGCCACCGCCTAGTAGGAGGGGATTCCGGTGGACATTGCTGCTAGTGGAGGCTAGGACCAAAGGAGCAGTTCCGTCCTCCGGTGGACGGCGGTGCTGCAGAGGCCCCTGGTCCATTCTGAAAAAGGAACCGGACATCAAGGACGCTCAAATGAAATTAATAAGCAATCGTGATTGCTCAATAAAAAATTTACATTTTAAACTTCTTTCTTAGGAGACGAATAGGAGAATGGAAATGCTACCAGAATCTTCAATTGCAGCAGAAGCTTTAGCACAGCCAGAAGTAAACATGCGCTTGCACATTGGTGAAGATTTACGGGTAAGTTCTCGAAATTCAAAATTAAATTTCAGATTGAAGACGCGTATAGAAAAAGGGAACTTATTCTGAAGATAATTTTTGTCTTCCTCTCACGATATCCTTTGATAGCCTTTATTTTTAAAAAATAGTTTTATGTCGGAAAAGGAAAATTAATTAAATGATTTAGAATTACTGTATTAGAATACTAACTAAGAATTACTGTAATTAGCAAACACTTATTAAAAAAAAAAAAAATCCTGAAATTTTACGGTTATTTTTGTCTTTAAGTCCTATTTTACTGTAAAATTTAACAATAGAAAACTAGTATGTTGCGGCCATCACAAAACTTTCTTCTATATTTTTCTTTTTTTTCTGATCCCTCCCCATGCTTGACAATATGCAATATTCCCAACAAAAACAAAATTACACATGCAAAAACTAGACGACCATCCCAATGTCTGAATTATTGCAAAAGCAAAGCAAAGAGCGAAAATTGAAAGTTATTTTAAAAGCCTTGCTTGAATTAATTGTAAATATTTTACTTGTTAACAAACATAAGATGGCAACAGTTAAGAATTTTAAATCATTGAGATAATATTTCCGATCATTTCCATACAACTAAAATCACGAGAAATACGCAGACGACAATCTATTACGATTTATCTTCCTTATTGTTGCATTAATAAAGCTATTTTTATTCGCAAAAAAAAAAAAAAAAAAAAAAAAAAAAAAAAAATCAACACCTCTTGGAGCGATTGGCGTCAAAATTGAACACCAAAGCCTGTTTACATATGGATTCACATATATTCCAAATTTCAACCAGAACGTAGTATTACTTCTTGAGGTGGGTCACTCACAATGGGAGAAACGAACGGGCGATTGCGCTACTCCCTTTCTAGCTGTTGACACCAAAATAAAATCAGCTCTTATACCCACTAAGGGCTACTTGCCGATAAATTTTTCTTTCATTCCGTTCATTATTTCTTGAGATACAGCAGTCACAATTGACGACAAAAAACGTTCTATAGCTCAAACCTCGTTTGAGTTATTGTCACCAAAATTGAATCAGCACCTGTTCCTGTAGATGGCAACATATGGACCAAATTTTGTTTGATTCCGCCAGTTACTTCCTGAGGAATAGCAAGCACGCGTAACTCAAAAAACGTCCCATTGCTCCACCCCCCTTGTAGGAATTCGCGCCAAAAGCCAATGGACACAAGTTCACATAGGGGCACATATGTGTACCAAATTTCGTTCGATTTCATGCGGTAGTTTTTGCTGTAGAGCGGCCACAAAAAACTGGTCACACACAGACGTGACACACACATACACACACACACATACACACACACAGACAGACAGACATTTTCCAAAAATAGTCGAAATGGAGTCAGCACACCTCAAAACGTTCGAATCCGTCAAAATTCGAAATTCGAAAATTTGCACGAATCCAATACTTTCTTCTATATATTAGATATAGAAGAAAGTAAAAAGAAACCGTTGTGGTCAGTTGCGCTGAATAAAAGGAACAAGGTACAAGCAGCGGGGTTCGAATTAACTTTCACATTGTTCGCAGAACGATGCGCTACCTCATATACTGAATGGAACTTGGGGAGAACCGGAAAGGCTGATTGTATGCTTCACTGCGTAACTCATGACGCTGCAATCTTTTACTTTTCTTGTCACAATTTACTGTAAAAGTTTCTCTGTACAGTAAAAGCTCCATTTTACAGTAGTATTTATTATTAAAATTTTCTCGAGTTTTAAGAGTGTATTCGATGACCGGAAGTACCCGGATACTTATCTGAAGATGTGGTTCTTAAGCTCACTTTGCTATGTGACTTGATACGGATAGACTTCGAAGCGGAGATACAGTCCATGCCAGTTAGAAGCTTCGTAGCTAAAGTAGCCCAGCCTTACTCAACTTAAGAAGTATGTGTGCGTGTGATCTATGCCAGGGGTGCCCACCTAAGGGGGGGGGGTCATGGTGCAGAATGCGCCATTGGAATTTTTAGGACGGTTGTTTTGAGGGTATTTTTTATTCTTTTTGGGGGGGGGTCTTGCTTTTTGGGAGGGTCTTCTCGATATTTAGGGGGGGGGGGGGTTGCGCCCTTGCTCTTAAGGGGATGGGTACCCCTGTCTATGCTGATATAATTGAAAGCGTTTGACCATTAGATCATAGATGTCTCATAATCAGGCGGTTACACAATCAGATTTCCGACGAACGAATTGTTGCCCCCCCCCCCTGCTGCCATCTCGTTCCCTTGATGATAAAGAAAATCAACTCGTGGCCTTTCAAATATATTTTTAATACGATGGTTATTCCAGAAGTAGAGTCCACTTTTTTTTTCTAAAACAATTATTATCTTTACATTTCTTACATCTTTCTCTATTTTTCAACGATATTTCAACACTTATTTAAGCATTTATTACATTGATCAACAAGCTTTTGAATGCCTGTCATAGAATTTGGTCACCAGTGAGGATAACCTGTCTTTAACATCATCTTTCACTTCATCATCTGTGGCGAAGCACTTGTCGCCAAGAAACTCTTTTAGGTAATGGAACAAGTGGAAATCGTTCGGTGCCAAGTCCGGACCGTACGTTGGGTGGTGCATCTGTTCCCTTTCAAAACACTTGATCAGAGTTTGAGTTTCTTTCACAGTGTCAGGTCTGGCGTTGCCATGTAACAGCAACATTGCAGATGCCAAAAGCCTTATCTGCCGATGAATTTCTGCCGCTGCATTTTCTTGCTGACAAAAAACGAATCACTAACTACTTCCCAATCGGAGGGCCGGTCAATTGTCTTTACTTGCACATCACGAACTGACACTAAAAGCACACAGCAACAGTAACAACGCTAAGTTGTCCGGTCTCATGCGTGTATGCGTGTTTTAATATTCGCACGAAATTCAAATAGTTACGGTAAATCGGACTCCTACTACATGTCAACACGTGTAAATTCCATTATAAATGATTCAGTCTTAAAACAAAAACGTTTAAGCAATGAGCTACGAGCAAAATAAAGGAGTAAACGTAAGAAATTGGTAAACACACACCAGAAAAATAAAAGAATGGGTAATGAATTAAATCGAAAGACTCTGGTTCTGCTGGTTGCAAAACTTTTCCAGCAGAAGGTGTAGTTGTTGGCACCAAGGCTCATGTATTTTTTTAATGATCGTTGCAAGCATGACGTTCTGTTTGGTTGCTGCGTGCGAACGTAGGACTATCTCCTTACATTGTGACTTTCAATGAATGTGCTTGGCGGATATCCGGTGCACGATTCCTCGTTTGACTTCATTGTGCCAGCTGGCGTCTCTTGGGCAGTGTTTTCCGAGGTTCGGCTTGTTTTAAATTCAGATTTATGTGTTAGTCGGTGGAGTTTGTGCAAAAACATTTCACTTCCGGATACCAGTATGAAATTTTGTACAGCACTTATGTTCATATAAGAGAGCAAAAAAAACGCCGGGAGGCAATTGATTGGAGATCAAGACCCCCTGTGGTGACGTCATCAAAATGGCCGCCATGTATCGGTTAGTACGTTGGTTTAACTGCTTAGAACTACATAAAGGTCATAATTTTGTAAAATTCAAATACATTATCTGAAAGCCGTTTAAAAAAGCTCTTTAACAGTGCTTAGTTTTATTTTCTACTAGCGGTACCCGCACGGCTTTGCTCGTAGTAGAAAAATTAAAAGGTCATTTGATTCGCCTGTATATTTACAAACAATGGATGATGAATTTTTCCCCAATTTGCTATGTTAATTTGCTCAGCCATTTTATGGTTCCTTCCTTCCTCAGTTGCAAGACAGCCCTGAGTGGGCCCTGGTCTTTCCAACAATTTTTTTGTGTTACGGTTCCACGTTATGATAATTTGGTAATTTACTCGTCCACGTTATGATAATTTGCTAGGTAAAATGTTCTTTAAATTGAAATAGAAAAAGAATAAAATCGAATTTTTGAAAAATCGCTTCGAGGTGCACACCCCCCTGCTACAAACTAATTATGTGCCAAATTTCGTGAAAATAGGCCGAACGGTTTAGGCGCTATTCGCGTCACAGAGAGACATCCGGACAGACATCCCGACAGATATCCAGACAAACTTTGAGCTTTATTATTAGTAAAAAAGATAAATAGTTTAATAATTATTACAATATCAACGTGAAAATTGATAGGAAAACAATAACTTCCTTGTATTCGCCGATATTAAAGTAAAATTTTTACTGTTATACCTGCATTATACATGAACCTTTCCAGTTTCATTTGTACTTCATGTTTTAACACCTTTTGTCAATATTTTACCTGTATACTGAATGAAAGGAAGGTTAAAATGCAGAAATAATCAAAGTCACCGCTCCAAATGAATCGAGGACGTAACTATTAATGCTAGCGTATAATAAAACAATTTTGTTCAACATGCTTACATTTTAAACATCGCATAGCATCGCATCGGCTTCTTCGTGGGATATAGGAGACATGGTTTCAAAATTGTTCTTAACTGAAGCAATTACATTCTTTGCAGGTGCATACAACCTGCTTCCCATCTGGTAGATCCATCTTCACGAGATTTTCTGCCAAAAATTCGAAAAGCTCATCTTTATTTTTATCTTCCGCAAGAAATTTAGTAAATGACTTTGGTATAAAAGCATTGGATTTAATACTTATTCTTGGTCCATATCCTCTCGATTGTCTCGTGTCGCTTTTCAAACTTCCTTTTAAATACCGGTCAAAAACTAAATCTACCCTATGAACGCTTTTCAGTCTCATTAATCTGTACGGCTTCACAATCTGATCGCAGTATTGTTGAACAATTGGAGTAGACTGAGGAAAAGGCATGTGAATCAGTGCAGCCCCATCAATGAACACTTTGGTTCCGGAATAACCGTCAAAACCAGTACAGTAGATAGGACGATACAAGAAACTACGTCGGACTTTTTTCTTGGTGTCCTAAATTTGCCACGGTTGGATATAGAAGGTGGACACGAGCTGTTTTCATGGGAAAGAATTCTTTTGCATCCATTTGAGTTGCTTGGCCGGCAACATATAGCTTAGCAAAAAGAGTGCTGCCCTCCTCAAATCAACAATGTTTTACTTGTCTTTGGACTTAACAGATTTTTTTTTTTTTGCTGCTCATTAAGAGGAGATTGTTTCTTTTAATAACATCATGTATGGACAGTTTTCTTAACACTAAGCGATCTTCTACAAATGTATTGAATTGGCTTGCGCTGACATCACAGAAATGGCACTTTCTTCCGAGAGAATATTTTTGTTGCTGTTTAATGCAGTTAAATCGTCATCTTCGAAAAGATTCCCGAGTTCTTCAATTGTTTCAACTAAGCTGGAAACATGAGTTTCATATCGAATACAAAAGCTTCTAGTACCTTCATGTATCTAGTATCTAGCTTTTCAGTAGTGACGTCAATTTCAGGCTCTGATTTTCTTCAAACTCCCCAATCATGCGCACAACTTCCGGTCCAGCAACGATCCACTGTATTAATGAAGCCTCATATGACTTAAACGGGATAGATTGGTTGATGATTTTTAAATTAATTTGTTGATTTGCTCATGCAAATGGTCGTGTGCCAACCTGGAAAAATTTCTCTCAGTTTTGGAGCCAGATATATCTCCCCTATGAAACTCCTGGAAAATAGCTGGATGCATTTCTGGTAACTGCTTCCAATTGAACAGAAATACTGAAGGCCATCGGGCATAATTTGTATGATCAAGAGCAAACAGCTATGCACGTATGTTCTCAAGAGTCACATTAAAACCTGAGAAATTTCCTTGACGAATAGTGCGCACCAGATTTGAAAGTATACATTCTAGCTCCATGGTGATCTTCAGTACTTAAACTGAGGTGATTCTTCTGATCTTCGCTTAACCCAGTCTGTAAATGATTGGTCCATAGCTTTTCGATTTTGATACGCTTTCTCTAACAGAACTTGGAGAGTGGTTACTGCAAAATCGTGAGCGTATCGATTTCTCTTCACATGCGAAACTTTCAGTGTTCCTTCTGCTCTTCCCGATGTTGTTACTTGAGTTTCTACTAGGAGTTCAGTTCATCCACTTCCTTCAAGCCATGTACCTATTGCACATGGAACAGCCATTTCTATGTGGATACCACCTAACATGACCAACTTTTTATTTTCGCCATACTCATTCGGCATAGCCCACTGAATAGATTTTAGCAGAGCACGTAGGTAGGACCTAGATTACAAATACTTAATTCATTAAATATTTTACTTTTTCAAAAGCACATTAAAGAAATGATTGCAAGCTATGTTAGTATTTTGAGGTTACATGGAACAAATGAAGAAGAAAAATTTATTCTAAAAAATATTGCGAGTTTTTAATACGTTTTGCTTATTGAAAATGACGTAAAGGAATGAATACAAGCTATATGATAAATTTAATGCTAGATGGAACGAACAATCGAAGTTATCTATTTCAAGCCGTAATAGAATTATATGACTCACCTTTATTTGATATTATTTGCTATAGCATTAACCAGTCAAATATTCAGTTATTGAAAATTATATCTGAATAATAAACATATCACTATGGAATTAATTATTGCTGAGAACAGCAGAACTGGGAAGAAACGAGCTAGGCGGACTGCAATACAAAGTTACAGCATTTTGTTGGCGGAAAAAAATTGAGTAGTCGTTCTGATTCTTGCCGCTAGACGGCAGTCGTTCGCACTTGCAAGAGAAGTGAATTACTATGGGACAATATATATGTATTTAATCCGGTAAGGAATTTTTAATTTAAAGTTTCACAGCGGGTTAAATGCGGCGAAACAGTTGGAACAGTTCAATGAGACTCCCCCCCCCCCTTCCCGCTCAATGTTGTTACGTTATTGCAGTGAAATTTTTAAAGCTATTTACTAGGGGGGGGGGACGAATGCATATTTTTCTAGTTTATTTTAGAGCTTTTATTTAGTGCACCTATTTTTTAAGGAAGAATGATTTCTAATGGCGTTTTGAGCAGTTAAACAAAACTTTTCACCTTTTCACGACAGCCATTTTGATGACGAAAAGTTTAATAACCCTAAAACTACTTGTCTTCGGAAGAAAAATCAGTCTCTGTTAAATAGCTCTTTTAAAGTTCTTTCAGATGATACACATTAATACTACAATATAAAGATCTGTAATGTAGTTCTAAGCAGTTAAACGTACGTACTTACCTTTCCAGGCAGCCATTTTGATGACATTAATTGTAATAACTCTTAAACTATATGCGATAGGAAAAAAATTCAATCACTATTAAACAGCTCTTTTAAAGAGCTTTTGAATGATATACTTTAATATCACAATATTAAGATCCATAATAGAGTTCTAAGTCGTTAAACGAACGTCCTTTTCTTAAAAAGGCGGCCATTTTGATGACGTCATCACAAGGGGCTCATGACATCTGATCAAATGCCTCCCGGCGGATTTTTGTTCTTAGATATGTACATAAGCATTGTGCAAAATTTCAGACTAGTATCCGGAAGTGAAATGTTTTGGGTATTTTTGTCACAAACTCCATGGACTATGTGGATTTTTCCTCTCAATGGCAGGCAACAATTAAGACAAAATAAGACCACAAACTTGGAAATAGAACAAACTTGGAACAAAACAAAGAATTGTTACAAAATAATTTGTTTATCTCATTATCGCCCTGGCCTACCAGTAACGGCCGTGCACAGTCTAGGAGACAAGTGCAGGGCAAACAGAAAGATGGCCTGAGTCCTTGTCTTTTTCCTGATTGCAGAGCATGTATTTTGGGCAATCGCGTGTACATATTTATTCTGTGAAGGTGTTTTGCGAGACAATCAAGTTCTGTCAAGAGCCTGAAAAGGGCAACTGCTTTGTACCTCTGGAATGTCTGCGATGGAGTTGAGCCACGTTTCGGATGAGTTGCCTTCTCGGAAATAATTAGTTACAGTGTTCCAGAACAAGTCTCGTCATGGAGGGAAAGATATGTCTGAGAAAAAATGGGAAAATGAACACTGGAATACTCCGAGAAACTCATTTTCCCAACATTTATGGACATTTTTAGGGATTGTCCTACTCATCAGGTAGGATAACTGCTTCGTACATTATGAAGCTGGCATGATTTGACCATGTGCGTGTTCCAACACTGACTGGCCTTGTCAAAGCTCCAAGCTCAAACGCAACGAATATTTACGAACGAACTTGGGAGCACATTATGCTACACTATTACGATTTGAAATAAATATTCTAGTTTTAGAGAGATTGGAAAGAATTTCATCCGGTATTAATGGTGCGACAAAATAATGTGGTCAGTGAGCCCGGTCAGACTCCGTTGCATTTGGAGCTGCTTAAAGACTGAATCTCTTGTGAAACGAGAGTTTGGCTTAACGTTTGTCATCTCTGGTCCTATAGACCACTTCATTTCCCATTTCTGGTCATATGCATGATGGTTATAGATAACCATGGAGCCAACAAAATTCCAGTGGGATGTTCTTCGCTATCGGTTCCAAGGCAATTTATTTTGGATCTCTTCTCTGTAGGGTGACTTTTGTGGCTTTTCCGTGAAATCAACCAAAATACGAGCATGACCCAACCGTATTTTACTTGATAGCATTCTTATCATGCAACTCGTTGGCTGTTATAGATGTGCCACGGAGAGACGGCGGAGGTTGAACTGAAAGCGGAAACAGAACACTTCATTTTGTAATAGGTAAGATCAGCGAGAACGGGCGAGCAGTAAAAACTTGACTTCTTGCACATCCTCGTTGATCCTGCCTATTACGAAATGAAATGGTTTACTTCCAGTTCGCCCGCCAACTCTCCGTGGTCAAGATTTAGACGAGTTTCAAAAATCACTTGACCTCCTCGAAAATTTTTATAAAGTTACTCCTTGCTTCCACTGGTGGGATTTGCCCAACTGTACAATCTACTTTTCTACTTTTATAAAATCTATTTAATTTTGTCAAGTGATAAAACAGGTTCAACCATTAACCACCCTTACTCGCTGAGAATTGCTGCGCAAACATATGAGGCATTGAGAAGCAAAGGGATGCAACTGGCAATATTAAAAATTTTGGTACAAATGGTTGGTGAACCTCTCCTCTTTCTTTAGGGCAAGAGAGAGTACTAGGAGCACTGGTAGGTGCATAATTTAGAAAAAAAATCAATGAAAGCCTACATAGGACCTTATCTTTAAACGCGTTTTGCCCCGAACTTAAAAATGTCCACCTACATCCCTTTGCTTCTCACTGCCTCATATGTAATGTAAAAAATTACTATATGTGTGAGAGGTCGGAAGTGGAGACGATGGGGGCAACCCACACACATTACTTTTTCTGAATTTTGATGAACTTTTCTTTCAGTTAACTTTGATCTGAATTATGCAGAACCACTTTTGGAAACATTAGTTGTAGCATAAGTGAGCTGTGTTTCGATGTGCTGAGAATTTTTAGAAAAATTTTCAAATAAAAAGTGGGTGTCCCTGAAATGAGCTACGGAGGCTACTGCAAAAGCGATTCGTGGGCCCGTCGTAATCGTGAAAATTTCAGCCTTGTGATTTTTTTTTTTTTTTTTTTTTTTGTGGATGAGCTCACCAATATTCGCGAAAATTCGCTTCATTTTCGCGAAAATTACGACTCGCGAAAATAAGTGCTTTTACAGTAATCGAGCCCTGATAGATTTCAAACTTCATTTATTCCCCATAATTAACTGGGAAGCATTTGACAATCAACTTCGCTGAATAAATTGACGTGAAAGCGGAAGAACTTTTCTGGGGAGAGGAAGAAATTATCAATGATAGGTAATCACACAGTAATTGACGACGATACAGGAGCTTTTCTAAAAGAAAACAGAGGCGATTCCAAGATGCGTGACGAAATGGCGCAAGTTCACGCAGCGTGGCAGCTTTCACTTGTTCGCAAAGGAGTAAAGGTGAAATAGAGCGCAGACTTGAAAGTGGTCTCGGACGGAAGGACAAATGGAACAGAAAATCTGATTTTAATTGACTGAAAAATAAAATAATTTTTAACTAATCTTTTTATCTATTTATTTTATTTTTTTCAAGCAGTTTGAGGCTGAGACAGTGCAAAATTTCGGTGTTTTTGTGAGGGGTTGAATGAAAAAAGAACTTCCGTGAATTACAAAACAGAACAAATGGCAGAAAAAAGAAAAACCATCCAGCATCCTTCATTCATTTGAATTTTTAAGACTTGAATTCAAATGATGTTTTTCGCAATCATGAGTTGCGATAGGACCCTAGTCATTGGGTTTCTCGTTTCTACAAATGGAATGGAAATGGCCAAGAAATTTGCACCCGTCTATTATGACCGGTGATTTTCTAGGATAGGTAATACGAGGCATAGATCAAAAATTTCAAGAAAATGGTACCGCAAACAGAGAAAAGCGCGGTTCTAGTCATTTCAAACCAAACGTTCCCAATAAGAAAAATATGCATTTTTCAACACTCAAAGTTATGACTGAAAGCTATAGATAAGAAATTCTCTTCATGACTTGAGCCGCACTTTTCTTCGTTTGTGATGTAATTTTCTTGGAATTTTTGAAAACTATAGGAATACTTAAATTGTCCTTTCTGACAAAGAAAAGTTATTTTGTCCTTTGGCGTGCATTATGAAAAGTGCTTAGTATTTTTTTAAAAAATCTGTTATTCTTTCTTATCAATCTTTAATGATGGGAGTTAGTAATCTGGAAAATTTGTATTTAGATGAAGTTTTGCTTTTTAAGTTCATCTATGTTGATGTTTTTCTTGAAAAAACGTAATTCTACACAAAAAACTTTTTTTTTCAAAATTAATATCAGCTTGAGTTAAGCACAGGAAAAAAAAATGACTAAAATCAAGTCGCAGACGATTTATAAGTATGACGACGAAAAGTTTGCTCTCTATATCGATATTAAAAACAATCGTCGTCATGGTAATCTGAAAAATCAGAGCAATATCAGCTTTGTTCAAGTGAGGATAGTAAGCAGTTCGTAATTGCTCAAAAACGGGATAAAAAATTAAAAAAAATTAATTTGAATTTTGACATCTTGAATTAAAATTATGGTTTTCGCAATCACGAGTGTGTGTATGTAGACGTGTGTATTTGGTTGTGGGGGTATGTGTGTTTGTGTGTAAGGGGGTATGTGTATGTGTGTGAAGGCATGTGTGTTTGTGTCTGTGTGCTGGCATAAGTGTGTGGGTAGTTGTGTGTATGAATGAGTGTGTGTGTGTGTATGTGTAGGTGTCTGTATGTTTGTGTGTATATGTGTTTGTGTATGTGTGTGTAGGTGTATGTGTGTGTATGTTTTTGTGTGTGTGTGTGTATGTGTAGGTGTCTGTATGTTTGTGTGTATATGTGTTTGTGTATGTGTGTGTAGATGTATGTGTGTGTATGTGTAGATGTATGTGTGTGTATGTGTTTATGTGTGTGTGCGTGCGTGTGTGTGTGTGTAGTTGTGTATGTATGCGCGTGTGTGTAGGACATGGATGCAACCCGGAGAAGGCTTTCGCTATAGGAGCAGCATCGTGAGGAGCCGGTCGACGGTGATGGTGCGGAGGGTGGCAGTGGGAAAATAAAATGATAGCACGCCAAAAACAGTCAAGTGAGAACAATAAGCAATCGTGATTGCTCAAAAATAAATTAAATTTCAAAAAAAAAAAAGGAAGGAAAGAAAGAAATTGCACATTTCACTCATCAGCTACAATAATGGCACTAAATACTAACTTTAATTGATTTGTGCGCAAATACTACAGTATAATGAAAAAGTTTATGATATTTATGATTACTGGATGGTTTTCGTCGTCTAAATTAGTTGTGCATGATTTTATAAATTTTATTCTAAATTGAGAATTTTAAAGATATTCTATTATAGTAATATTATTCATACCACCATGCACCAGTTACGTAAACTAAATTTTGTCAGTATTCTGGGATTATGGCAAGAAAAAGCATTAAATTCCTGTTTCAAATCAATAATTCTTAAAGTTTAACGCGTGGTTCTATTTTTACCGATTAACAATCTAATAGGTGATCGTCATAGCTTTAAATATCAAGACGATGGTAACGTTTTATCAAATGTTAAGAGCACGTTTTTCGGTATATCGTCGCCTCAGAGCAACACTAAGACATCTAATCCCAGGAATAACACTAAGATATTCTAATGTTGTTCTGAGGCGATCAAGTAAGTAGTATATTTAGCTATAATACCACTAGTATTCTGCATTAAAAAAAATGTTCAAAGACCTAATGTCTCTCCCACACATGACACATACAATATTTGCTTTTCCTTAATATCGGGGACAACTTTTGTGCCGCATATGCCGTGAGCTATGCAAAGCAATGCAGCAGGAACAGGTTGCTTTTCCTGCATCAACACAGCGCTAGTAAAGAAACATCTTTTACAGAATTCGTTTACAGGTAGACCCTTTTTCGATTATACGCGGTTTAAGATTTTACACCTTTCTTTTATTTTAGGCTGATGAGTTTCGGTTTTACGTGGATGCGGCAATGCAAACAGATAAAATTTTCCCCTCTTTCAAAATCCAAATTACACGTAATTCAGATTACACGTAATCAACTGCATTTTAGCGTGCTAATGACACTGTGCGGCAAAATAAAAAAAAAAAAACTCAAAATGCTTCTGATATTTCGTCAGCTGATTCTTATGTAAAATGACCCCCTGAATCCAAATATGACTTCCGTTTCCCCCTATACGTGCCAATTTTTTAAAGCCCCCCCCCCCCCAAGGTTTTTTCAACTTTCCTTAGTTTCAGAGTTGGTTTTTTTTTTTTTTTTTGGAGGTTAAAGAAGCTTTATATTAACTGCTAACATAGTTTTGGAGGGCAAGAGAGGTTCAAAGTTCAAGATCATGGACACCGCTCGCAAAAAGGGGGACTTGGGGGTATACCCCCCCCCCCCTGCCAAATATTAGAAAAATCACGAAAAACGATCTTTTTACTCTGCATTTTTTTAAAATGATGTTTGTAAAAAAAATTTCGTTGCAGAATGAGAGTATAAGATTCGCTTCTATGACTCCCATGTCCAAAAAAAAAAAAAAAAAAAAAAAATCGCGATGTGAAAAAATTTAAAAAAAAAACTATTTTGTGAATGTCACACGTTGCATTCGAGTTGAATCGCAGGTCTTCAATCAAAAAGATATTCTTTTGGTTGATTCTTATGTAAAATGACCCCTTGTTTCCAAATATGACCACCTGTCCCCCAATCACGCACCCCTTTTTTAGAACCTCTCCCTCCCTCCTCTGATTCAGAGCCATTTGTTTTAATTTGGAGGGAGAAAAGAGCATTACAATAATCGTAAATATTATTCTGATTGACTAGAGATGTGCAAAGTTCAAAACCTTGTGCATATGTAGCAAAAAAGAAAACTTGGGGCCCCCCACCCAATTAAAAAAAGGGGGGGGGGGGTGCTTTTCTACAAAAAATCGGTACTCATAGGAGGAAAACGGAGATCATATTCGGATTCAGGGGGTCAATTTGCAGAAGAATCAGCTGGAATAGCCTCAGAAGCATTTAAGAGTTTTTTTGCTGCACATTGTGTTTGCGAGGGGAGGGGGGGAGCATGTTCTCGGGCAAGAATGTGATATGCCACATGATATGAATTTTGCAGTAGGCCAATTTCCAACTAAAAATGATTATTTGTAGATTTTTTCAAAGGTATCATGCACTCTATATTCTGCAATACTAAAACCAGGTATGTTTTTCTCCAAATGACATAGTCCATTGTCATGTTAATTTCAATTTTAGTTATGAGAAACAAAAATTTTTATCGAAAAGTCACCCCTTGTAGCTTGTCACATTTCTGCCCCGAGCCCTTCAATTTAATTTCAAAAGTTGAAAAGTAAAATTTTTAAATATCAGAAACACAGTTTCATGAGCATAACGCTGATATTTTATGTTCAAATTTACTCTAATGTATTTTATATTTTCTAGAAGCATAAAGGGAAAAAGCAATTAGATTGTCTGGTTGAAAGAAGAGAACAAATGTTGGATGCCAAGCCATCGAAAGTAAGTTAAGTTCGGAAATCAGTAAATCATAAACATATATAAAACCTTGGGGGTAAAACCCTTTTGTTCCAAATAAAACATGCTAAAAAGTGTAAATAGAATTTTCATGGAAGGTTTGAAGATGTTTTTATTAAATTTAAAAGTTTAACGCCATCGCGTCTCTCTCAATAAAATCTTCAAATCGTCATACCCCTACAGATTAACAACAGGATAGCATAAAATTTGCATCACTTCCCGACCCCCTCCCCTCCCCCTGCTTAAAATTCTGGTAACTCAGAAAAAGGAAATACAGATTTTCTTCACTTAAAGTCCTTAAATGTTCATAAAAGGAAAAATTTTGATGAAAATAAAAACCTTCATATATTTCAGTAAAAAATAGCTATTTAAAAAAAAACTTTAACTCAAATTCTTAATGTATCTTATCATATAAATCTTCTCGAAGTTATGATTTTGCAAATATTATTGCATTAAGGAGAAAGGATAAATTTCAGGGGAAAAGAATTTGTACTCTATAAGAGTACAAATTCAAACCGCCGTGAAAGCTGAAAAAAGCTTGAATAAGGATGGTAACTTTTTTGTTATAGGTTTGTTAAGGCATATTTTCAATATTTTTCGCTAAACTGGTAAAAACCAAGCGCTTAGTGACTCGTCAAACGTTACCACAAACAATGTTGCTGAAGTTTAAAATTTAATGTTTAATTTTTAAATAAAGCATCCATTAAATGAGACTAATAGTTGCATTAAAATGAAAAAAATTCCAAAAAAAAAAAAAAAAAACCCCTCGGCCGTTAAATATATAAAATTTTGATGCGTCAGAAGATTATGTAACTATTTGATCTGTTTTAGCTTTGATGTATTTTCGACTCACTGACTACTTTTGAATAACTTTTTGGTGTCTTTTAGTCTTGCAACTTTAGGGAGACCTTCACAAGCCCCATGAGCTGGAGAGTAACTACATATGAATTTGGGGATAAGAACCAGAGTTTCCTTACTCTATGATAAGAACATAGTTGTGTTAATAAACATAATTAAGTGAAAAAAATGTTTCAATGTTACGTTTTTCAAAGGTTCAAGAATGTCCATGGCTACAAAACTATGTAATCAACTTTTCATTCCCTGATTTTGAAATGAAACATACCACGTTAGATTTTGAAATGGCACTTTCACAAATAGTGAATTTTGAAAAGAAGCACTTAAAAGCAGATTTTCATTTAAAATTTCATAAGTCAAAAGTAACAGAGAACTGTCTTTTGGTTCATAAAAGTTAAATAGTCGAAGCAATTTTTGAGCACCAAACGTGGAGTGGATACCCCTTACATCTTAAAGTTTTCATTTCGTAGAAATTTTACTCCTTTCATTTTTGGCAATGGACTGATTTTTTTAGAGCGCTAGTTGTAGTTAGCTAGCAAAAGATTACCACTTATGTTTAGTTTAGTGAAAATTAGTTGGAAAAAAAATATTGCTTTTACACTTTGGAAAAGCCAACTTTCTAACGGTCCCAACCCCCTCCCACGGGTGGTTCAAAAAACTTTTTTCAGCTAGGGTCCAGGACACACCCTTTTTTTTTAGACTTACTAATAGTATTGTGCTGTAAAAGTTTTAGCTTCTTACTCAAATTTGAAGAGTGTGCTCAATGACCCCTTAATTTAACATTAGCTGTAGCATAAAAAATGGCAAAAATTTAGAAATGTTCAATTTCTCTAGCTGTTTTTTTTTTTTTTGTAAATAAATATTTTACCGCAATGTACATGCATATTTAATAGTGTATATCATAGTATGTAGCATTATTTTTCAGTTTAACGTATATTTTTAACCCCCCTCCCCGTACGTATGAAGTTTGGGGGAGGGGGTTGAGCCCCCTCTTTCAGTTTAAATAGGAAGCTAAAATTCTTCCAGTACATTACTATCCACAAGTCTAAAACTATAGAGGGGTGTCCTGTTATCTAGGAGAAACTTTTTCTTTCACATGTATTTTACCCCCCCCCCCTCCCCCCTGCAATGGCTTGTCACCAACAAATAACAAGCTTAATTATGAAATGCAAGCTGCCCGTCTTTTACAACAAAAGAATGCCGATGCATTTTGATGTTTTTTGACAGAAGCTTTTTAGCTGTTTTGTATCAATATAGATGCAGTTGACTGTAAGTCCTTTTTATTTTATTTATTTATTTATTTTTTAAAGTTATACTTGCTTCAACGTGATGACAGTTCAACAGGCGTTAGCAGCAGAAATACTGTGGTGAAAGTGTTGGTTGGGGAGTGAAGCCATAATATTTTTCTTTCGAAATCGAATGAAATATAACACCTGAGTACAGAAATTCGACGTTGGGATTTGTGCCTGGGTTGCTTCAGAATTTTGCACAAAAATTATAGTCATTTGCAACTACAGTTAAATATTTCTGCGATGTCAAATTAAAAAAAAATAGCAAATAAAATATTTTTTAAAAAAATAATAATGCTTGTTGATTTGAAAAAGGTTGACAAAAAGTTTAATGAGTAAATGATGTAAGACAAGCTTTAATTTTGAAGCCCTGATCGATTTTGATTCAGTTGGAAACTGAAGAACAGATGAAAAATTCCAATACTTGACTCTTCTAAATGATTTATTTTTTACCGATAAATAATATGCTGCCTATCTTATTGAATTTTATATAATGAGAAAAGAAAAAGGTAGCAAAAAATGATTTTTAAGTTTATTTTCAAAACTGAGAAAAAGAATATTAAAAGGACTTATAAATATTCATACAGTCAACTCGCAATAATTCAGAGTTTTATCACTCCAATATTCCATAATCTCCTAGTTTTCATTGTATACCAAACTCTTAAGAAGGCTGTGCTCGCTCCTTTGGGACCTTGAGTTATTGAGAGTTGACTAGTTATCAACTGAAATGCGATTAAGAGCATTAAAATCATATAAAAAATTAAATTATGCTATAACTTTTCTTGTAGGGAAAAGATGGACTTCAAGTGAAAGGAGAACAGACAGTAATATCATGCAGCTCTAATGCAGGTAATGTTCTTCTATCTGTTATTTTTTAATCCTATTATATATTGTCACCTCAGAGCAACAGCCAGATATCTTAGTGTTATTTCCAGGATTAGACATCTTACTGTTGCTGTGAGGCGACGATATGTACTTGGAGTAACAACAATAAGTCAGATTTTGTCCAAAGTTTATTCATGACAGAAATCTGTCCACAAAGTAGTAAACATTTTGGTGTAACAGCAAACCAATGTGATGTAGCTCCATTGAATTGAGCTATATCACATTACCGTTATTGTTCTTGAGTTTTTGATGGTTAACTAAATGCAAAAAATAACCAAATTTAATTCTCTGAAATATTTGAAGAATACATTTAATATTATGCGTGCACTCTTAATGTATCATGAGACAATAATCATTTTTAAAGAGTTCCAAAATTTTTTTAACGTTTATTTTTTCCAAATGAAGAAGTTTTCTGGAACCATTTTATTGGGCCATGGCCTTAGATATTTGCTATCATTAAATCACAGAAAATTTTAAGCTTAAATAGTGTTTTTCACAAACTACTCAAACATTGAATTATTTTTGATTTCATAAGCTGAATGAATAGTTGTAAAAGAATGATTGATATGATTTCTAATTTTAAACCAGTATGGAAATTTATATATTCTTGGATTCAGGATTTTAACTGAAGAAATTATTGTACCTTTGAACATCTTTTGTTGTGAATGAATTTAATCATTCTGCAATTCATATATCACGCCCCAGCAAAGAAAGTGACACAACTCAAAGTTTTGGAAAAATGTGCTAACTATTGATTAATAATCAAAATATAATGCTCTTTCTTGCCATAAAATTGGCACAAATTTAGCTTACTTAACTGGTGCATGGTGGCGTAAAAACGATATAATCAATAATGACACCAAGGGCGCCCATATAGGGAGGCAAGGGGGGCATGAGTCCCCCCCCCCCTAGAAACTATAACTTCCTCGCTTTTAGTACTTTTTTCTTCGCAAAAATGTAAAAACATTTCTTCTCAAGCAATTAATAAATAAGTTATTAAAAATGTCAAATTTTAATGACTCTAATCTGTCCTAAAATCGGTTTCCATGGGGAAAATATCCTGCTAAACCATGGCTAAAATATCTGAGCCCCCCCCCCCCTTGCAATTTTGTATATGGATGCCCATGAATGACACATCGTTAAAGTTTCATAATTTAGAAGAAAAAATTTAAAATTTGCATTTCAAAGTATGCATTACTAATTTAGACAACCAAAACTAAACAGTAAACATCACATCTTCTTTTTTCGTGTATATTGTAATATTTGAGACTAAAATACTTAAAACTACCAGGGTAAGACCTTGATAGAAGAAAAAATTTAAAATTTGCATTTCAAAGTATGCATTACTAATTTAGACAACCAAAACTAAACAGTAAACATCACATCTTCTTTTTTCGTGTATATTGTAATATTTGAGACTAAAATACTTAAAACTACCAGGGTAAGACCTTGATTTTCTCTATTGCTGTTCTTTTGAGTTGTGTCACTTTCCTTGTCAGGATGCGATATGACAAATAACATGAATTTAAGTGTATGAAATACCTAAACAAATTTTCTTCCATTAGGTAAAAGAAAGAAGCGTACTCCATCTTGTGATTGTCGTTGTGCTTGTTGATGCAAATGTCACCATGAAGGTGTAATGCATCAGTTCTCTGCATCAATCATATTTTGAAGAAACTAATTTTAGGAATTTAATAACATTCAAAAAGCTGTATAGATTGCTTTAACAGTTTTATTATGTCACAAAAATTTCATGATGTCATATTTTGTCAAATCATTTTGAATAAAATAAATTGCTTTTGAAAACAAATTAATGATTGCATTTAAAAAGTGAAAACAAAAGAAATATAAAGCAAACAAAAAATAAATTTTATTGCTTACAGTTTATAAACATGGAACTGAAAAGTAATATGAAATATAAATAAGCTTTAAATGTACTCAAATATTTGCACAGAAAAAAAAAAATCCACTAAGTAGTTAGCTTGCAAATATTTACCTCTCAATGTAGTTGCAATGCTGTGTACAGAATTAATTCCTCAAATTTTTATATACAGAGTATCTGCAGAATTTATTTAATGCATTTATAGAAGTATGCATATAAGTTCGAGAAAAATTCATGTAGTAATTTCAATTTGTTTTTGTTTTTCAAACAATTCAATACAAATTTAATTTTCATATATCCGAATCTACAATGTAAAATAATAGCTCATATAAACTTTAAAACAAGTAATGATAACAATGCATATACGTATGGTTATATATAACTAAGAGTAAAAATACATACATATAACTAGAGAATAATAACTGTAAAAGCACTTATGAAGAGATAAATGATTTTGTGAGCAGAAAAATTCACAAGTTTGATATGAACAAAAACAAGAGATGATTATTTAATACAGTGAAATACGTTTAACACAAAAACGCTTTTCATGAAAAATCGGTTAATACGAAGTGATATAGTGGTCCGGACAGTACCCTGTGCACTTTAATACAAATTTTTTAACACGAAACTAATTTAACATAAAACTTTTTTTGGAACCTCCAGTTTTGTGTTAAATGTTTTCCAGTGTAAAGTCAAAATATTTCACGAGGTTCAAAACTACGAGATTACAACGGTCTTGAGGAAATTAAAAGCTCTTGAAAATTAAGTGCTTTTAGAACAAGTATTTAAAAATATGCAATTAAACTTTAAGCTCATTTCCAGACTTTTCTCCTCAAGGAGGTGGGGGGGGGGGGACAGTTCAGAATGCAAAACTTGCTAAGTATAGTGAAATAAAAACCAATTTTTATTGCAATCTTGTCTTTTCCCACGCCTCATGCTTTTCAGTTAAAACGCATGTACAATCTGAACAATGTTTCTCAACCTGTGAATCAGCAAAAATAGGAAAAATATTTTATGAGTTGGGTTAGGTCAAAAATAAAAATGTGTATGTGTTTTATACATTTAATAAATCTCTTACACAAATATAATGTACAGCAGTGGCGGCGAATGGGACTTATAAGTGGGGGGAGGGGAATGATAACTAAAAGCCATAAAATTTTCAGCGGCATCAAAAAATGAAAAAAAAAAAAAGTACAACATTTAGTTAAGGCTGGTTTTGAGAGGAGATAAGTGGAAATTGATGTAAATCTAACAACATAACTCACGTATTTTCTTAAGATTTTGATGAATTATGTACAAAATAACTCTTCCCGAAGAAACTTAGACATGAATTAGACTTATATTATTTACCCCAAAGAGATTTTGAGACGTTACAAATACTTGGTAATAATTTCATTAAGTAAAACTATTGATATACTAATATCTTAACAATGAATAACTAAAAGAACAAACTAAAAGTTACTGCTTCTGCTAAATAATGTTTCACAGACAGATGTACAAATTAAAACAAATAATTATGTTCGAAAATTTTGACATTTCTCATTTTTTTTGTAACTTCTACTTTCGGTTTCTAAATTGGAAAATAAAATGAATAAATCAACCATAAAAGGGGGTTAAGCCCCCCAAATCGCCGCCACTGATGCATAGTTAGTGCAACATTTGCTGTTGTTAACTTTTTAATAATTTGATACTTGTGGCCTGTCGCTTTGTTTCTGCGAGATGAAGTAGTGCATTGCGATCCAATCTATTTGTTTTCTGGCATTCTTTAGCATGACTCGTGACCCCCCTAAAATCGTAGTCTGTATCCGCCCCTGTGTACTGGTATGGACACCAGAATTTCTTTTCTGCACAAATGGTTAAGAAATTACCCGTATGGCTCCTGTAGATTATCAAATGAACTAATCAAAAAGAAAAGATAATAAATAAAATTAATGAAGGGGAAAAAATAATGTAATAAAAGTTTGAGTTTTTGACCTTTATAAATAGTTGAAACATGGTACAGTTGTCAATCACTGTATATACCCTATTTCTATCATATTATAAAAACACTTAATATTTTGCCCTTTGTGAAACAAAAAAATATTGTGTTAAACCATGAAATATTATTAATAAGGATATGTATATAGATGTGTAAAATAATGTTAATCAATTTAAAACACAGGATGAACATATACAGTCGGACTCTGATTGAGCGAACTCATCTGGAGCGAAACATTTATACGTTAAATCGAGGTTACTCGTAATATCGGGGTGTGAAAATATCCAAAAGAAGAAGCTTTACACTTTTTGTTCAGCATTCCACGAATTATTACACACTGTTTAATTTGAAATTTTAAAGTACTGAGTAATGGATTTTGATGATACTTGACTCGAAATAGTTCTCTTTCGATTTATGGAGAGAAGAAAATACTGTGTCATCTACAGCCTGCTGCATGAAGCATGAGATATGTTTTTAGTGTCCAGCCATGTAAAGCATTTGAAAAAGTAACAGCTTTAATGGGAGTTTCATTATTGCATCAGGATCGCTATTCATTGATTGCCCCCTTGCCCTTCAAAAATTGCAGATTCCAATAAAGTTTTTTTTTCTGCTTCAGACACTATGGATTCATCATTTGGAAAACAATCCAATATTTCCTAACTCAAATCAACAAAAAAGAATTTTTTCGGTTGTTCAAATAATTTTGTTAGATTGGGGTTTATTATTCATTAAACAGGGATTTTGCCTTCATTTTAGTCGGGGATAAAATAAAAATTTGCTAAATCGCGAAATTCCTTAAACAGACGTTCGTTAAATCGAGGTCCGACTGTATTCTCAAATTTGCAGAACTCTTAAAGGTTAAAAAAAAGCAACATTGTTGATCAGCAGAAAGAATAAAAAAATGGCAGTTGATAGTTTAAATTTAACACAGTAATAAGTCAACAAGTGTTGATTATGAGCCTTCCAGGAAACAGTGAAATCACTCGATTTTCCTTCTAACTGTGGCAACTAAATCTACAGTACATACAAATGAATTATCTAATCAAAAACCCTCTCATGTAAGAAACATCGGTTAAACATTTTGAACTGGCACTTTTGATTACCAGTGAACAACAGAAATACATTTTTTTTTTTCTCTTCTTTTAAGCCTTGCAAAGATGGGGTTGTCTTTTACCTTATACCCTGTATATTCAAGCTCTAACAGCATTCAATGATTAAAAAAAAAAAAAAAAAATACGATTTCAAATTGCTGGTGATCTTTACAAACTGTTTTAACTATGTACACTTGTACTTTTTATCTTCATAATAAGCTCAATTTGTTCAAATATAAAAGGTCATACTAATATAAAATAAATATTAGAAGAACATTTAACCATACTTAAGCATATGGCTGAGTGTTTTCGGGCACAATACATTTAATAACATGTATATTTATTGTATTAAAATGTATTAACATGCTTTTTTTACACAGTAATGTATAAAAAAACAACACATTAATCACAATAACACATAAATTTCAGAGTAAATAAAAAAAAATCGATTCAAAATCAACAAGCTTTCATAAAACAGCATTAAAATATAAAAAGGTAAAAATGTCAGTCTTGGTGGTTAAATAAAAAAATAGGTTAGATTTCATCTCCTAAACACGAAGTAAGAAATAAAATTGGATCATCAACAAACATACATTCGTTAGAAAAATATTTCATAAAAAAAATCCAATATTTAAATTATAATTTTGCCTTCCTTTGAAAGAATTTCATAAGTGCTTCCATACAATCAGGCGACTGCCATCTTTCAACAAGTCTCTCACATTCCATCTTGTTTACTTGATGCAAAGTTGCTTTTTCTAGCCCCCGTGATAATGCTTTAGAAAATATCATAGACTGAAATGAAAGGCATAATTACTTCATGCAAGGATGATGGGAAAGTAACTAATGAAAAATAATATCGCTGTTCATAGGATACAAACAAAAACTTTAAAACCGGCTAACTACCTCTGTATTGCAAAAATCATTACTGCTTATAGTAAGATAGTATCCACTCAATACTCAGTGTTAAGATCTTAAGTAGATGATTATGAGTTTTGAACAGTGGTATTCTCATAGAGTATACTCCATATACGCAGTATACTCTCAAACATTTTTTTAGACATATAGCGTATACCCTCAAGCTTCAAAAATTTTCATATAATGACATATTATGTATATGATCGCATACACATATTATGTGTAATGGATTACTGGGAGTAAACCCTCAGAAAAATAAATGGGAACATCACTGGTTGTGAATTCCCCAATTGCAAAGTGTTTCAGATTTTCAAGAATGCATTCATCTATGCTATCTCTCTCACACACATCAAGGTATTTTCTCAGTCACATAAATTAATCCTTTCAAGAAGGAAGATCATTCTTAACAACTGTTTATTTAAGTACAAATGTGGGGACCAGCAACAGGCTCTGTGCCCAACTAGGCTGGTTCTAATCAATTAATTAGTCCTCAATGAAGATCAATGGCCCTCTCAAAGCTATCCACCCGCTTGCTCATTACCACCTCTTCCGGTAAGCTGTTCCAAGTGCCCAGTACCCTACTAAAGTAGAACTTTTTTTCTAATTTACAGGTCAGCCTGAGATTTGAATAGCTTAAAACAATCAACCCTCCTCCTGCCAACCATGAAAAATTTAACCCATTCACATCTTTCATTTTGATAAATTGGCTATACATATTAAGACTTTTAATCCTGTTATAATCTAATTCTGAAAGTCCCTTTACTAGCCCAGCAGTTTTTCTTTGAACCCTTTTCAATACAGAAATATCTTTCTTGTGATAAGGAGACCGAAACTGAACAGCATACTCCAAATGAGGTATTACCAAACTTCTATACAAAGGTCGAAGAACTTTCTTAGATTTGTTCTAAATAGATCAATTGCAGTGGTGTAACTACGTACCGCAAGACCCCGCAACGCGGTGGGGCCCGGAGTAGGAAGGGGCCCGAAAATGTTTCAGTTTTGTTTTCATTCAATTTTTCATTAAATTTTCTGAAAATCAAGTTTAGTTTAAAACTTTATATTGGTTCTAGGGCCCTCTATAACCCCAGAACCTATTGACCAAAATAAAATATCGGGGCCTTAGGCCAAACCCTTTTTCGGGGTCCTCATAAAGGCAAACATTACAATTTTTGCTATTTGCTAAATCAGTTATAGCCATTCGAGGCCACCGAACAGAAGGGACTCTAAGTCACGGCCTATTTGGCCTTTTCAGTACACAGGCTCTGAGTAGAGAGAAGGGGGCTCACTGACCAATTTCCCTGCGTGAAAACCAAACCTCGGCATGGTGCAAAAAGTATCAAACCCTCCTTCGGCCAACTGCCACGGAAACAAATCGGAGCACGGAAAAAGACAGCCAAGAAATATTCTGGGTAGGATCTGGATTGGGGGGGGGGGGGGGGGGGGGGGGGGGGGGGGGGGGGGGGGGGGGGGGGGGGGGTGGGGGGGGGGGGGGGTGGAATCGGAAGGGGCCCGAAAATTTTTAAACTTTGTGTTTACTCAATCTTATTTAACTTAGTTTTGAATGCTTATGTTGGTTCTAGGGTCCCAGAACTTATTGGCTTGCGGTATTGGAGGCTATTGGATTAAAATATCAGAGATCGTAGGCCCAAACTTTTTCGGCGCCTTTTTCTAGCCAAACATTACAATTCTTTCCATTTGCTAAGACTGTTTTCGCCTTTTGGAGGCCCAAATAGCAGAGTTCTAGGCCACGGCCTAGTTGGCCTATTCAGTAAACAGACCCTCTTACATTTTTTTTTTCAAAATAAATAAAAAATAGGGCCTTAGCCAAGAAGGTGGGAAAGAAGGGATCCTAAAACTAAATAATTTCTTTTTACTTCATCAAAGACAGCCTATTGTGTTTTTACACTTCAATTTCGGAAACTTTCTGGGAGAAAGTCTGAAAAACCTCCTTCTCCCTAATCTGTCCAAAAATCTTTTTAAATTGCTTTTTTGAACTTTTATTTAAAAAATTCCGGGGCAAAGTTCCGAACCTCATCCTTCCCCTAATTTAAGATTTTAAAACGTTAATTTTCAAAAAATGCCGGAATAGCCCTGGAATCCCATCTCTACTTGTCTGGTAATAAAAACTGGCCTACAACTGCATTTCAGAAGTTCAATTTTGAAGAATTTTCGGGGGAGCCTACGAACTCTCGTTCCTTTTAAAATTACCGAAGATCATCTAAAATTGCGTATAGGGAACTTCATTATCAAAAGAATTTTCTGGAAGTTTCATCTCTGAACAGCTCCCGTTTACATAATATCTTGTAAATACATTTGTGGACCACTTTCGATGAAGTTAGGGAAAGAAATAAGGGGATTTGAAACTTTGCCCCTTAATTTTTCGAAATCGAAGTCTAAAAATGCACTTTAAAGATGGCTTACAATCGCATTTTTAAAACTTCAACTTCGAAAAATTTACCAAGAAGGTCCCCAAAACTTGCTCTCTTCTTAATATCACTTAAATTCGTTGAAAGTTGCGTTTTTGGAACTTCAATTTCAAAAATTCTGGGCAGAGTCCCCAATTTAATCCATTGTTGTAACGTCATCAAAGGTGGCCTGCAATTGTGTTTTTTAAAGTTCCATTTCAAAAAATTTCCAGGGGAGAGCCCCCGAGCCCCCCCCCCCCTTCATTAACATTAACGAATTTTGTCTAAAATTACGTTTTTATAACTTTAATATTGAAGTATTTTCGTAAGAGTCCCCGACTCCATCCCCCAAAGGTGATCCCCAATCATGTGTGTAAAAACTTTCGAACAATTTAAGGTTAAGACCCCCGAACCTTCCATCCTCCTGACATCACTGACAAACGTTTAAAACCACTATTTCGGAAATTCGAAAACGTGTGAGTGAGAGTTCTGAATCTTATTCATTCACCTAACGTCATCAAAGGTGGCCTATTGCATTTTTAGAAACTCAATTTCCATAAATTTCCTCGGATAATCGCCGAAATCCGTTTTTCAACATCATCAAAATCTTTTAAAATTGCGTTTTTCGAGCTCCCATACCAAAATATTTGTGGAAGAGAGTCACTGATCCCTTTCCATTGCGTCACAAAAAATGGGTTGCAATCTCGTTTTTAAAACTTCAATTTCGAAAAAAATTACGATGACGGGCCCTGAACCTTTCTTTTGCCACATATAGTCTGAAATTCCGTTCTTCAAACTGGAACTTCAGTAGAATTTTAGAAACTCCGAACTCCTATTTCTGTACAAATGTTATATTTACAATTAAAATCATATTGGTAATTCTTTTTCTTCTCATTGCAACGAGTTATTCGGATTTCTGTTGCTAATGATTCCTTTCTAAACTAAAATCTCAATCCCCCTCTCTCTCTCTCTCACGCTCTCTCTCTCTCTCTCTATATATATATAAATAAATATATATATTTATATTATATATATATAGCACTATATATATTACACACGCACATATATATATATTACACACACACATATATATATATATATATGTGTGTGTGTGTGTGTTTGAAAAAAGAAACTGGTGTCGACAAAATCAAAAAAATGCACTGCAAATTACATTAATACAATTTTTAATAGGGGGCCCAAAATCAGATTTTGCGGTGGGGCCGAAAATTTGAAGTTACGCTACTGATCAATTGATAAACACAAGCACTCTATTGGCTCCCTTACTAGCAATGCTGCACTGTTGACTAAACTTGAAGTCCCATTCAGTAATACTGACAATAGAAAGGACTCAACGTATGAGAAAAGGCTGTGCAGCAGATTTAGTCTCAGTCGCCACTTTCATGTGGGACCAGAGATGCTTACTCAAGCTTAATGCTGTAAGTTTAGGATGACCAATGACTTTTAGACAAAGGGCATGACATGACATCCCGAAGTCCACCCGCACCTACCATTTTCAAGGTTCATCTAGACCAGTGCTTCTCAAACGCTGTGCCGGGACAAGGTCCTCGATGTGCCACAGTGTTTTTGGATTTGTAGGAAAAGGAAGAACAGTGATGCATTTTACTTGAGCAAGAGATCAGATATAATGTTGCTATTTTGACTGAGCTTGCAGTGTATTTTATGTATTTCTGCCCTAGCCCTGGCTTAGGGCAGTAACTTATTGCAAAATACTTAGCTTTGCCATATATCTTTGAGTTGAACCGCACCATTGCTGCGGTCACTCCTTTGGTGTGCTAACTCTACATTAGCTACCAGTTTGTTTGGCTCTCTTGGTTCCTTTATGAGGTTTTCTGCCTCCAGCTCAGTTACTTCCTATTCCAGGCTGCTGAGTACTAAAAAGCACCAAACTGCAGTCCTCTATTGGAATTGACTGAGCTGGCAGTGTATTTTATCTATGATGCTGCTAGTTTAATTTATTGTCATCTTGCATAAAAACTGTCAACCAAGAGTGAAACATTTATTTTATCAGCGTGTAAAAAAATCGTATGGGAGAAGATTGGTTAAGATGAAATGAATGAGGTGGGGTCAGAGACAATAACCAATACCTCAATTCTAGATGATGTTTTCAAGCGAGGAATTAATGACATGATGGGTGACATTGGGGAAAAAAAAGTAATAATCTACTGATAGATTTCATGTTGATGAATCCACAGACATAAAAGGTGCACAGCTCTTCCTAATGACGACGGCATTCAAGCTCATTATATTTTCGCAAAGAACTTTCTCAGCTTGCAACTGAGGATGAAACATTCCAAGTTACAGCTAAAGAAATAAACTGCAACAGGATCCAGTGTAATAACTGCACAAGTGCGGCAGTGATGGAGCAATTGCAATGATGGGAAATGTCGAAGGGTTCATGCTGAATGCAAAAAATCAAAATTCAGGTGTTCAAATCAGCATCCTCCTTCCTGAAACTCGCCTGGCAAATAATATGCCAGATGAGCTGAAGTCAGCCGTGGTTGAAGCCGTAAAAATCTTTAACATATCATACAATAAAGCTTACTTAATTCTCACATTTGCATTGTAGTTTCTCCCAACATAGAGTTGAATAAAAAGCGCCTCTGTCCCTCAAGATAGTCATTAGTGTCTCAGTCGTGTCAAATGAATGTTTGGGACTTGACATAATGAGCACTAAAATTCATGATGAACTTTAATTCTATTTTGAAAGAAACTTAAAATATTTCAAATATTTAAAAGATTAATTGTTATATCCAAATGGAAGTGCTGGTTTTTTTCTCTTTGTTGCTTTGACTAGTGAATGATGTAAGCACTATCCGCGAAATTTGGTTCAGCGTGCCCCAAGGATTGAGCCATCTATCAAGTGTGCCATAAAGTAAAAAAGGTTCAGAAGAACTGATCCAGACAAAAGGCAGTGGAGTTTCATTTTAATGTTCCTCTGCAGATATTTGACCTTTTACGAAAGAAGGAGAAAAGTAAACCAAAACGGTTATTCCATAAACTTTCACTTTCTAAATGTTAAAGCTCTAGAATAGCGATTGCCAACAGGCAACAATTTCATTGAAAATGGATACCAAAAAATCAAGTGTGAGTTGCCAAAAGTGGTGATCATATGTTTATTTGTTAAAAATCATATCTTATGCTGTGCTACGACAATACACTAGCGCTCCTGAGACGTTCAGAACATCAGTAAGCACCACCTTGGCAATGTGATTCGAAGTAAACTTCAATAAGGTTATTTATTTTTGTGCTGAATATATTTTTTAAAAAAATAGCTACAATTTTTTGTTACTCTGGTAGCCAGTGGCTACTATTCAGAATTCTTAGTCCAGATCTTTACTGATTGTGGTACTACATGACTGACAGGTGTTTGCACTTTTTTATAAACCTCAGTTTACTAAATAAACTGTTAAAAGCCATACCTGTTTTGAGGCTGATGGAAGGAAGGAGAGTTGTTTTTGGACATCTTCCATAAATGTTTCATGCTTGAATATTTCTGAAACTAAACCAACTTCTTTTGCTTCTAGAGCACTTATTTTCTTGTTGAAGAATAAAAGTTCATTTGCCTATAAATATTTTTTAAAAAATTAGTTTTTGAAAGCAAACACAAAATCTTTTTATTTCCTTGTACAAAAAAAAAAAAAAAAAAAAAAAAAAAAAAAAAAAGGAGAGAGAGAGACAGAGATCATTGTATTTGCAAAAATTTGTTTCACTTAAATTGCTGCACTGATATATCTTCGCTTCAGAGCAACACTAAGCCATCTAATCCCAGCAATAACACTATGATACCCTACTGTTGTTTTGACGCGATGATATGTGCATACACACACATACATACTGTGATAAAGGATGTACAAAAAAAAAAAAAAAAAAACTTAACATATTTTTTTGTTTCATAATTAACTTTTTTCTGTTCACAAATTTGCTAAAATTACATAGGCAACTAAACTGATAAAAAACATTTTATCATGTTTAATTTGTTTACTTACCTTAGAATACCCCATTATTTTGGGAAAAGTGTAAGTTGAACAACCTTCTGGTGATTGCCCAAGGAGACTAAATGGTGTCTGAAATGTAGCCTATCATAAATAAAACACAGCGTCAGAAAATATGACAGGGTACCAAAACAGAATGGTTAGATTTTAAATACACAGATAAACAAAAAAAAAAGAAAAAAATTATTTCCAGTACCTTATCAGAAGCATACACAACATCACATAAACCAAGAATTGTTACAGGAATACCAACAGCAGGACCATTTACAGCTGCCACAAGAATTTTAGGAAAATCAATAAATGCAGCTACAAAATCTCTAAATAAAAATACAAAATTCATTCATTTCAATGGAAAAAAAAGGAGTGAATGCAAAAACATTTGTTTAATGAACTAAAAATTTAAGAGCCTACTTATGGTTTTGCAAATAAAGATTTTTAGCAGGGCAAGGTCACTGATAATAATTGCACTTCACCTTTATATATATAGATAGCCAATTCACTAATCCAGTAACGCTGATGTCACCAACAATGAAACTCATGCCATAGCATGATAATTTGATAATATTTTTTGGTTATGTTTGACCTGCAAGGAAATGCTTTATTTTGACAAGGCTGAACTAGGTCTGGTAACTTAATTGTTTTATTGGTAAGACTCAGGAACTTGAAGAAACGAAAAAGTGGTCAACAATGAATGCTGTCTACTAGGGTTTCGGGTTAATCCACTAGGGCTAGGGTTAAAAATTTCAGCTATCAAAATATCACCAAACAAGCAATTGCTTCGTTCAAGCGTAGAAGCAATTTTCACCCATTATACCTTGACGGGCGATTTTCTAGTCTCAAAATAGTTTCCATATGATTTTAGCACTTTTCAGCTACCTCAATAGACTGTTCTTCCACTACACATATCTTATTAAATATCTTGTTTCAGCTATAAGCAGTGGTGTTCCCATAGGGTATACTCCATATACGCTGTATGCTTTCAAACATTTTTTAGACATATAGCATATACCCTCAAGCTTCCTAAATTTTCATATTATGACATACTATGTATATGATCACATACAAAAATTGTGCGTAATGAATTACTGAGAGTATACTCTCAGAAAAATTGATGGGAACATCACTGGCTATAAGCATGTGTAATATAAAGCTTCGGATCCAGGGAAGGTCATTTGACGTCCGATTGCCCAAATGGCAGGTCTAGGTATCACTGTACCGGAAGGTTTCCATTAATGATCACAAAGTCTCTTCCATGAGCTAATCCATTGAAAAATTTCAAAAGTATGATAAAAAAAAAGCATTTTTAAAATGCACGTTAGCGCATATTTAGCATCATTTTATTGAAGTCAGTATTTAGTATCATTTTCTTAAAGCAAGTTAGTATTTGCAACACAAATCCTTTATGTGACAATTTTCTAGAATTTATGATTGCAGTTACAAGATAAATAATGAATTTTTGTTTTAAAATTTAATTTAAAATGTCATCCCAACTACTTATGTTTTACTTATATATGCCTACTACATTCCATCTCATAAGACCTTTTTTTTTTCCTTTTCTTTTTCTACAAAAGTTACAGTTTCAAGCCAGTAGAAAAAAAAAATATATATATTTATGATTTTAGCAGAAGTGAGAGTAATAATGAATTTCCGGAATTCTTCATAGAAGAAACAGATATATGTGCTAATTTTTTTCATCTAACAGTTCAGTTTGCATTGTATAAAATTCTCTAAAATATATATCAGTGTGTCTTATGGGCTAGGAAATATGGTACAAATAACATCATTCCTTATTCACTTAATTTTTTTAGAAATTAAGGAAATGCAAATCTTTGCTGTTGACGTAATATAAAAAAAAAATTCAATGCAATGTACAAATTAGCTGCTTTAATGAGTTATCTTTAGTAGAATTTTCTGGAACCTATTTAACATACTAACGAAAGACATTTTGCAAAACAGAAAGTATTCCAAAATTTCTATTTTTTAGTAATTATATCATAATGAATACAGAAAAATTATGAAAAACAATCCATCACCTTATTTATTACAAAACAAATAAAGAAAACAAATAAATAAAACAAAATAAAATAATGTTACTGAACCAATTGGTAGCTTTTTTACTTGTCTAACAAGTAATCAAATTAAAACTTACTGCAACATGTCTGCAGCATTTTTTGCAGCCGCTGTTAAATCACCAGAAATATTTGCGAAGTTGCTTAAGTCGTTTCCACTACTGAAGTAATCCCCTTGACCTAAAGATAAATATACCAACAAACTTGTGTTTTCAATTTTTATACATCTGGCAATGCTAAAAAATGTAAATTTTGTATCACGTGATATGTATTATGTAAAAGTACATAAACCTTGTCACGACACGCAAGCAAGTCGCTTGCCATTTTTTTAAGTTTATTTGCTGACTTTTTGTTAAGTGATGTATGTGCAATATTTAGAAACCAAATAAAATCAGAGTCAATACTATTTTCACTTAGTGTGATTTCTGCTTTATAATTTTAAGCTACTTCAAATACCTGCTACATACAAAAAGTATGCAACATTAGATTTTGAAGTCAACTATGAGCAATTCAGTCACTTTTACATGAATAGGCATGAGATTACCAAAAAAGTAAAAAGGAGGAAACTCATTTGAAACAGAAAATATGGAAATCTTAAAAAGAAAGTACATGCAAAATGACTGAAGTCACACATTAAAATCAGTTTGACATTTTATGGGAGACAAATACAATTATCTATATATTTTCCTTTTTTTATTCCTAATTCTTCAAAAAAATATTTACCATATTTCATGTGGGAGATTATAGCATGTAGAAATCTAGGTGTTTAGGGAAAGAGTAAATCTTATCACTAAAAACACTGTTTCATCGATGTAATTTGGTAGGAACACAGTAATTTTTATGTTGGTACCAAAATTCAAGAATTTGAATTTCAAATTATAGCATGGATTTCTCATCTCTAAATATTTTTTTAATCCACCAAAACTATACAAGTGTTTTAAATTCAAGGAGGGATTCAAGAGAAGGGCAAGGGGGGGGGGGGGCATTTTTTAAATTTGAAGTTTTTAAAACTCAAGCGTAGGCCATTTTTGACCATGTTAAGGAAAGGAATGAGGTTCGAATCTCCCTCCCGGAAACGTTTCGGAGTTGAAGTTTCGAAAAGGCGATTTAAGACTATCTTTAGTGATGTTAGGAGGAGTAGTTTGGAGACTTTCCACCGAACATTTTACAAAATTAAAGTCTTAAAGACGCGATTGTAAAGATCTCGGGAAGTGTTAAGAGAAGGAATGTGTTTTGTTCTTTCTTCCGGCATTTCAAAACTGAAGTACCCAAAAAGCACTATTTTAAATGACTGTCATGATGTGCGCGATTAATTTTGAATCGCCATCATCGGAGAGAAAACGGAGCTGCGAGAAGCACGTCCGATCGAACAGGAAGCAGCAAGCAGAGTGAAGTGGGGTGGAAAAATGAATCGGCAAATGAGCGATCAGATCTGGGTACGCGGCGATGCGCGGGAACCAATGAGTGCGTTTGGCGGCCAAACAACGAAGGGAAGTGGACGCTACACCATTTTAATGGCCGACAAGAAGATGCAAAAAATCGGATGCGAAAAATGATGAAAAATTGTTAAAAAAGCTAAACAATGGGAAAAATGAATAAGTCATCAATTTGATATCGTAAAGTGGGCAAAATTTAAAGGGGAACGCGGGGAAAACGTGGAATGCACAAGAAAAGAAAAAAAACAACTAAATGGGAAAAAAAAACGATTAAAATGACCGAAAACATGGGAAAAATATAAATGGGCAAAAAAAATGTGATATGCATTATCACAATGACCTCCGGTCATGTTAAAGGAGAGGGTTTCCAATTATTGCCCTGGAATTACTACAAAATTGAAGTTATAAAATGAAATTTTAGAATACTTCTTTCAACAAAAAAAGAAAGAAATACGTTTGGGTACCGCCTTGAAAAAAAAATCTGTGTTTTAATTGTGTTAGATACAAATGATGCGGCAACCTTCTCCTTCCTCCTTCAAGTATGTCTAAGTATATGTAGTAAGAGGAAAGTTAAAAAATCAACCGCCCCCATGTTGAACAATTTCTGGATCCACCTTTGTCTAAATTTAAACTAATTTTTAAAATCTTATCTAGATCTAAATTTTAGTTTGACCTGAAAGGTATTAAAGTTATGTTGGTTCCTTTACTGAAAAAAACAGGATTTATTTTTCTTTGAAGAACGTGGAAAACTTTAAAGAAGTGGTCTCCAACCTTTTTCACTCACGGGCCACATTGTAAATTTTTGTAGACGAGGTAGGCCGGTCCAACAATATTTTAGCTCAGATGATCTATTTAACTCTAGCCCCCCCCCCCCCCCCCGTCCCCCATACATCGCAAATATATTTTTCTGTATGTAATTAAGCGCTCAGTGGTGGTTTTGAAATTTTCGGGACTGGCTTCTAAGTTGCTATATTTCCTTGTACAGTGGCTGCCGCTTATATGAATCATGTTTGTTCTCAACAGTTTTGATTCCATTAAGCGGATAATTCAATAAAGCTGGATTTTATTCAGTTTTTGGCAATTTGATTCATTAAAGCGGCTGATTCAATTAACCACTGATTCAATTAACCTGCGTCCACTGTACATATTTGCTGTTTGCTAAATTAAATTATATTTTAAGTGCTCGTAAATCTCTAACAACATAACGATAGGGAGTCTTGTAAAATTTAGAATAGTACAGAAAACTGAAACAAAACGTATTCCTTCTCACAAAATAAAATGAAGTTTTATTTTAAAAAAAAGGCTAATGAGTGAGTGATACAAGACAAAATTGTTGAAATGTGCTACAAATTTATTTTATTGAATTAATGATGATTAAAAACTTATCATCATTATTCATCGGAAATAAATGAGAACACAACACGTGTAAAGCTTTTAAAATATTTTAAAAAGTTAAAAAATTAATGAGAAGATACCATTTATTTACCATTTAAAATTTCAGTCCATTCAGGGACAAACTTCGTAGTTCCGATCATTAGGAGGGATTTTAAATGTCCGTCTGATTTAATGTACTTTAATTTTGAAAACGTCTGCTCACATTTGTAAGTGGATGCAAAAAGAGAAAACATAGCTCTAGCATGATTTTTTCTGTTATTAAAAGTCTTTTTCTGGTAGAACTGTAAAATGGAAGTAGGTTATCTTCTTTGTGGCATTCCGGGAAAGCTGTCTAGAGTAATTCATTAGTTATTAACTCAATGACATCCAGTTGCATTTCAGAAGGCTCCTTGTCAATATCACACTTAAAAGGGCTTTGAAAGAGTTGAATTTCGTCTGATGCACAGTCAAAGTTTTCAAAGTTATTTGCGGGAAACTTTCGATTTCTGTTATCAAGTTTTTTTCGCAAAATTCAAAATCTAGCATTAAAGTTTGGCAATGAACATTTAAATCTGGTGTCAGCCTCCCTTTTAGGCTGAGCTGACCACTAATTGTATACAGCTGAAGACAAGAGTGAGCACATGATTTCCCTGGAGCCAGATAATGCCCCATGCCAGGTGACTAACGGGAGAAAAGAGTTCTCAAAAAGAGCAAAAAGAGAGATGGGTGCTTTAAATAACTGATTGTAATTAAAAATAATGTCTCAATTATATTTCCAACGAGATTGTCACTGTTCCAAAAAGAAGAAAAAAGTTCGTAAGTTTCCCGCGGGCCGGATAAAATCTGTTCCCGGCGGGCCATGGTTGGAGAGCCCTGCTTTAAAGGAAAATTCTATTCAAAAATATATTCGTCAGCAGTTTGAAGACAATTGCTGAACGCTGGGAAAACAAAAATTTTAAATCTTAAGAAGGATGCAAAAAGATTGCACATTTTAGATGCTGCTATGGAAAAGAATTAAACCTCACATTACCATAATATATGGTAATACTCACATTACCATAAAAATTATACGAATCGAACCACATGAAAAAAATAGAGAAATAACAAAAATTTGGGGAGAAAAAAGGAAAATGATAAAAAGTGAAAAGTTGCAGATCCAAGAAAGAACCCCATGCCTGCATCAAACACACAAGATTTTCTTCCTTTTTTAATGAAGATTTGACATTACGTTTTTCTAGAAAACAAAGCACAAAGAAGTACAGTAATTTTACTAAAACAACAAACTGGAATGAATGTTAACTGTCTCATTTGAAAATTTTCAGAGAAAAATAAATAAATAAAATAATATGATTTTTTTTCACCTTACAATAAAATCGTCATTCATTTCTTTCCAACTGTTAAAGGAAACATTCATTTTTATCACTAAAGCTACTAATAAAATTGAATACAAATTCGAAAGAATGAACATTAAAAACTTTCTGTACAATTAAGTACGTTAGAAACATACCAGAAAGTATTGTAACTGCTGTGTCATTTTCACCTGCATCCTTCAATGCTGACATAATATCCTTGTACATCTTTTAATTCAAAGAAAAATTAATCAACATTAACATCTGAGTTATAATTAGAAAGACATAATTTTTTTTAAATTCAATTTTACACACAGAATTTTAACTCAATTTTACGTAAAAAGAACTCCACATACCATGAAGATTGGGGGACATGTTTTGCATCTGTGTTATAACACATCTGAGGTATAAAACCCTTCATTTTTACAAAATGTATATTGATGTCATTAATACAGTACAGTACAAGTAGACCTTGAATTAGTATTCAGTTAAACTTTATTGAAATCACATTAAGCATTATTGTATGTAGAACATTTTAATAAACTGCCTTTATATAAAGATGTACAAACACAAACAAACAGCATTTTTTGCCAAAATGTTTCTAAAAAAAATTAAAAAAAAAAAAAAAACACCTACTGGAGAGAACAGCTAGTGTATTTTCTTAGAACATAAAGAATTTGGAATGGAATGCAAAAGTAGATATTGTGCACAGACACAGTTGGACAAGCCAGACTATGGACACTTCGTGAATAAACAAATAGGGAAATTTCCTGTTCCTTAAAATATAGGGGGCATAATGTCACCTGCGGACAACTGATTCCATGGTATACCAGGGTTCTATTATATTTAAAAGAACTTGTAATTTTTCAAAGAATTGTAAACACATATTTTAAGAAAAATCTATGCCAGAAAACTAATAACAAAATCGCATATAACATAACGCAACACTCCAGGGGCCCCTGTACCAACCAATATGTGTGCTTTAACTGGTTGGATGGGACCTGGAGATTGCTATTTTTTTAACTGGTCCAGGAGCCGAATGTGTTTCATTCACCATTAGTGACACATGGAGGATCTTCAATCTCGACTGGTGTCGAACCTGGAACCCTCCAGTAGAACATTGAAAACCCTCATTCAAGGTGAAATTTGCTAGTAGAATTCAACCACCCACAGACCACCGTGAAAATTTATTATCTTGGCTCCAGTCACAAAATATTTAATGGCAGGTAGGAGAAAATCACTCTTTTTTGTTATCATACTACACAACAGTCTAAATAAACTGGGTGGAGAAGAGGTTGGAGGAGAGGAGGCGGCAGGTTTGATAGCTTTTTTTTTTTTTGAATGATTGATCATTTATGAAAAAAAATTTATCATAAGAGTGTAGAACAGAAAAGAAACAGCAATGTTAGCACAAAATTGGATATACATTCATTGTGCCAAATGTCTCACATAAGACAGAGAACTAAGTAGCTTAGTTCAAACTAGTCATTTAAGTATTTAGAAAGGAAAATATTTCTAGTAAATTGAGTATTGGCTTCGCCACATTCTAATTTTCCAATAAATTTAACTTCATCATTTGTGGAAAAAGCTTTTTCCCTGCCTGCATTAGGTCATTGTGGAGGTAGTTCACAGTATTATCTACAATAAAACTAAAAAACAGCATGAACATGTGATAGATTTTGTTAGTTAGCATAAAAACATACTGCATTTTTGGGAGTATATGCGGCATCCATCATAGGTGGCGCACCCAAAGATAAAAAATTTAAAAGCAATAATTAACTATAAAGAACACAAAAACGCAATTTAACGATATTAACTGTTCTAAAAATGCTTTTAAAATAATATAATTTCTTATAGTTTAGAACCTTAAATTCACCAACTACAGACATTACTGATCTTTGGATCGCTCCCGAAAGTTTCAGCATGTCAGATGTAAAAACATTGAACAATCACCTTAAATGATGTTTAAAAATTATGGACTTTCATTGAAATAATTACCAAACATAGCTGTTTAAAATTCAGCAATTTATCTCTAAAAACGATGTATAAATCTGGAGGATTGGGCTTATTCCCAAGAAAAACGTTCCGAAACATTTTCCCGATTTCAGATTAGTTCTTTTAAGTAAACATTAAAGAAATAACGTCACATTTTGGCAAAATTTTATATTGCCTGCCTGTTAGTTAAAAGACTCTAATTACAGTGAAATCTCGACTACGTGAATGAATGCGGGAAACACTGAATCTTGGATGTCAATTTTTTGCATGGATGATCACTTGTAAAGGAGTTTGTAAAATAAATGCACATGAAATAATACTACAAGAAATTTTATCAGAACATCTTAATGATAATAATTCAGATTAAAATCAACGATTAACATTAAAAAAAAAAGAATCACAGAAACTAATCTGTTTTAAAATTAAGGACTGCAAAAAAAAAAGTTTCCATACACACAATTGAAAATTGGACATATTTCCGATCGTTATTGAAACATGATAATTACATTTTGTTTTCTTTACTTCTAAAGTAATTAATTTTCTCTAAAAAGCAGTGAAACGTTTAACAAAAATGTATCCATCTGCTGCATTAGGAGTTGTCAAAATTGTTTTTTTTTCTTAAAGGGCAAGGTGGTTACTCCCGAAAATAAGGTACATATTCGAGAACTGAAAAGGGGCTGCTTTATCAAAGGAACAATAGACGAAAAAATTAGTCAGGACAGGGGAAAAAATGAGTAACTATTTCAGAAGATGATGTTTGCCAAACGGAACCAAGGCCCGATTAACCTCTGAAATTAGGGGAAGCTTGGTCTCATTTTTGGGGCCCACACTTTTAGCTTGTTAAAATTTTTCTAAACATTATATTATGGACATTGATACAACACTGACTAATACTAAGTGGTTTAGCAGAATTCAGATTTAAGTTCATCTCACCTCATACTGACTGACAGCAAATTTGTTTATTACACATATTGCACTAGAATTCTCATCAGTATGGGTAGTAACAGGTTGAATCATATTTGACACTTCACAAAGAAAATTAAATGTCATAAAAGTACATTATAACAGAGTTGAATCAAATCTCAGATTTGAAAATCTAGCTTGTGGTTACATTTTATCAAATGTGCCGTTACTTTCTATAGTTATTTTATTCTTTCAAACCTTTTTGTTTAGCAAGTTCTAATATTTACAACATCCTTAAAATACATGGTCAAAAGCAGAAACTAGAATTGTTAAGCAGTTTTACAGTCATATTTGGACTCCCTAAAAATTCTGAGGGGAAGCTCAAGCTTCCCAAGCCTTTTGAGTAATCAGGCCATGCACAGAACAATAGGCAATGAATGTCAATGAGGCAAAGGCTTTAAAAAGCTTGAAGTTTCGGAAATTTTTAGATTAATTGCCAATTCTCTAGCATTTAGTGATCATTACAAACATTTGAAAATTTTCATTTACCCCGTAGGGTTTCAGTTGGGACCATTTAAAAGGTTTGTAATAATTGGGGGATTGTTATAGGTTCACTATAGCAGGGTTCAACTGCATAATCAAAGAAAAGACCTATTCACAGATATAAAATGTTTCATTTAAAAACACAAGCAATTATTGAGGATTTATCTTACTTGCACTGTAATTGCATTTCTTTTATCAGGGCGGTTGAATGTAATATTAGTAATATCAGTAGACACATTATACAGAAGTCCATCATATTTACTATTCTTTTTTTCACTATCAGTTTTATCACTCTGTTCCACTCCACAAAGTTCATCAACAAGAGAAATATATTTTTCTTTCGCTTCATCCTGTAATATGAAGAAAAATATAACGTGAATCAATATAATGTGAATATTAGGGATGTACTACACACCGACAGAGCCATTTGTTCAGATATCTGTCAATCATTTGATGCAACACTTTACTTTTCAATGCAAATGTTAAAATTGACTTTATTTTTCAACCATGACCATTTTGTTAAAAAATGGAGCTCCTACTAGATTCCAGAATTTTGTGACTTTTTACTTTGGTTTACAAAAAAGGAAGTATTGTATTCGTGAAAAAATTTTCACTCAAAAATCAACTTTAATTTCCATTTTGCTTACCCCGAATGAATGTTGAGTTTTTTTTTTTCAGCTCAACCACATGTGGATAAGTGCCTAAGAACATATAGACACGCGAAATATCCATTTTGAAGGTTCCCAGGTTAATTACAACGAGTTTTCTCGTGATGTCTGTATGTACTTATGTATGTGCGTATGTATGTCGCGTAACTCAAGAACGGAAGTCCTAGAAAGTTGAAATATGGTACGTAGACTCCTAGTGGGGTCTAGTTGTGCACCTCCCCTTTTGGTTGCATTCAGGTGTTTCTAAAGGGGTCTTTTGCCCTTTTTTGAGGGAAATCATTGTTAATTTTAATGTAAACTCAAGTGGTGTTATAATTTGGCAGACACTTGGTGATATATCGCCAGTCTTAGTTGGCGATAAATTTGACGAGTTTTTTTTTTTTTAATACGGTTTCTATTTGGCCACTGTTGGTAATATTTAGAGAGTAAACTGTTGAATCACATTAAAATTGCCAATAATGGGAAAATGAAATGAAATTGGAGTGAAAGGAAGTCATGTGATGCACACATCAGCTTGCTTTAACCTATCTGTAATAACAATATCAATTTGCTAGTTTTTCTATTTAAACTGTCTACTGTTCATTCTTGTTGTTTTATAGGACGTCTTTTCATCCAAAAGCTCATTATTTGTATTGAAAAAGAGGTTCCCCTGAAACCTCGAAACACGTCTATGCAGTAATCTGCTAATTTTGTAAGTCAAAACGTTGTTGATTACCAGTTACATTTCCACACAAAGGTATTTATTTATTTCTTAAAACCAGATGACTTTGCTAGATATAGATTAGCAGTTATTAGACTACATTTCTGCTTGAATTTAAATTTAAAACTTGTATGAATTAAAATAAGATATTTTTGATAATAGGTATAAAGGTATTGATTACTATACTAAAAAACTACATGAGAATGAATTAGAACCCCCCTCCCCCTGCCAGGGAAAAGAATCTATATTAAAAGTTTAATAATATAGCTGTTAAGTTTACCTTCATAAACAATCAAAAATTACCTGAGACATTGCTCCCAAAGAATTCCAAGCATCCCATTTAGCTTTACCAACAAAATCAAATGCTGACGGTTTAGAAGCAGAACATTGCCCTTCTGTAGCCTGTAAAATAACAATAATCTTTCATTAGAATAATTATAATTTATTATATGTTCATATGCAAAACATTTTTAAATCTTGCGAGTCAGGAAAAATGTTTAAGAGTCAGTTATAACAAATTAATTTTCAGTTTATTTAATTTGAATCCAAACTCGCCATATCATGATTTCTTCTTCACTCAGACCTGTGCACAGGATTTCAAGAAGGGAGGGGCTTTACATTCATGTTCTTCATAGTCAACAATCCACATAAATTTGACTTCATTTTAAAATATCGCTCGTTTAGATAGAGAGTGCCACAATACGAAATTTTTAATTTTCTTTTTTTTTTTTTTTTTTGTTTAAAGGGCTTCAAATGACGGAAAATTTCTTTGGAAACTAATTAGTTTTTTTGTTTTAACATTAACAACTGGAGGGCACAGAATATTTTTTGAGCTTCAATTTTAAAAAGCAGTTAGGCGCCTAGGTTAACAATTATGATCTACAATAGTTTTTTTAAGGCTTCAGTTTAAAAAAATTTCAGGAAGAGGGTCCCGATCCTCCCTTCTTTTTAAAGGACGATAAAAATTGCATAATTAAAACTACAATTTCGAAAAATTAAAGCAGGAAAACTTCTTCTGATTAATCATTTAATAATGTATTTTAGTACTTCAATTTTGAAAAATTTGCACGGGAGAGAGCCGCAGAACCCCCTCTTTTTCCTAAAATCATCAAAGATTTTCTGCAATTCCATTTTTGGAACTTCATTTTCAAAACATTGGGAGATAAGTCAATCTGGGACACCCCCTGAACCTAAAGTAGGCTATAATTGCATTTTAAGAGATAAATTGGGAATAATTCCCTAGAGGGTTCCAAACCTTTCCTCCTCTAACATTACCAGATAGTCGAAAATTTTTAAACCAGAATTTTGAACATTTTCTGGAAGAGAGTCCCTGGACCTCCCTATTTCTACATTTTCATATTTGAATAATTACCAACCCCTTTCTAAACCAGAAGTTTTATCAGCTCTCTGTCTCTACACATAATGTATAAATTATGTATGTTTGAAAAACTGCGCAAAGAGAAAAACTGCCTTTGCACCTCCCAATTTTTGAAATCCAAACCGCCCTCCCTGTGCATATGTGTATGTACATAGAGAGGAAGAGAGATGGACTTGGAAGAATTGACGCTGAGGCAACATATAGGAAATGTTAAAGCTTCCCCCCCCCCCTTCCCAAAAAAAACTTTTTTTTTTCTGGTTGCGCCACTGGCTCCAAATGATCTTCAAATAGCTTTGTGCAGCATTTTCTTTTCTTGACTTGTGCCTCACTGTTGACCATTGATTTTATTCCTCAGGAAGATCTAATGTGGACCAAATCTTTAATCTGAGACAGATTTTGGAGAACTGCAGAGAACATGGAATAAAATCACCCATCATCTTTTCATCGACTTCAAAACAGTTTACGACAGCCTAAATAGAAAGGAAATAACTAATGCTATGGTGGAGTTTGATACTCCTAGAAAGCTTGTAAAATTGGTCAATCTAACCATAAGCGAAAATATTACTAGAATTCAGATACAGAAATGCCATTCCGAATCATTAATAATAAATAATGGTGTTAGACAAGGAGACTCTTTGGCCTGCCTCTTTTTAATATTGCATTGAAGAAAGTTATGAGGGATGCTGAGATCAATACTAGAGGTACAATCTTAAATAAAATCTTCCAAATTTCAGGATTTGCTGACTATCTTGATTTGATAGCGTGGATCTTAAGTGCCCTTAGAGAAACATCCTTAGTACTAGAACAAGGGGCAAAGATGATTCTTGCCATTAACCAAATCAAAACAAAATATATGATGTGCCCTAAGCAAAGCAATACTATCAAAATTTCCATTTCACTATTGACCCCTATAGATTTGAGTAATACCCAGGTGGATATACCATACCCAGAATGGTTTGGGACCAAAAACAAGTAAAAGATTAATTGTTGCAAAATGAGTCAATTATGGTATAAAATGTTACTTTAAATCTAAACTCAGAAAGGTGAAAACAAAAATTTAACTTCATAAAACCATCATTAGGCCAATTTTTACTTATGGGTCAGAGGCATGGGCAATGAAGCACTAAGTCTCTTTTATCAAATTTTGAAAGAAAAACTCTATAAGGTACATTTGAGGGAGTTGAGATAAATGGAGTATGGAGAAAAAAAGTACAATTTTGAACAGTACAGATGCTATGGACATAGTAAAACGCATAAAATTGCATAGAATGAGATGGGCAGAGTATGTTATCCGCATGTCCTCGGAGTCTATCCCACTTAAGATCAAGGGCGTATATAAGGGAGGGGCTGAGGGGGCCCGGGCCCCCTCTAAAATCTGGGAATGAAAATTAAATAAAGGTAGTTATTTTGGTTTTAGTTGCTCGCAAATAATTTCCAAACTTTTAGCGACAACAACAAAAAAATAAATAAATAAATAAATAAAATAAAATAAAAATAAATGAATAAATATGACTGTGATAATAATAATTATAACCGTCAAATCAGAGGTTTTCGAACTGGGTGCCCCAGGAAGAGGTGATGGGTGCCACGAAGTGTCAATGGTAAGAATAATATGTATGTAAAACTAGACTAGGATGTCATGAAAAAATTCTAATTCTTTAAAGGGTGCACAGTGAATCATTAAAGTATCGTGGTAACCATGCATTAGAAGTATCTAGGCAATGGTGTTCAGAAGGGGTCAGGAGAACCGTACCCTTTACTCAAGAAAGAACGTGTCTTATAGGAAAGCGAAGTTATTTTAACAAAAGATGTAGGAGAAAAAATCTCAATTCTATCAAAAATAAAACTTTAAATTAAAATATTTTTAACAGATGTAACTTATTGCTTAAAAAATTAAGATCCCCTTTCTTTCACCAGTGTTGCCAGATGGTCAAATCCAGATTTTCCCCAATTCCCTTCCGACTTTTCCTCAAAAAGCGATGTTTCCTATCAGAGTTTCCCAAACTCAAAAATTGTTTTTCCACTAATATTTTCATAAAATGAATCGACTTCCTCTGATATTTTTGTCTCTTGAAAAATTTTTTTTTCCCCAAATAGCCGAATTTTCTTATAAAATTCCCCAACTTTATTTTTCTTCCCATTTTCGCCTTTATCTTTTTTTTTTTTAAATCTTTACTAACTAATAATAAAGCTTAAAGTCTCTTGCTCTGGATCTCTCTCTCAAGATCTCTGTGACGCGCATAGCACCTATACCGTTAGACTGATTTTCATGAAATTTGGCAAAGAATCAGTTTGTAGCATGTGGGCGTGCACCTTTAAGAGATTTTTCGATTTTGTTCTTTTTCTATTCCAATTTTAAGAACATTTTCCCGAGCAAAATTCTCATAAAATGAACGACTAAATTACCAAGTTATCATAATGTGGAACCGTGGGCAAGCCCATTGGCGAGAAATTCATCATGCATTATTTGTAAATATACAGGGGAACCAAAATACCTTTTAATTTTCTACTACGGGCAAAGCCGTGCAGGTGCACTAGTCATAAATACAAGCGCCTGACCGAGAGATAAGAAATAGCCAAAAAAAAATTTTCTACTCGCATTTACTACTCTGCTTCTGTATGTACATTTAAACTATGATTTTCGTATATATATATCCTAGAACATTCTTCATCACACATATTTTTGCTTGTTTCACGTATCAACTAATAACTCACGCAGAACTATTAATGCAAATTCCATATCATAATATTCCACATAATATGAAATGCGAATTCCATAAAGTTGAGCAAAGCTAAACCAACGCTGTTTGATACAAATAATGTAACTAGCAGATGTCAAGACGCAAATTGAATTACAATTTTTTTTCCAGAGGTTTTTCTTTTTTTCCCAGGTTTTCCCCAAGAAAAAAATTTTTCCCCAAAGAATTCCCCTCAAAACCCATTTCCCTAAAATTTCCCCAGAGAGCACCAGATTTCCTCAAAATGGGGAAATTTCCCCCAATCTGGCAACACTGTTTTTCACCCCCATCCCGTTTTTTTTTCTTTTTCTTTCTTTATATTCAGTCTGAAAAGAATGGTTTTCAAAATGTTCCTCTCCTTAACTCTCGGCCCCTGCAAGAAATTTTAAATAAGTTACAGTTGTTCGGTTGGAGTAATATTGGAAATTCATGATCTAAAAACGGATTTCTTTAGGCATTTTTTGGACATCAATTTCAAAACATTTCTGGAGAAGGGTCCACAAATCAGCACCCTTTCACTAGGGTTACTACCAAAAATAGTTTGAAATTGTGTCTTTAAGATTCCAGTTTTGAAAATTTTCGGAAGAAAAAATCCCTAAAACCGCTTTTTACCTCTAAACGTCCCCAAAGATAACCTGAAATTGCGTTTTACCTCTCAGGGGAAGATTCTCGAACTCTTCCTTTCCAAAGATTGTCTAATGTTTGGAAAAAGTCTGAATTGCTTTTGAAATGAACCTTAACATAAAAAAATTCAAAAATTTTTGACTATTGATCAGGTAATTGAGTCCAACACCTCCCCCCATTTCTTTTACCCCTCCCTCCCTCCCCTGTCCCATTTTTCCTTTTCCCTTTTCCCCATACGTTCTAAAAAAAAGAAAGTAAGTCTTCAAAATGCTACACTTTGTGAGCCCCCTCCACCCATTAAAACCAGCTTCTCAAACCTTGTTTTCAGGGCTTCAATGGCGAAAAATTTTTAGGGAACAATTACCGAACGCCTTGTTTTCTGAAAGCATCAAAAATCGTTTAAGATTGCTTTTATGGAGCTTCAATTTTGAAGAATGGCCCGAACACCTAACGTTACCAAGTACGGTCCACAGTCGCGCTTTTAAGACTTCAATTACGAAAAAGTTTCGGGCGAAGGTCCGACTGATCCCGTATGAAATCTGAAAATGAAAAAACTGTAATTTCGAAAAATTTAAGGTGGACAGCATATAAATCCCTCCACCTAGTATCACTGAATATCTCCTTAAAACTTCGTTTTTTAGGACTTGAATTTCAAAAGTTTTTGGGGGAGAGCTCCACTGCGTTTTAAAAACTTAAATTTCGAAAAATTGCGAGGAAGGGGGATGGATTTCGCAGTATTTCTTTTCTTTTTTTTTAAATCAATCGAGGACACCTTCAAAAAGTCTATTTCTTTTCATTTCACTAACGTCAACAAATATAGCCTATAATGGCGTTTTAAAGATTTTAATTTCTAAAAATTTCCTCAGAAAGCCCCCCGAATTTTTCCACCCCATACCTTCACCAGAGACCGTCTAAAACTGCGTTCTTAGGACTAGAACTCCAAAAAAATTCCGGGGAAGACCCCCCCCCCCCTCACCAAAAGAAAGAATTTTTTTTAAACAGTGCCCTCCTAAAACTATTTTTTTGGTTGCGCCACTGGGTGACAGTATGAAGTCCTTGCCCCACCTCGAAAAAAATGAGAAGATGAGGACACTTACTCTCCCCCCCCCCCCCAAAAAGTTGAAGTTACAAAAAAAAGTGTATGGGAGGGGGAGGAGCTAATCTTGGTTACATGGGCCCCCTCCAAAATAAAATCATATATACGCCACTGCTTAAGATCCTAAATGCAAGACCAACCGACAAACGTCCAAGAGGAAGACCAAAGATTAGATGGCTGGATTGTTTGGAAGGTGACTTCAAAACCATCAAATCCTCAAACTTGAGAAGTCATACAAAAAACAGATCCAACTAGAAGAAACTTATGGAAATGGCCAGGACCCACAATGGGATTTTCTGCCAGTGATGATGATTTTATTCCTCAGAAAATTCATTCAAGTAACCTTTAGGTCAGGGAGAAGATGTCAAATAAAGAAAAGTGGCAGATTTTGATTAATGTTAATGTCGCAATCAAAAATGCTCATCATAAATGTTTTACATAGTTCTGTGATAGTCACAGTGCACTATTGGGCTAAAAAGGGCTCCCATTAGTGAACGCTGCCACAGCCCCCTAAATCTGTAAATCTGCCTCTGATAAAAAAAATGACAAACACAGGACAGAAATATAATGTTTTCAGTTTCTGAAACAAATAAAGGTTTCTATAATTAAACTACAAAAGAATATGCAATAGATTTTTTTTTTTTTAAATTCTTTGGAAGCTATTGCTATTTACAAATACTAGCAGATATTTATCAAAAACATATTGCATAAAGATCGAAATACCTGTTTAAATAATGAATATAGCTTTAATTTCACGTCGTTTCCGGGATCAGCTTTCAGAGTTTTAACTCTTTTCATTGCATCTTGGAAGTTAGTTGCTTGAGAACTCATCATGCGAATGTTACCAAACAAACTAGGCTGTGAATTGTCAATTACAAATCTAGAGAATTTCAAAGAAATAATTTTAAGAACAAATATTACAAAGGAGTTAAAATACATCTAAACAATAGAGAGATATACTTCGAATTTTTCTTGAAAGCTGCTGTTTTAAATAATCTGAATACCATCCGAGATAATGACATTTTCCTTTTAATCACATTCTTATTTTTTCCGAAAGCATGAACTGATTATTTAGCAGACATCCCAAATTTGAAAGAGTGCTACCCACACGGAGGTAGCTGCTCACTTCAAATTGCGAGTTTTTATCTCATAAATTAAGAATATAATGAAAAAGGAGACTTATTCTTTTAAAAACTCATGTTTTGTGTTAAAAACGATCTTTTAATTTAATGAATACCATTTTCCTTCAATAAAAGACCTTAAAAGTTTAGTAAAAAACAAAAAAAAAAAAAAAACATATTAACGTACATCACTTTAACCGTGTGTGATTGTTAACTGATGTAAACAAAAGCGAAGTAGTGTGTCGTGTCGATCGAAAGCATAAAATAAAATTATGTTTTCCGAAATATCTGAGATAAGCGTAGAATTAAACACCGTTGAAGATGCTGAAAGAGCTTTTGAATATTACTGCACTAAAGAAGTATATCATATTTTTTACTTTTTATCATCCGTTTTTTGGATTTATTTTTGTCCTTTTAAAATATCTGATTCCTTTTTATTTTGAAAAAAGAACGATACATCACACGGCGTCCGCAATTACTTTTTGATCACCGCAGTCCGTTTTATTTTTTTTAAAAAGGTATGTGTAAACAAAAAAAAAAACTTTTTCAACACGGATCCTATTGCACACGGGTCCCCAACAGGGTTTTAACCGACAATACCAACTCTAATTTTGAAACAAAGCGGTCAATATATGCCCTATTTAGAGAGGAAAACAAAATTTTACTTAAGTCAGGGTGTTTAGCTCATATAGTTAGGGTGTTAGCATAGCAACACTGCATTTTGCTATGCTGTAGATGCTTTAGAAATTGATGTCAAAACTAAGCGGAATGACCTAAAGGAGTTTTTTGAGTTTGCTGCTAAGTTAGTTTAAAGAGCTACTAAAACTTATCCCGACACGATGTCTAAGTTTAGCTCCTGCTGTAGATCGACTCATTAAATTTTGGCCTTCTCTCATGAATTATTTTATAAGCGAGAGAGAATCCATCCCTAAGCCTGTCTGAAAACTATTGCTTTTAAGTGAAGAAAGTACAGCTGAAACATGTGAAACCAATAAGGTTGCATTAGTTTTCCATTTTCTTAGTAATGTGTCCCCCGTTTTTGAAGTTGCCAGTAAAAAACTTCAAAATGATTCTACAACTGCAGCTGATAACTTAATGATATTATGACACATTTGGCAAAACAGCTATAGAGCAGATTTGAAGATAAGTTTTATGAATCGTTCGTTACTAAAACCTTAAAACATCTAGACGGTAGAAAAATACAATGCCTGACTGAGGGATACCAGAAATTTTTGAAACAGCTGTGAATTACATGAGAAAGTAGTTTGATTTCACAGATAAAAATTCCCTTCTTGTTTTAAGACCAATGGCTTTAATGGATTAAGTAGTTTTCTGACTTGTCATTTATTGTAGAACAGTTACAGATTGAAAATAAAGTATTAGTAGATGATCTATACGATGAGTTTTCAACAATAAAGGAAGTTCTTAACAGCTTAGCTGCACAAAAAGATATGAATGTAGGCAATAAGTTGCAAATGGGGCATTAGAATTATTTTACTCATTCAGATTTCTCCATTGGCTGGTATGGCATTAAAAAACAAGTTTTGCTGTACGATTCCTTGCATTACTATTTCAGATAAAGCAGTCACATTTAACAAGAATTTTTTTTCAATAACACTGTTTAGCTTATAGCGAAGGCAAGTGAAAAACTAATTAGCACCTGTTCCTATACTTTCTTTACTGAACTTCGTTCCATTGCTTGCTTTATTTTTGAGTTAGAGTTCCTCTAAAAATGTGCTCACCCATAAACATATTGAGAGAAATCTTCCGAAAGCTATTAAAACATGGTTGCTTATCACCCCCTAAAAATACATAACCAGTGATTGCTCTCAACCTCAAAAATACCCCTCCCTCCTTCTCTCTTCGAATCCTGTCCCGTATTTACTGTTCTAAAATCTGGTAACCCTGGTCCCCAACCATTTCTAGAGTTTGTACAGTACTTACAAGTCCTTCCTTTTATATTTTGTTCTTAAAAGTACTAATAATTTCTGATTTTAATGCCCCATTTTAAAATAAGTCCTCATTCTTTACTCCGCCATTATTTCAAAAAATCATATTTGTGTTTTTCTAATAAAGCTCTTGGGACACGCGTTATCAGCTGTTACTTTTGTAAATTATTTTGTTTGAATCAATTATGTATTGCTTTAAAATATGAAAAAAAATCAAAACTACATACTATATTTCCTAATTAACTAAATAAAAGCATGTAATTTTTTTCTGTATGCCAAATTTGATTACGTAAGTGAGTTTCAGATAATTTTTGCCTTAATTTTAAATGTAATTGAGGGGGGGGGGGAGGCTCAGTAAAAATGCTTTTTTAAGCTATTCCTTTTGTTTTAAAAATGGAGAAATACCCCCAATGCAGATAATGCTTGTTTATTTTATTACTTATTTATATTTATTTATTTAAAATGCTCATTTTTACATATTTTATTTTGTTAGAAAAAAATCAATGCTGAATTGAAAAACTTCATTGAAAAACATGATCATCAGGAAAGTAAAGTCTTATCATTGCAGAAAATGCTGTAAGTGTATTTGTTAACTGTAGCTTTTGTATTGAATAGTCCCTCTCTTCTTGACTTTTAATTGATTTTAACTCCATTTCTAAAGGCCTCAATTGCAGTTAGTTCATTCGGACTCTGTGCAGCTTTCTAGTATGATAGCTTTTACTTCTGCATTAGCTGAAAATGTTAGCAGTAAAGTCAAACAACTTGATGTTACAAGAGTGAGTATACGTGCTTATTTTTTAGAATAGAGTTTTTGTTATAGTTTTGTTAAATATATGCACATGTAATCAATTTTGAAATGACTTGCTCTTTTCTAGTGATGTAATAGTCATTTATTTATTTATTTATTTTACTATATAAAGCTTATTTATTATTATGTTTACTTCATGTTGAAAGAGTTGAAACAATAATTTTATTTACTTATTTATTTTTCAGTAGTTTTATCACATTTAATCTTTTTTGAGTGAAATCTTGTTTACACTAGAATTTTGATTTTAAAAGCTCATTTTGTGCATAATTTCTATTGAATGCTGCATGTTAAAGTAATTCATTTTCTATATTTACTATATATTTTATGCATAATTATTTACTTTTTTTTTTTTTTTGCAGATTCGTGTTACAGAATGTATGCAAAGAGTTGAAGATATACTTGATCTAAAATTTTGTACAGATGGAGTTCAAACAGCACTCCAAAATGAAGATTATGAACAGGTATCTTTTAATTTGTCTTTCCTCTTTCTTAATGGATTTCGTTTGCCTTTAAATATTGAGTCAACTGACAGCTCAAGATTCAGGACTCTGTTGCAATTTTGTCAGCGCTTGCGGTGTCCAGGGGTGCCCACAGGGGAAGGTGGGGATTATGGCGCAAGTTGCGCCATCAAAATCTTTGGGGGAATTTTTTAATTTTTTAAAAATTTATTTATTTAAATTTATTTATCAATTTATTTTTAATTGAAATTATTTATTTTATTTTGTTTATTATTTTATTTGATTTATTTATTTAATTTGTGTGTGTGTGTGCATGTCATTGGAGAAGCACTGAACCTTTCTAACAAAATAATAATTAAAAACAAATAAATTAATAAAAAATATTAAAAAAAATAAATTTAAAAAAGAGGGATAAAAAATAAAAAAGGGAAAGAGGGTTGAGAAAATTGGGGGGGGGGGGATTTGCGCCATAGAACTTGGGGGGGATGGGTGTTTTGGCGCTTTCACATTGACCACACAAACTCAAAATCTTCACAAAGTGGACTGTAACACTTCTCGAAACTCTTTATTTACTTGGAGATCGGACATCTCTTGCCGACTCCCACACTCGATCACTACATAAGGCACTTCGCTTTTTGATAAGCATTTCGTGGCGTTCGCAGCGCCCTCTTTTGATGGTCAAATTTCCATATGGGCCTTAACATACCGGCCGCCTTGACATGTTTTAAGAAAACATTCAATAACTCAAAGAATTATAAAACACAGATTACACAATAAAAACACCTGGAACAATGAATACATATTGTAACGGATTCGGTGCGACTTCCACTTTCTTGAAATGAAAACACAGTTCTTGATAAAAACACAGGAAATTTATTTACACTATGTACAGGAAAGATCTTCAACAACTGCTAAATTATTCATCAGCAATTAAGCAATTATCACACAACACCGTAAACTCAACGTTTACACACGTATTTACTTCCAAATACGAAAACAACACAGCGAAATGCCTCGCTATAAACAGAGCAAAATGCTCTCCGTTCGAAATCTGAATCGAAACTCACTGTTTATCCATCGCTAACGGCTTAAATACACCGAAAAGAAATTTCTCAAATATTCCACACGCTTCTGTAAAGTAGTAGACCGTTATCAATGAAAAGAAAGAAAATAGGGGTCGTATAATTTAGCCGAATGAAAAAGGGGTTGTATATTCATTACGGGAAACTATTTACAGGTTACGTTCCTACAATAATTACTATTTACAGAATTTGTAACATTGCCCCCTTCCTAAGGACTGCACGTCCTGGGCAGTACAATCCCCAGAAAGGGTGCCAAACTTCTATCACAAGTTTACAAATATACACATTAATTAATAACTAACAGATACAGAAAACACAATAATAACAAGAAATATTACTAAACATTAAAAGCAAAAATTATCTACAACTTTTATGTTATCAACCATGGTTGTTTACGTAATACTCATGAACTATGGCCATAGTATGGGGCTAACCGATCATAATGTACAACCCTAGGTTTTGCATTAGGTGATTTTTGGATCCTCACTACGACGTCATTTAGTCGGTTAAGGACTTTGTAGGGTCCATCCCAATGCGACTGCAATTTGGGTGACAGACCTTTCCGTCGGATGGGATTCCATAACCAAACCTTGCCGCCTTCGTTGAATTCATGTCCAGTAGACCTTGTGTCGTATCGGGTCTTCATCTTCTCCGCCGCGATGCTGATTCGCTCTCGTGCGAAGTTATGAACGTCTTCCAACCGGGCCTGGAGATCCTGGATGTACTCCTCAGGCGATGAAGGCGCATCCGGAGGACGACCGAAGACGAGATCACAAGGTAGCCGAAGCTCTCGTCCGAAGAGCATCTGAGATGGGGCAAATCCGGTAGTCTCGTGGACAGCACTGCGGTAGGCCAGCAGGAACAAAGGTAGCTTCTTGTCCCAATCCTGTTGATTTCTGGATACCATAAGCGAGAGATTATTCAGGATTGTGCGGTTAAATCTCTCCACCATGCCGTCCGATTGTGGGTGTAGTGGTGTTGTCCTAGTTTTCTCAATTCCGAGAATTTGACATAGGCCCTTAAACACAGCAGAGATGAAATTCCTCCCTTGATCGGAATGAATCTGCAAAGGTGTTCCATATCTCGAGATCCAGTGTTGGACTAGAGTCTCTGCTACGGTGGTAGCCTCTTGATCTGGAATGGGATATGCTTCCGGCCATTTGGTGAAGTAGTCGATGGAAACAAGAATGTATTTGTTCCCATCAGCAGTTCTTGGTAGAGGACCCAGGATGTCGATCCCAATTCGTTCGAAAGGAGCTCCAACGTTGTACAGATGTAGCTTCCCTCTGCTTCTCTTCTTCGGTCCTTTACGAGCAGCACAGGCGTCACAAGAATGGCACCACTTCTCCACGTCATCCTTCGCCTTGCTCCAGAAGAAGCGCTCCCGAACTTTATTGAGAGTTTTCAAGACACCAAAATGTCCTCCAGTCGCACTACTATGTATTTCTTTCAGAACATCTGAAATCCTGGATCGAGGAAGTAGTAACTGCCACCTAGATGTCTTGCCGTCGTCAGATTCCCATTTCCGGTGTAGCACGCCGTTCCGTAAATGGAGTGAGTTCCATAAAGCCCAGTATCTTTTTGTTGCAGGACTGAAGATGGAAACGTCCTGCCAGCTAGGGCGTCGACTGTCACTTTCCATGAAGTCTAAAATTGGTTTTATGTCGGGGTCTTCAAGTTGATCTTTTCGAACTTGGTCATCACTCCATGGATCAGGTTCTGATGATGTTGGAGTCACTGTCACCTGATAGGCGGTAGGGCTAGTCGTTCCATACTGTTTCTCGATTCGGGAACAATAGTGGCAGTTCTCAGGACAGGGTCTCCTTGATAAAGCGTCAGCATTACCGTGAGATAACCCTTTTCGATGCTTGATCTCCATGTCATATTCCTGGAGCCGCTGTATCCATCTGGCTATCTGGCCTTCCGGATTTTTGAAGTTCAAAAGCCAAGTTAATGAGGCATGATCTGTCCGAAGCAGAAATTTTCGGCCGTAGAGGTAATGATGGAAGTGTTCTACAGCTTTCACAATGGCCAGTAACTCCTTTCTGGTGACGCAGTAATTTCGCTCCGACTTTGATAAGCATTTGCTCCAGTAAGCGATGACATGTTCATTTCCGTCAATTTCTTGGGATAAAACAGCTCCGATGCCCTCGTTGCTCGCATCAGTGTCCAGGATGAAGGATTTCTCACGCTGAGGATAGGCGTTGATGTTAAAGCCTCATTCAGTCGTAGAAATGCATCTTCGCATTCTTTGGACCATTGGAACTTCTGCTTGCTCTCCGTCAGCTTATGCAAAGGTCGTTCAATGTTGGAAAAACCCTTCACAAACTTCCTGTAGTACGTGCAGAGCCCCAGGAAACTTCGCAACTGATGGATGTTTTCGGGACGACTCCAACTCCTGACCGCAGATACCTTCTCTGGATCGGTTTGTACACCCTCAGAAGAGATGATGTGACCAAGGTAATTCACTTCCCGACGGAACAAATTACATTTGGACGGGCTTAACTTCAGATTGGCTTCCTTAAGCTTTTGCAGCACCTTCCTAAGATTTGCCAGATGTTCTTCGAAGCTGCGTCCCACGATGATGATATCGTCTAAGTAGACCAGACAGGATTCGTAAGAGAGTCCTCTTAACACTGTCTCCATAAGACGCTCGAACGTAGCTGGTGCATTGCAGAGGCCGAAGGGCATCACTTTGAACTGCCATAAGCCTTGTCCAGTTGTAAACGCTGTCTTCTCTCGGTCATCAGGGTGTATCTCAACCTGCCAGTAGCCGCTCTTCAAGTCCAGGGTCGAAAACCACTTGTGTCCGGAAAGAGTGTCCAAGGTGTCGTCTATCCGTGGAAGAGGGTAACTGTCTTTCTTGGTGATTTCATTCAGTCGTCGGTAATCGACACAAAATCTGGTGGAGCCATCTTTCTTTCGGACCAAGACGATGGGAGAGGCCCAAGGACTGGATGAAGGTTCGATTACATCATTCTCCTTCATCTCTTTCAGAAGGGTTTCAACCTCTTCCTTCTTAGCGAACGGTAGTCGTCTTGGATGCTGTTTAATAGGGGGGTGTTCTCCAGTGTAAATCCTATGCTGCGTTAAATTCGTACGGCCAACATCCTCCGATGTAGATGAAAACAGATGCTTGAAGTCGTCCACCAATTGTTCCGCAGCAGTTCTTTGATCCTTCGATAAGGGTGCACTCCCAATTAACTTCGATGTCAAGGACTCAGAAGACACAGTCTCGGGGGAATTGATTCTTCTAATGATGCAGTTTACGGGAGTACAAGTTGCTAACACTTCGCCTTTTCGGATATTCCTTGGCCTTTCACTCACGTTGGCGACTCTCACAGGAATTACATCCTTAGAAAGGTCCACAAGCGTAGATGCTACCAGCACTCCTTTTAGATTATTGTTTAGGTTAGGGTATTCAACGAGTCCAAATCGAAAACTGTTGCTTTCTTCAAGGGAGCCAGGTATTAATGATTCTGACCTTGAGGGAATCGATAAATCTGTTTGGGCTATTATTTGATGAGCGGATTTTACATCACTTTCTGCAGGGAAAACGGCTATGTCTTCTCTCATCGAGTGCAGCTCATTAGTCTTGAAGTCGAGAGTGAAGTCATATTTCTTCAAAAAGTCCAATCCGAGAATGAAGGGGTCCGTGATATTAGCGACGAATGCCGTATGATGGTAGGTGGCATTCCCAAACACTATTTCCAAGTCCACTTTACCGTCAATCTCGATCTTGTCACCTGTCACAGTCTGGAGACTTACGCGTGGCGATGCCCACAGCAGTTTCAATCCAAATTCACGAACCACATCTGTCCTAATGATTGTCACATTGGCTCCAGTGTCGACAATCAGTCTGCAGGGGTTCCCATTTACATGTGCGTAAATGAAAAGTCCATCACTGCCACTACTAGAAGAGGAAATCTGCAGAGCTCTGGTGGTGGTGATTTCTGTTGGGCTAAATGCCTTTATTTTTGGTTCTTGAAGGATTTCACCAATGTTGTTTAAAAGAAAAATCATTTTGTGACTTACCTTTTGCCATTCCGAGAGAAAACCTTGCGCGGGGAATCCCATCCACCTGCCGCCAACACTCAAATGTCCGAGTTTGAATCGGAAGTGTTCGGAAAAACATGTGGCACGCTATGATTGGTTGCCGTCATTCGGCAGATGTCGGTAAATTTCCGAAAGAGCACGTGTCGATGACGTGATGAAATCATGTTGAGGTGTTAAGTGCTGAATGCCAAATTAAATAAGAATTGTGCAACCTTTAAGCTGTGTGATTATGGAGTTGTGTTGTTCTGGCAATATGCAAATCATGTAACGTCACATTGTTTCGGGAAAGGCCGAATCTGGCTATAAATACGCAGACCGGCAGGAGCTCGATCGCTTCGTTACTGCTTCGTTTTTTTTTGCTTCTACTCGTCTCCTCGTCTTGTGTTGTCTGTGTCTCGTGAACGTGTTCGTCAAAAGTCATCCTAAATTTTTGCTATTGGCCTCTTGGTGAGGTCTGGTCTTTCCTGGAAAAGCACTGATGATGTTTTAAGTTTGGAAAGCGCGTGTTGTGATGACGTCTACCAAAGCAAAGAGTTATAAGTTTCCCTGATGTGGGTCTTTTGTTCTCCTGTGAAAGAAGATCGTGTCCATCCCTGGTACACCTTTTCCCTGATGTGGTGAACTGTTGCTCACGCGGTGTGAATCGACCTGCCTGCAATTCGTGGAAATTGCCATGCTGTCCAACGACCGGTGAGGCGTCACCATGGAACACCAACAGGACTTTTAATCCATGCATGGACTTATTGCAGACCTGCCAACTCTCCCGTTTTTCACGGGAGACTCCCGTTTTTTACTCCATTCTCCCGGTTGTACGTTTGAGTATCCATTTCTCCCGTTTTTTAAATTCTTTTCGGGTTTTTTCTTTTTTTTAAATTAAACTTAATTTTCTTTCTTAAAATAGTTACTCACAGTCCTAATAGATGGCGTTGCTACCGGTTAGTTAATCACGTGACAGCTAATGATCACTTGCTCCAATCAACTGCTTAGAATGGTAACGGATGCGGTAACCGGTTCATCATAGAACGCTGCGGTTAGTAACCGGTTACTTACCGGTCGTCCGGTGAGGCTCGTCGAACGCAAGGTGAGCGGCAAACATCCGATGGGTGCGTTCGGAGTTTCGACTGAAATGCTTCCGGAGATGGTGTTTTGGTTTAACTCTATGTTCGCACTTCCACTTCTATCTCATGCATGCGCCGTTGCCGTTTTCGCGGTATCGTTCAATTTTCAGACGCATGCAACTGCGCCGCGTGTTTTCATCTTGCTACTTGATCTACAGCGTGCGTTGTAGTTTAACATTCATCTTTAGCGATGTCTGAAAAAAAGAAATATCTACAAACTTATAATAGCGATAATACGAGTGAATTCTCTTTCATAAAAAAATCAAATAAATACTTGTTATAAGTGTTTTTTACTTATTATAGCATCGTTTAAAATCTCCCTCTTTCTCCCTTAAAGCTTTGACTGGATCTCCCGTTTTTTCTTTTCATAAGGTTGGCAAGTCTGTTATTGTAAGATCTCTTTTTCTAATTTTTTCTTCGGGGAACAAATCATTGTGTTGTAACCAATTTTCAATATGTGTCAAATAAATGTTTTTCAGTGTAAGGAATGATTCATGTTTTATTTTCTTCGGGCAGACCACTACCTCAAATTTTTAGTTGGAAATGAGTTGCCTAATTTTCAGCTTAGCTGTAGGCCATAAACCTCAAATTATATCCAACAATTTCCTTCCCTCGCGTAGCTTGGCGAGCCGGACAACTCCTTCGCAGGTGTCCTTCACTACCGCATTTCCAGCACTTCTGCTCTTGTTTCTTTTGGGCTGCTATGCTTCTCAGATGTCTTGTCAAGTCACCGAGTTGTCTCTCAAGTTCAGCGAGATGGGACGACCTGGAATCAGACTCCTCAGCTGCCAGAGTACGGATGGGATGGCGATCCACACGGGTTGCTCCTTGGGCGGCCTCGTATCTCATCGCATACACCAAAGCAGATTTCAGGTCGTTTACATCCGCCATCCGGAGGGCTTTCTGGATTTCAGGATTCCGAACTCCGTCGATGAAGTAGTTGAGTGCTAAGTTGTCTCGAACATCCGCAGGACAGTCGCAAAAAGCAAGATGAGACAGTCTCTCGACGTCGGCCGCTAGCTCTTGCAGGGTTTCCCCGGTTTTCTGGAAACGGGACTTCAACTGGAGTCGGCTGAAATCTTTCTGGCACTTCTCACCGAAGCGAAGCTCCAACGCAGATGTGAGGGTGGCGAAATCCAGGCGCTGGCTGTCCGGAAGGGTCTGGAGAATGTCCGCTGCGTCACCTCTCAGGGATGCTGCAAGATGGCAGGCCTTGGTAGCAGAGTCCCATCCGTTCGCTTCCGCCACTATCATGAACTGAGTTTTGTAAACCTGCCACGAAGTTTTCGCATCAAATGTGGCAAGTTTAATGGACGGTCGAGCAACCGATGTGGGAGCGCCAAACTGTACAGAGCTGCTTTCCACGGTCGCCAATCTCCTTTCCATGTCTTTAATTATTTCTTCCTTAAATGAGGTAAATTTCTTGTCTTCTTCTTCCAACTTGTTTTCCACATTGGCGATACGCTCTTCCACAGTATCAAATTTTTCTTCCAGAGCATCAACTTTATCTCCCATGGCGGTTAGTTGATTCTCCATCATGGTTTTCATCGACGTTAGGTCACTTTTTATTTCATTTTGACTTGTAGTAATTTTAGCAGTTAAATCACTATTTAACTGTTCCTGGTTAGTCGCCAATTCATTTTTTAATTGCTCTTGATTAGCTGCCATATCATTTTTTAATTGTTCTTGATTAGCTGCCATATCATTTTTTAATTGTTCTTGATTAGCTGTAAAACTTGCAGTCAAGTCACTTTTTAATTGTTCTTGATTAGCCGCCATATCACTCTTCACAGAGTTGATTGCATCAAGCAGTTGTTTTAATTGTTCATCCATTGCGCGAGTAATCACCATAAAAATAAAGTCCAAATTTAAAAAGTCTTTATGAAAAAAATGTCCAAAGTCACACTTACTGCAAGAAAGTCCTGAAGTAGCCCCACGTTGGGCGCCAAATTGTAACGGATTCAGTGCGACTTCCACTTTCTTGAAATGAAAACACAGTTCTTGATAAAAACACAGGAAATTTATTTACACTATGTACAGGAAAGATCTTCAACAACTGCTAAATTATTCATCAGCAATTAAGCAATTATCACACAACACCGTAAACTCAACGTTTACACGCGTATTTACTTCCAAATACGAAAACAACACAGCGAAATGCCTCGCTATAAACAGAGCAAAATGCTCTCCGTTCGAAATCTGAATCGAAACTCACTGTTTATCCATCGCTAACGGCTTAAATACACCGAAAAGAAATTTCTCAAATATTCCACACGCTTCTGTAAAGTAGTAGACCGTTATCAATGAAAAGAAAGAAAATAGGGGTCGTATAATTTAGCCGAATGAAAAAGGGGTTGTATATTCATTACGGGAAACTATTTACAGGTTACGTTCCTACAATAATTACTATTTACAGAATTTGTAACAATATGCAAATCACAACAAAACACAATAAAATTTTTAAGAAACATTTTCTGGCAAAATACATATTTTGGAAATGGATCTTTTGTATACTCCGCTTGAAGTATACACTTCTACTACTCTAATTTTGCCATCAGCACCAGGATATACCTTTTCAATTTTACCTAATAACCATTTACAGACAGGTAAATTGTCCTCTTTGATTAGTACAACCGCTCCTAGTTTGATGTTTGGTTTATTAAACATCCACTTGCACCTCTGCTGAAGTGTATTGAGGTAGTCATTTTTCCACCTTTTCCACACGTATTGTGTTACCTTTGTAACTCTCTGCCATCTACTAAGCCTTTTTTGTCGTTTACATCTAAAAGATCTGGCTCAACAATGGCGTTTATTGGTCTTCCAATTAAAAAATTACCCGGGGTAAGTGCCTCTAATTCATCGCCATCCGAAGCTAACGGGGTGAGCGGACGTGAATTTAAGATACCTTCGATTTCAACTACTATAGTCTCAAACTCTTCATATGTAAATTTAAGATCTCTCATGACCCGTTTTAGATGGTACTTGAATGATTTTACTCCTGCCTCCCAGAGACCACCAAAGTTGGGGGCTCTGGGCGGAAGGAACTTCCAGTCAATTCCCTCGGAAGCAAAATAACCCGCTAAATTCTCATCTGGTTTTTTTACTAGATTATGCAACTTTTTTATTTCTGCGTTCGCTCCAACGAAATTACCTGCATTATCTGAGAAGAGTTTAGCACATTTTCCCCGCCTACTGAAAAACCTTTTTAGGGTGGAAATAAATGACTCAGATGTCAAGTCAGAGACCACTTCAAAGTGGACAGCTCTGGTGACAAAACACACAAATATAGCTACATAAACTTTGCTCAACGAACTCTTCCTCTGATTTTTTACCTTTATCATGAAAGGGCCACAAAAATCAACTCCCGAAATGTTAAACGGAAAAGTTGGATTCACTCGTTCTGAAGGTAAGTCTCCCATAATTTGTTCCACAGTAAGAGGCTTACTCTTAAAACATGTTACACAACTGTGAACAACACGACGGCACAAAGACCTTCCATTAATGGGCCAAAATTTGTGTCGAACAAAACACAGCAAAGATTGGGGACCTACATGAAAATGCCTCAAATGATAATACTCAACAATCAGTTGCGTTAATTTAGATTTATCAGGTAAAACCGCAGGATGTTTTTCACAGAACTTAAGATTTGAATTTTTCAACCTACCACCTACGCGTAAAATTCCCTTGTCATCAAGAAACACATTTAAGGATTTCAATTTACTTTTATTAGAAATAACCTTACCTTTACTTAGGTCAGAAATTTCTGCATAAAAGGCCTTACTTTGGCATAGTTTAACCAGGGACTCCTCTGCCTCATTTAATTCTTTAGACGTAATTGCATCTGAGATCCTTTCCCTAAGCTTTCTAGCATTATGGCAAAACCTAAAAATATAACTAAGAATACGAAGTAATTTACCATAATTGTTTGTAATATTAAGAATGTCACTCAGAAAATTACGTGAATTCACTAATAAGGACACAGTCACGTTTTTCGTTTTAGTCTGAGTTTTAAATTCATCACAAAACACTGGTTGCTGTAAAGGATCATCAATAACCTCGTCGCGAAGGAGTTCCTGGTTTAGCAAGTCTGGTCCATGCCACCACAGTTTGTTGTCAAGAAGTTTACTCGGATCAAGACCTCTGCTGACCATATCCGAAGGATTGTCTTCTGAACGAATATGGTGCCACTGAAATCCATTTGTCAATTCTTGTAGAAGAGCTATGCAATTGGCTACGAATGTCTTTAACACGTGTGGATCACTTTTCAGCCAAGCCAGAACAATAGTCGAGTCTGACCACAGATGAACTTCAGAGAAACTCACTTGCAAGGACTTCATTACTCTATGGAGTAACTTAGCAAGTAGCACAGCTGCATTAAGCTCAAGTCGAGGAATGGAGATTCTTTTCAAAGGAGCAACCTTTGATTTGCTGCACAACAAATGGGTAGCTGTTTCTCCTGTAGCTGCAGTAGATTTGACGTATATCGCTGCTCCATACCCATTTTCACTAGCATCAGCGAATCCATTTAGTTGAACGTCTACAGCATCTTCGATTAAGATACATCTTTTAACTTTAATGCACTGTATTGCTGACAATGACTGAACGAAGCTTTTCCACTCCTTACTTTCTTGATCCGGCAATGGCTCATCCCATCCGATATGTAGAAGCCACAATTTTTGCATGAATATCTTTGCTTTGACGATTATAGGGCCAATCAGACCGAGCGGATCATAGATTCTGGCAATATTGGATAAAACTGCACGTTTAGTATAAATATCCAAATTTTCCAGTGCAACTTTAAAAGCAAACTCATCACACTTATGGTTCCACAAAATACCTAACGTCTTGGTTTCACTATCTTCTGTAAACGAGTAGGTTTCAGCACCTTCTGAAATATCTCTCAACAGTTCTTCATGGTTTGCTGACCATTTATGTAAGTTCATACCTCCACGTTGAAGTAAGAGTTTCAACTGGCGTTGCAATTCTCGTGCCGTAGCTATATCTGGACAACCTGTAACAATGTCATCCATATAAGTATCTGTCTTAATGACTTCCGCTGCTATGCGAAAGTCCTTCTCCTCATCTAACGCTAATTGTTTCAGCGTCCGTGTGGCGAGATATGGCGCACTAGTCGTCCCGTACGTTATTGTAGAGAGGTTGTAAACTTTAATTGGTTCATTTATACCTTCTTTCCAAACAATTCGTTGCAAATCTCTTTGACTTGGATCAATAAGAATCATCCTATACATTTGCTTAATGTCCGTTATGAAAACCACATAATGTTTCCTAAACCTTGTCATGATGGAAAATATGTCATCTTGAATGACACCCCCATTATATTGCAACAAATTTAAAGATTTTCCATTAGAAGAAGGTTGTGAGGCGTTAAAAACAACTCTCAACTTTGTACTTGTCTTTTCTGGACGATACACCCCGTGGTGTGGCAAATAAAAGTTAATGTCCGGTTCTACAGTCTCATTAACCAGCTCCATGTGATTTAAACGCTCATAATCTCGGATGAAATCTCTGTATAGCTTTGAATACCCAGGATCCCTTTCTAAGCGTTTCCAAAGCGAATTCAAACGTTTAACGGCAATTTGCTTTGATTCTCCTAAACAGCTTGGATTTTCCTTGAAAGGCATCTGAACAATGTATTTACCGGAACGGTCTCTCTTGTGCGTTTCTAAAAAATGCTCTTCACAAATAATTTCTTCTTTGCTCTTGTTTATCGCTCTGTCCTCACAAAAGGAATTTTAGATTTCCCAAAAGCTCTTAATTAGGTCAGTCAAATTATCCTCAACATCACAAACTAACCCACAATATGTTGTACCCAAAAACCCACTTTCTGATACACACCCACCAGCTACATATCCAAATATGGAATTTTGTAAAATCAGCTTCGAGTTTGAGAAATGAAACTGTTCCGTTTTGAGAAGCTCATAAAAACACTCAGCTCCTAATAAAATATCAATCCGTCTCGGTTTATTGAAATGAGGATCAGCAAGCTTGATATCTGGTGAAAGTTCCGAAAAGGGGAAATTAAAATGCTGTCCTGGCACAAGATCATTTATTTTAGAAACAACCAGAAAATCCAAGGTTCTTGAATAATCTTCTTCATTTGAAATCGTAGTTGTCAGCTTAGATTTCACAGTTACTGCAACACCACTCAAGCAAGAAACTGATACGTTTATCCTTTCTCGCTTGATCCGTAATAAATCAGCAAGCTCAACTGACAAAAAATTTGATTGACTACCATTATCCAACAAGGCTCGTGCTTTAATTAGCTTGTTAGAAGCATCGGCAATACAAACTATTGCAGTAGACAAAATGGTAACCTTATGATTTAAATCTGACACGTAATCGCTATTAAGTGATGTCCCTGCGAATTCAAAACTCTTCGCATCAGCATTTAAAGTAGATCCGATGATGGGAGAAGCACATAAATCTCCATCCCTTTCTCCCTCTAACACCGCTAAAGGAGCAGGCACTTGAGAAGGTTCAAGGTCAATTCTAGGTTTTCCCCTAACTTGTGAAATATGAAGTAGGCTGTGATGCCGTTTAGAACAAAAACTACAAGTGAAACTAGAATTGCATGATTTAGCACAATGATTAGCACTTGAAAGACAGTTGAAGCACAATTTATATCTTTTTGCAAACTCAATACGATCATGCACAGACATTTGTTTAAATGATGTACACTTATTTAAATGATGATATTGATTAGATTTGCAACACACACACTTTGAATTAGTATTTTTAACACTCACGGTCATTGTACTCGTAACCTTTTGATTTTGTTGCTTCCGCCCAATCCCAGAATTTTCAGACGTTTTCGAAGCTTGAAGAGTATGAGCATAATTCTTCAAAAATAAAATAAGATTTGACAATTTTGGTAAATCATCTTTCTTGCATTCTCTTTCCCACCACAATTTACTTGTAGAATCCAATTTCTGAAGTAATTGGTATGCCAAAATTGTTTCCGAAAAACCCTCAATCTTCTGTTCTAAAGTTTCCAAGGACCTAATGCATTCATTTACCGTATCTACTAATTTTAGAATAGAAGCAGGGGATTCACTTTGTATTGGAGAAATAGACATGAACCGTCTTAATTGAGCAAATACTTGGTCTCTTTTGTTAGAATATCTCTCTTCTAAGAGATTCCAAGCCAATTTATAGTTTGCATCACATAAGGATATTGATTGAATGATTCTCAGAGCTTCCCCATGAAGCGATAACTTTAAATACGAAAGTTTTTGAGAATCCGATAAGCTACTGTTCTTATGTATACTAGCTAGGAATAGATCTCTAAAAGACAACCAGTCCTGAATGCTTCCGTTAAAAGAAGGAAGATTCATTTTTGGTAGGCGAACACCTTCACATGGTTTTTCCTCGGGTTTAGGAAAGACATTAGTAGAAACAATAGTCGGCAACTTAGACATTTTTTGCTTAACTGCAACCCATAATTCATCAATACTTTGTTGAACCGAGCATTGTTCATCAATAAATATATCAATATCTTTCTCTTCACAAGTTTCAAATATTTTCTCAAAAACATTAGAGCATACACTTTCAAATTGAGTGCACTTTTTCTCATAGAGCTCTAATTGAATTTTATCGAAAGAGCCTTTAGCTAATTCATTAGATGCCCTTGTAATACCCGATTTAAGCACTTTTTTATGTACTAAAATGACATCCATTTTGACACAATTATTTAATTAACATTTGATTATAAATGCAATAATAAATCTCCTACCTGACAGCTCTCGGACGACTAGTGGCACTTTAATCCGCTATTGTCCCTATCAGCTCAATATTTGCACTGCACTGTTAAAAAGGATCCGAAGCTGCTACGGCTCCGTACGGACCACATGTTTTGGCGCTTTCACATTGACCACACAAACTCAAAATCTTCACAAAGTGGACTGTAACACTTCTCGAAACTCTTTATTTACTTGGAGATCGGACATCTCTTGCCGACTCCCACACTCGATCACTACATAAGGCACTTCGCTTTTTGATAAGCATTTCGCGGCGTTCGCAGCGCCCTCTTTTGATGGTCAAATTTCCATATGGGCCTTAACAATGGGCACCCCTGGCGGTGTCTAGCTGTAAATTTCATGTTCATCCAGCTCTACCTTTTGAAAATCTCTTAAATAACCCAAAGATTTAGACCCTTTACTCAACATTATCTCTATTGCCAGCTAAAGATTTACTCATTCTTAAAATACAGTTAGAAAAAAAAGAAAAAAAAACCAGGGTGATGGAAAAATTACCACAAATGACTAAATGTTGAAACATATTCTTACAGCCATGAAATTTATGTATATGCCTCTCTTTCCAGTCTTACCAATATGAACCATGTACTGCCTGTCTTATTACTTTATTTACATATTTTAACACATGAGGGAGTGAGAAGCAAAGGGGGGTAAGTGTTGAAACTAAAAGTTTCGAAATAACTAGGGAAAATGTTAAGAAAACCTCTTCTCTGTTATGGGGCAAGAAATGGTATCAGTAACTCTGGTAGGTGCTGCTATACAGCAAGATTTAGCAAAAAAATTCAATGAATGCCTACTTGATCTTTAAATGCGTTTACATAAAAATTTTTAAAGTACACTTTTATTCCTTTGCTTCTTACTGCCTCATATATGCATGCGCAAATAAACTTTCTTAAGTTAAAATTCACTGGAGAGGAACAACAACCTGGCACATTTTGTGGGAAAAAAATTTGTTGCCTTTACATTTTAAAAAACCTTGTTTATCCCAGATAAGATGTATAGAAATGAAATACTTTTGAAATTGCTTGAAGCATTGGAGAAGAGGAAAAAAATGATTGAAACTTCTTTTTGTATTTTTAATTTTAAAGACATGGAAAACAATTTTAAAAAGTTCTCACTTGATTAAAAAGGGCTCACAGTTTCACAAGAAGATTCCTCTGTGCTTCAGGCAATGTAAATAAAATATTTTTATATGATAAATCTGTTTAAAATTTATTTCCAAATGTACATAATTTTTCCCATTGTTTTATTTATTTATTTATTTATTATTATTATTTATTTATTTATTTATTTTTTGAACAAATATTTGAATATTATCTGTTTAAATATTTAGTTGCTTTTGAATTATGAATTTAAATTTATTATATTTAAATTTATTATATTTAAATTTATAAGGGTTTGCTTACCTGTGTTAGGTACTGAGCTGACCATTTAAAACAAATATTTCTGATTTTCCTTCTTTAAAAAAATGTTCTAAAATATCCTGTCTTGCAGGCTGCTGCTCACATTCATCGGTTCTTGAGTTTAGATCAGACAGTCTTAAAAAAATCAGCAGCTGACAGCAAAGAAGGTAAAATATCTAATTTGTTTAAAAGAATTTTCTATAGCTGTTGTAAACTTGACCTTCCATGTTACAAGACTTGTTTGATTGTTTTTCAAAATTTTTGAAACTTTTAGTTTTCTATTGCGATGGTGCTTTACTTTTTAAATTTTTCTGTACTAGTTTGAAAACAGTAATCTTGTAATTTTTACCTTCATATTTGTTTATTTCGAGTGTTTTTGTAATTTTTACCTTCATATTTGTTTATTTCGAGTGTTTTTGTAATTTTTACCTTTATATTTGTTTACTTCGAGTGTTTAGTTGTGTACATTGTTTATTATGAAATCCTTTTTTAAATGTAATCTTTTTCTCTCATCAAAACGTTTAAAAAGTAATTGTTGTGCCTTTCCTTCCATATAGGCAGCAGCTTGGATGAGGCATTTGTTAAGCTTCATGAAGCTGAGACTCAGCTTAAGGCTATTGTTATGAGGAAATTTGATGATGCTGTCAGGGATGAAGATGTAGCATCTGTGGAAAGATTTTTCAAAATTTTCCCCCTCCTTAATCAACATAATGAAGGGCTTAAAAAGTTTTCAACGTATTTGTGTTCTCAAGTAAGTCAACTTTTGTTTGCGTTACCTCTTACCTAACTGGAATAGCAATTGACAACTTTGTCAAAATTGAAGTTGAACAAAACTATATAAACAGAGAGAAATTAAAACTAAATACTGAAGTAATCATATGCGGCAGAGTGAGAAGCAAAGGAATGCAAGTGGACATTTTCACGTTTTGGGTAAAACTCGTTTAAAGATAAGGTCCTAGGTAGGCTTTCATTGAATTGTTTTTCTACATCCTGCTGTATGTCAGCACTTATCAGGGCTAATAGTACTATCACTTGCCCCAAGACAAAGGAGAGATTCACCTACCATTTGTACTGGTTATCTCCAACTTTGCCCTTTGCTTTTACTGCCTTATATTAGCTTCATAAAACTATCCATGTCACGTTGTACCATTAGCATGCATTAATAAATAATATCATCATAATGGTATTATTGAATGTTAAATCATTTTTTTTTAATTCTTTAATTTTATAAACTCAATTTGAAATTTTTATATTTGTCATGGGTTACTGAATGATGTATCCCATTCAAATTCATTTTTATTCCTTCATTGTATTGATTATATTTGTAACATAGCTTTTGACCTCTGTTTGTGCATTGCTCCCAACTAGTCCCTGTTTTAGTTTCGAGGCCCTAAAAATCCGTTTTATTAAAATCTGACCCTTTTTTTTCAGCTAAATTTCAACTTTGTTTTGAATTTTCCTTGTAGTCTTATTTATCCATTTGCCGTTTTTTTTTTTTTTTTTTTGTAAAAAATATGAATACTTTGCTCACATCGCTACCACTATAATTTGTAAATTTTAAATCAAATGAAGGCATGACAGCAAGAGCTTAACTATTGGTTACGTATAATAAATTTACGCATAATAAAATTCAGCATAGTTTTATGCTCAAGGCAAAATTTATTTTAGTTGTAAAGTATTTTCTCAGCTCATTAATCAGTGAATCCCTAATTTTGCTATTAAAAATTAACTATCAAAATTAGGAACACTTCGGGGCTGTGGCAACCATTTTTCTATGATAGATGCAAATGCCATTGCCCAATATTGACTTAAAGAGTCCGTATGACAGAGATTTCGTCAACAAAGTAAATCACCAAATATGTGAGATATATGCCAACAGAGCGACCGCAATGGCAATTACCATGTTGAGAGCAGGCCACTTTGGTGGCATGAAAATAAATGCAAACAATACCAGGACTTATGTAAAATGCAGAAATTGTCCTGAGGAAGAACTTTCTCCAGATCATATTTCCAACTGCCCAGCAATACTGATGCTTCTCCAGAATGTCAGAGCATACCCATTTGACAAATATCTCTACACAAAAGATATTGGGCAGCTATCTAGATCAGTCACTAAATCACCACAGACCCATTTGACTTCCTGTTGTACATCATACTAACCAACTTATCTTTAATTTTTCTTTTTAAACAAGTCTCTTTTCTCCCTAAGGACCAACTAAAAATCTGTCTGGAGCCCCGTTTGTGTATTCTGGGTATTTCCCTCCTTCGCAACCCTGTATTCTATAATTGTGTTTAAATATTTCAATGAATAGTTGCTTCCTTTATTTGAAGTGTAACATCTCATTTAAATTTAGATCTTATCTTATTCAATATTTTAAGCAAGACTTCCAAATTTGATATGTATTATTTTTGTTTGAATATGGTAAAAATGCTCTTTAGACTTATGTAATTGAACTAAATGGAACCTCTTTAAACCTTGTCTATTCTTTCTGTTGAAAAAAATTATTTGAAGTTTTATTTTTGGTGGTTAATATATCGTATTGTAGTTCCTTCTGTAAAACTCATGCTTCTTCTGCTCATGTAAAATAGATATTTTCATGCTCTTTGTGTTTTCAAAGATTATGTATTGATTTAATTGAGTTATTTTTTTTTTTTTTTTAAATTTCTTATCCAAAATAGATTGCCGAAAAGTCTCAAAAAAATATGAAATTAGCTCAAAGTCTTTCCCCTTCTGATAAACGATGGATTGTGAAGTATGCTGATACTGCTACTTTGCTTTTAGAAGGCATTGCTCGAATTATTGAAATACATCAGCCGCTGATAGAAACTTATTATGGTATGCAAGATATTAGTTAATACTTAGATGCTGTTTTGAGTTTTTAAGTCAGATATTGCATTTGAAGAGCTTGTTTCTAAATGGTGATAGGTTGGTTTCCTTCATTCTGTTATGTAAGATGTATTATTGATTTTCTGGAGGACATTTTTTTCCTGTAATCTATGGATGGTAATAGCATTAAACTATTTGTTTTAAAAAAATCTTAGCAGTATATACTAGGTGACAAGAAATAATGTGGACACACATAATGCACCATAACTTTAATGCTAATGAAAATATAAAGACCAAACTTCAAATTAAATATGAATACATTACTTTGTCTAATATATTTATAAATTTTCAAAGTGGCTACCTTTAGGATTAATACCGAGCTTTAAACGAGTCACAAATTTTTTGGCTCTGGGCCGCAACTCACTGATATTTTATCCTATGCCTTGGATTAGGATTTTTTTTGGGATGCCAAAGTTTTATAAGGTTTATCACACACCCTTATCTGAAATCTGGGGAATACGGTGGCCATTCTTGAGCTCCAATGAAGTCCGGAAAATGTGTCTTGCACCAATTTTGAGTGCCTTTAGCTCTGTGTGCAGGTGTGGAATCCTGTTAGAAGGTCCATCTTTTGTTTCCAAAGAACTTTTGCGGCCAAGGTAAGACAACATTTTCTAAAATGCGTTTGCGATATATTTCTTGACTAATTTTATCCCCTGATCAACAAAAACAAGTGATATTTTCCCACTAGCACTATCCCACCCCAAACCATTAGATTGGGGTCGTTGACGCAGTTCAACAGCGCAAGAAGGTCCTGGAGACAAAGCTGTGTGCTAAACTTTCTAAAACTTTGGTATCCCTAAAGAAATCCTTATGCAAGGGATGGGATAAAATATCAGTAAATGAGTTGCGGCCCAGAGCCGAAAGTTTTGTAACATGTTTAAACCTCTGTATTAATCCTAAAATGGCCGTTTTACTTCATTTGAAAAAAATTAAAGAGACTAAGGCTCCGGGACCAGATAATATTTATCCAAAAATTTTAGTTGAGTGTGCGGAGGAATCAGCAGATGTAATCGTAAATATTTTCAATGCTTCTTATAACTCGGGGACAGTGCCAGAAGACTGGAAGCTGGCTAACATTACACCGATCTTCAAGAAAGGGTCTAAAGGGAGTGCGGGAAATTATAGACCTGTGAGTCTAACTTCGGTGGTTTGCAAAATTTTTGAAACATTGATGAAAATTAGGATAGTAAATTTTCTAGAGACTAATAATCTATTGACTAGTTTTCAGTATGGTTTCAGGAAAGGTAAATCTTGTGCAACTAATTTATTACATTTCTTTGACAAAGTTACCATGGCTTTGGACAATAAGAAGCCTGTAGATGTTGTTTACATTGATTTTCAAAAAGCTTTCGATAAGGTACCGCATGTTGCTCTACTTAGCAAATTAGCTGATATAGGAATAGGAGGGAAAACTTTCATTTGGGTAAAAAACTGGCTGACCGGAAGGAAACAAAGGGTAGTTGTAGGGGAAATAATTCTAGTTGGAGTGAGGTCTTAAGCGGGGTTCCTCAAGGATCAGTGTTAGGGCCTGTTTTGTTCATTGTCTTTATGAACGATATTCACAAAAATATGGGGAACGATATCACAAAATTTCTGGGAACATGAATTGTTTTGCTGATGATGTCAAAGTTATGTGGACAGGAAGAACAAGCAAATCAGCTGCAAGAGGATCTAGATCATATTACGTAGTGGGCTGATAAATGGGGTATGGCTGTTAATGTTGGGAAATGTCAAGTGCTACATTTAGGGCATGGAAATAAGTGTACAAGTTATTATTTGCAAGGTTCAGTCATTAGTCAGGCAGATAAAGTTACTGATCTGGGGGTCTTAATAAGTCAGGATTTAAAGTTTAGCCAACAGTGCAGCATTGCTGGTAACAAAGCCAATAAGATGCTTGGGTTTATCAATAGATCTATTTCAAACAAATCTAAAGAAGTTCTTCTGCCCTTATATAGAAGTTCGGTAAGACTCCATTTGGAGTATGTTCAGTTTTGGTCTCCTTATCTTAAGAAAGATATTAATGTATTGGAAAGGGTTCAAAGGCGGGCTACAAACTAATAAATGGACTTTCCCACTTAGATTATGATTCCAGGCTTAGAAGGCTAAAAATGTACAGTCTTGAGCAAAGAAGAGACCGAGGGGACATGATTCAGTTGTTTAAATTTATTAAAATGAAAGATGTTACGGGGCTGAAGTTTAGCACTGAAAACAGGACAAGGGGTCATTGTTTCAAGCTATTTAAATTTCAGGCTAACATGGATATTAGGAAAAATTATTATTTTAGCAGGGTAGTGGAACCTTGGAACAGCTTACCGGAAGAGGTGGTAATGAGCAAGGGAGTAGATAGTTTTAAGAGTGCCATTGATCTTCATTGGGGATTGTAAATTGACCAGGACCAGTCTAGCTGGGCCCAGAGCCTGTTGCTGGTCATCACTTTTGTATTTGTATTTGTATATTAGATGAAATAATGTATTCATATTTATTTTGAAGTTTGGTCGTAATATTTTCATTAGCATTAAAATTATGGTTTATAATGTGTGTCTAAGTTATTTCTTGTCACCCTATATTTATAAATTCTTAAAAAATGGCTCATTTTCATTTAAAAATACTCCAAACTTTTTTTCTCCCCATCTGAAACAGCATTAAGTTTAGGTACAGTTTCAGAAGGTAGTTGCCCCAAATGTTTATTAACAATTTCTATTTTTCCATTGTTATCATTATTTTTACTTATCTTAGCGTTAGGTGCATTGTTGTAGGATTTTTTAGAAAAATGAAAACATTTGTGCAATTTAATTAATACTCAAAACTTCGAGCATTTCAAAACATCTTTTTTTTTTGCTCCTTTCATATTGTCTCTTGGTTCTGTTTCAAATAGGACAGGTCAGAGTTTTTTCACCTGTGCGATTTATATGAGGCAAAACACATAATCTCAAGGGCACTACAATTGGTTAAACTTAACCCTTTTTTGGCACAAAACTTACTTGTTACTTAATTCTTTGTTGAAAAAAACAACTTCCACACTCTGTTTCCAATTGGACTAAACTTCGGAACTTATTATAATTACATTGTTGGATATGTGCTGCGATCTTCTCCATTTGAAAAAAAGGCTAGTTTTGAAATTTTTGACTTATTGCCTTTTGGAAACAAGCTTTTCATTTGTAGTTTTCTTCTGTTCAAAATTTCTGACTATGCAATGAACTTTCCAAATTCTTCTGAAGTTCAACAAGAAATAATAACTTCTTTGTTAAATTTGTTTTGCCTTCATTTTATAGCTATCAATTTAGTTTCTAAAAATGACTGTATTTTTTGCATTTTTATGTGTTGATAGATTTTGCTATTTAGTTTTTTGTTCTTCTTATAAACTATTGAGAAATACCAAACTAAAAACAATCTTTATTCTGTGTGTGTGTGTGTGTGTGCGTTTTTTTTTTTTTTTTTCTATTTTGCTTGTAACTTATTATGCTTATTTATGCCCACTTCTCTTGAATTCAGAAGCAAACTTTAGTGAAACTAAACAATATGTTTCTGATGACGATGATAATTCAAAGAAATAAGTAGCTATGATATGTTTTACTTTAGAGAGAGATAAGGTTGTACTGTTTTGCTTTTATATTTTGTTATTAAATTTAGAAATATCAAAACTATCTTGAATTTTTTGCATACATTTAAAGCACTGTTGAAATACATTTTTTAAAAACTAATGTAGTTATTTTAAAGCAATTTTCTTTGACATGAATGCAATGTATCACCTTTATTTTTCGCTTGTAAAATTCAACTTTTGTTATGCAACAATTTAGCTATCAAGATTATCAATTCATGTCTTTTCTGAGCGCAAAAGAAGTCACCGTAAAAAATATGACTGCCTTGTTTGGTTTTAAATTGAAAGAAAAGCTGCTGGAAGGGTAATCAAAGCAAAGAAAACTCCTGATCTTAACTGCTGAAAATACATTTTTAACTTATTAAAATGCATATTTTAAGGAGTATGTATAAATAGTTAAGTTTATTGGTGTTTAATGTTTAAAAGCTCTTTTTTTTTTGTAGTTTATAAGTGTTTTGCCAATGTTAAATATTATTTAGCAACTTCCTTCATTACATATAAAAAATATGTGTATATTTTTTTCATTGTTAAATACTTTTGTTTAATATTTCTCACAAAGGTCCGGGAAAATTATTTTCTGCCATTGAGATATTGCAGAAGGAATGTGATCGCCAGTTTAAACGTATTTTAGAAGAATTTAAAGCTCAAAGAGATTTTCAGAAAAAGGTTAGTAGCTTACTGTTTTAGGTATTTAATTTCAACATATTCTACACCTTTTTATTTTTAAAAACATCTTGGAAGCTGATAAATATCGCTCGTTTAAATCACATGTTTTTGAAATCTTTATTTTGCAAAGTGTGGCTAAATGAATAAAATAGTTATAAAAATATTACAACACATGTTAATTTTGTATAAGTTAACAAATGAAGAACAGTGCAAATTATGATTTTCAAACTGCAATAAAACTTCCTTTTCCTCCTCTGTGCAAATACATTTTTAAAAATTATATTTTAAAACCAGATTTAAAATTTTATGCTTCAATCAATGAACAGACACTCCCAAATAGTGGACATCTCTAATTAGTGGGCATTTTTGTGAGTCCCAGTCCTTTAATATAGGTTGTACTATTATTTCTGTGGAAACGTTTTTTTTTTTTTTTTGTTTGAAGTTTAGAAAATATGCTTTACTTCTCTTCAAAGAATTTGTACGCTAATCGAGGGCATAATTAAAGGGGGAGCCAAAAAATACGGATCCCTCCTAAATCCCTCCTTTAAAACCACTCATTTTGAATGCAAAATTTTCAATTAGTTAAATTTATGAATTTGACCTTAAATAAATTCTAAATATGTTATTGATGCTAATTTTAAATGTTTTAATATTATAGATATTGAAATTATAAACAAATTTTGATTTAGTAATTAAGTTGCTCCTTGCTGTGACATTTTACTTCAAACTGCTTATTAATTTAGGGCTCATTGTTGCAACAACTGAACAAAAACCCTTACAGGAATCTGGAAAAGTAAGCTTTTGAATTATTATAACTTATTAATATTGATGACCCATAAGGAACTTTATGTCCCTTCTTATATTATAACACAATTATATAACATGAATCCTAGCCCAAAACATTACTTTCAGCTTTCTATTCTTGGAATATTATGCAGTTGTTGTTTTAATCAGATTGTGAAAATGATTGTAATATTTTAGGTTAGATCCTCGAGAATTGGATATTCTCATGGCAGAAATCACAATACTGAGTGCTAGATCTCAACTGTATTTGAGATTCATACGACAAAAAATAATGGTTAGTATTTTTTTTTTTTTTTTGGGTTGTTATCCATACAAATGTATTTTTGATGTCACAGCAGGTGTTATACATTTTCTCTTAGGTATCTTTGTATCATAACATTTATGTATAATTCATCTTTTCCATGCATGACCATTGAGTTAGCTTATCTAAATGGTAGAAATTTTCATGACAATCTTCATATATTTTTTATCAGTTTATAACTGTAAATTCATTGTGCTGTGCAAGTGCAATTTTATTATTATTACTTTTTATGAGATTTAAAATTTTGTACTTCAATCAATAAAACTGCAAGGTAAACACACCAGTAGTGGCCAGTTTAATAAAATATTTTTTGTGTGTCCAAATATTAAAATCTTAAATTATTAAAGGAAATTTAGTGCCTTCTGAATATTTTAAGATAACAATAAAATTTACAGCATTAATGCAATATTTATTTTATTTGAATTAAATAAATTAAGAGTAATAAATGACCTTTCAGATCATTAAATGTGTGCTGCATTTTGACTTTTGCATTTGTTACATAAACATAATGCTGTAGTTAGAAAACAAATATTTAGGAGACTGCACCTTTTTAAAGCATAAATGTAATAGTTGACAAATTTTTGTTAGACCAGAAAAGCTCAGTTTAGATTTTATTCACAACCTTTAATTCAAAGAGTAGACATTAATCTTTTTAAAAGAAAATGATTTGAAATCAATTTACACTGCTGGCATTGAAAATGCAACACCAAGAAGGAGTGGTCAGAAAGTGATGAAATTTGGAAAAAAGACAGAGACAGCAAAGAATAATAAATGATCTTAATTTCAGAATGATAGGCAGAATACAGAGCGAGGACCGCGTCGGCTCAGTAGGATGTAGGCCCACCTGGGACAGCGATACACGAAGAAACACGTTTAGGCATTGAGTCAATAAGGGTGCGGATAGTGTTCAGAGGGATGGCTCTCCATTCCCTTTCAACCATTTGCCACAGTTCGTCTTCTGAATGAGGCAGGGACAGAGTCTGCAAACGGCGTTCAATCACATCCCACACATGTTCGATTGGTGACAGGTCAGGAGTGTATGGTGGCCAGGGAAGCATCTCTGTTTTGGAGAGCATGTTGGCAGATTCCAGCACTGTGTGGTCGGGCCTTATCCTGCTGAAAAATTGCATTAGGTAGCCCTTGAAGGTAAGGGATTACCACTGGCCGCAGCACATTATCCAAGTATCGTTGGGCCGTCATAGTGCCCTGAATATGAGCTAGAGGTGATATGGAATTGTACGCAATTGCGCCTCAAACCATTATGCCACGTTGTCGTGCGGTGAGACGTTCCACAGTTACTGCCGGATTAGATCTGTCTCCACGTCAACACCACACACGTATGCGGCGACTATCACTGGATAAACAGAAGCGGGATTCATCTGAGAACATGACATTTCGCCATTCTGTCATCCACGTCGCTCTAGTCCGGCACTATACTAAACGTTGCTATCTATGTTGTGGGGTCAATGGCAGTCTTCTTAGCAGACGCCGTGATTGTAGACCACTTGCGACCAAACGACGGGAAATGGTTCTGGTTGACACGGGAACATTCAGTGTGTCTTGCACCTGCTGCAGAATTGAGGAACTAGTGACTTGTGGGTCTGCTACAGCTTTTCGGTGGATGCGTCGATCCACGCGTTCTGACGTCACTCTGGCTCCCCCTACACCCCTCAATCTTGCCACATTTGTTGTTGCAACCATCTAACCATCTTCGGCACAGCCGATGCACGGTGCTCGCATCCATGTGGGTATCAGCTGCAATTTGACGTACGGACCAACTTCCCCTTCTCAGTCCGATCACCATACCCCTCGTAAAATCGTCTATCTGCTGGAAGTGCCTTCGTTGACTTTGGCCTGGCTTTCTCTCGTGTTACACGTATCCTCCAAGACAAAAACAAAATTTCTTCGATAATTCTCCAGTCAGAAATAACGACACGAATATTGCCCATTCTGCAAGTTCATTCCCTTATATCTTACTTCAAGTGCGTCAGAGAGCTGCGCATTTCACATCATTTACGTAATTCAGTAATGTACGTCTACTCTAAAATTTGCATAAATTTCTGAACACTCCTTCTTGGTGCTGCATTATCAGTGTTGAGCAGTGTATATTAAATTTATCAATTTTAAAATTGTAAGCCAAATATTTTAGAAAACCACTTCTCCCCCCACCCCATTTGTCACACTGCATATAAAGACACGTTTTTTGTCAGGCCAGAAAATCTCAGTATTGATTACATACACAAACTTTAATTCAAAAATTAAGCATTGATATTTTCAAAAGAAAGTGGTTTGAAACCAATTTACATTTAATTTATTGATTTTGCAATGATAAACCAAATATTTCAGGGAATGGCATCCTCGGTCCCCCCCTCTCCCCCAATGCAACAATCCATATACAGACAAGTATTGTGTTATTAACCTTGGGAGAAAAAAATAACAGGAAATCTCTGGATTCAAACCCGGTAGTTTTTACTGTGATTGCAAAAAAGAATAGACTTGATATAATAAGCTCTAAAGTTAAATTTTGCTACGAGTTTTATCTATACAAGAAGAAAAAACTTGTTTGAAAAAATGACTTTCTAAACTTGATTAGTTTTCATTTTCATTTGTTTTCAAAATCAATATTGTCTCACAGGAAATGTTTTTAGTATGATTTTACTTATTTTCATTTATTTGGTTCAATGTTATTGTTTTCAATAAATAGTGTTTAATGCAGATTTTCAAAGCAAAATAAAAAATGCAGACTTCAAATCAATCTTCAATTCAAATCAAGTGTTCAAAAATTAATATACAGTATAATTTTGATTTAATGCTACCCAATTTAACGATTTCCTCAATTTAATGAATGCTCCTCGATTTAACAATATCCTTCATTTAAAGATAACTTTTTCCAGTCCCTTGACAATCATTAAATCCGAGATATACTGTATATCTATAGACTAAATAAATAAATATAGACTAGACTAATATATATATATATATATACAGTAAAACCTCCCTTAACGGACACTCCCCAATAACGGACACCTCTAATTAACGGACATTTTTGCAAGTCCCAGTCCCTCAATATAGGTCATTCCATGTAATTCACTCTGAATAATGGACACTCCGAATAACGGACAGTTATTTCACAAAAAATTTTCCTTGCGATCATAGCGCTTCCATTTCCCCACCCCCGTCATTTCCTTATCACTGTTTCTTGGAATTAAAAGGGTGGTAAGTGGCAGAGGCAGCGATTGGGGCTTAAAAGTTGGGGGCAGAAAAAAAAAAGAACTAAAAGGCATGGTACTTTTTGCGGGCAGCAAGAAATGAAAAAGAAAAAAAAGTCATAATTTTGTAACGGCTAGTTTTGAGAATATTGAAGCAGATAAGTGAAAACTGATGTCAGCCTAACAATTAACGTACGTTTTTCTTAAGATTTTAAGGAATTTTGTACACAATACCTATTCAAAAGTTAAGATAAAAAAGAAGAAACTGAGCGCTTTTTCTAAGTGGGGCTCTCGGGAGATGCAATTGAGCAGACCGGCGGCGGTAGTAGTCGGCTTTATGGCGCCGTGGTTTCGTTGGGTTGTTTAATTTTTAGATATGAAAAAGATTTGCCCATATTCAAGGTCATATTGCCAACAGTCAATCATGCAATAGTGATACTCGAGGTAAAATAAATAAATTAACCATAAAAAGTGTGTGGGGGGAGGGGGGTTGCTCCGCCGAATCGCCGCCGTTGGTAATGCAAAAAAGAGATGTCAAACTGTTTTAATTGATTACTTTGATTGATTAAATGCTTTTTAAGACAAGTGTGTGCTGTCAGTATCTGCCACCCTTCACTTATACTCAGACAGTAGAGCATCTCTGCTTTCCCTTTCTAATCCTAGTCAAGGACTTACTCCTCTAAAATCCCAAATACTAATTGCTTACAACAGATTCCAGCATAGCGGCTGGCAACGTCCTGTATAAATTACTAATTAACCAAGAGTTTCTGTTATAGTGCACTACCATTCCGACCGGTAGATCTGTAATTTACTCAAAATAAAACAGAGGAACGCAGCCGGATCGCTGGCCGGCATCATACTTGTGGTTAGACGACGAGAGGCTCCCTAGCTTTAGCAAGTTCCCTGAAAAGCCTTCGGGTGGAGCAGGGCGGGGAGTCTCGATGGGTACCTTTATTAAGAAAAAACAGATTAATTACACTTGACGTAAAATGTAGTAAACCTTTCGCAATTGTTTCGATTGCGTTCTACAAAGGGAACAACAACCCATTTTGAAAAAGGTAAATTAAGTAGTTCCTCCTAATAGCGGACACCTCCCAATAACGGACAAAACTTCTGGTCCCTTGACTATCCACTATTCGGAGGTTTCACTGTGTATATATATATATATATATATATATATATATATATATATATATATAGTTTTACTAAAGAGGGTGAAAAGATTCAAGATGCCTTTTCAAAATAATAATCATTTTTCAGGGAGATATTGAAATTTCTTCTGCAGATGAAAAATGGAAAAAAGGTAATCCAACGTGATCACTTCAATTCAAAAACATAATTAGTTTATTGTAAACGATTTTTCTTTTTTAAACGATGTTCCTTCTTGCAGAAGAAGAGGCAAGATTGACTCGTTTTCTGAAGGAATGTGAGCTTAGCAAACTCATTCATGATGTGCTAGGAACTTATGTTACTATGGAGGAATATTTTATGAGAGAATCCATACATAAAGTAATATTTCTGGTGTCATTAATTATCTTACTAGTTCAATTATTCTTTTCGGAAAAATTTAATGATAATATTTTTTTAGGCTGTTAGTATGGATGCAATTGAGGAGAATTCGCAAACTTCCAGTATGTTAGACGATGTATTTTTCATAATTAAGAAGTGTTTAAGGTAAACTTTTGTTTTATAGAGAGAGAGAGATACTGTACATATTTTTTCTTTTACAGAAATTTATATGCTTCATCAAATAGCTTATAGTAGACTAGTGGTGCCCAACCTATGGCCCATGAAGGTAGCTAGTTTTGTTCAATGTTACGAATCGAAAATCATGTTCCAGAACTTGGCAAAACAACTCCAAAAACATCTTCGATTATCCCACACCAACTCCTGCTGAGTTGCAGTCAAGCAAAACACTTTTTCACTTAACTGCCATTGAACTTTTTCCTTTTTTTCTTCTGTGTTTTGGTTTGTTTGATGCAGGCAGTTTTTTTTTTTTTTTTTTTGATAATGTTACAAATTTGCAGCCAAATATTCAGAAATCAGTTTAGGAAAAATAGATACAAACTTACCTTTAATAAAATAACCATCAAGTAATGGTGCAATTTTCAGTTTGTAATTTTCTGCTATTTTCCACTCTTTCTCATGTTGTTAAAATTTTTCTTTAAATTTTACACATGTTATGCTTATGACCCATTAAATTTATCTTAATGTAACGTGTGTAACGCGGGTAAAAAAAAAGTTTGGGCACTACTGTAGTAGACCTTTATAAAGAATTTCATTCAGTGTAGTTTATAATGATTATACACAATCTAAGAAAAATTTGCAAAGGAATCTATTTAATAAAGAATGATGGCGAAGTGTGCTTTGAATAATTTGGAGAAAATATGCTGTGTGTGTGCAAAGCCTAGTAGTGAAAAAGCACCTATTTTTGAGATTGTTTTCTTCCCATGAAGTTAAAAGTAAATGGTGAAAAAGTATTCTTTACAGTTCGAATCAACAATTGTTTTCTATTTACTGCTCAGTAAATTTTCAGAACCTCGAACCTAATGTGTAAGTTTAGAGCTATTCACAAATATGTAATTTTTTGTAATTACCAGGAATGTATTAAGGTGTTTTTTGCAGGAATTTTATGTTAAAACGCTAGAAGGATATTTTTTCATAGTTTTACAAAATTGTGAATTGAAAGAGACAATCATTCAGATAACTATACAGTTCAGATCTTCTAACTTGAGAAGGAAAATAATTGAAATTCAAATGTTTTTTTGTTTTTTATTTATTTACCTTTTGAAATTAGGGTTAATAAAGTGATATTTCATCTGTAGACAATAATGAAAAGAGCAAAACTTGTTTCACTTTGACAAGAAAATGTGTGTTAGCTTTTTTGTTATCAGACATTACTTGGTATAATTATTTAAAAAAAAAGTGTTGCATTTTCAAGCAAAGAAATAAAAAATATGTTTGATACATAAATGAAAAATGATCAAAAATGCTTTGTGCTAAAAAATGATTTAAGCTTGGCCGCTGAGAACCAAAGCAGGCCCATTGTCAAGTTGGTCACTAATCTCCCCCCCCCCTTCTCCCCATAAACTTACACAATTCATACTACCCTGATTCTGATCAAGGCTAATCCAAAGGCCTGGTTCCTAGTTACAGACTTGACTGAAATGACACCTTGTCAGCTCTGGATTTAAATGGAGGGGAAAAAGGAACATAAATGAAGCACAAATTGACAGGAAACTGCTGAAAATAGCTATTTCAAGGCTGCAGTGAAGCCCCTTCATCAGTGCTAAAAGTTCTCAACACATAACAAAATAGGCATGAGTGAACACACCTTAACAGGACACTGGTATCTGTACCAAATTTGTTGGCAGGAGTACCTATGTCTTTTGATTGAAGTTGACTGTTGAGCACTTTTAGCACTGTTGAGGAGGTTCATTTGTTGCCTTGAAGTAGCATTTTTATGTCCATTTGTGCTTCATTTGTTTCTTTTTTTCCCTGATTTAAATCCTATTTTAGCATGAAGCACAATTTGCGCTTTATTTGTAATGTTATTTCATTTTACTTATGTTTGATGCATGTCAAATATTTTACCACATTCTCAAACTTTGTTCTTCTATTTTAACCTGAGTTATTTTAGCTGATTGAACAAATCATTAATTATGTTGCATATCTCCCTGCTTTAAGAATTTCATATTTATTTGAAATAAATTTTAAGTAAAACATTTTATATACATTTTAATATTTTATGTACATTTATACATATAAATACAGTTGGCTCTCTGTTTAACGACGTTCTATTTAACAACGTTCTCTATTTAACGAGGGCTTTTCATGGTCCCGGATGGTCCACTGTAGTGTTAAAAGCATTCTATTTAAGGACGTTTTCTACTTAAGGACAATGTTTTGTGGTCCCTTAAAAGTCGTTAAACAGAGAGCCGACTGTACTTACATTATTTTTATATATATACATTTAAAAAGTTAATTATTATAATATTATGCATCTATCTTTTTTGGTAGGAGAGCTGTCTCAAGTTCTTATGTTGATATTGTTTGTGCAATGCTAAACCACACAAACTCATTACTGCAGACTGACTTCTATGAAGTTTTAAATGAAAAAGTGAAACTTGGGTTCCCATCTAGTATGCTAGATTTCAGTCAGGCGTACAATGTTTTTCAAGCAAGCCTCCAGATGCAAACATCTGATATTGACAAATCAAAAATTGACTTTTTGGTAAGTATTTAAAGTGTTAGTACAAACAATTTTTAAAAAATCAATATGCTGCTTTTTGATTATTTTAAACCTAAAATCTATCACCCATTATCAGTTGGTAAAGATCAAAATAATAGTTTATATTTCACTTTAGTATAGTTACATTTTTTGCAATCTAACTTTCAAATTTAATTCTTGGAACTAGATGTGTTGAAAATGATTTTAAATAAAAGAAAAATCTGCTGAAATGTATTAGTTTCATGATTTTATCTCTAGGTTACTCTGAATAATGCAGAAGTTACTTGTGACCTTGTCCGAACACTTCGTGCAACTCTGGAAGTAAGCTACTTCCAATTTTCCTATTTTTTTTTATCTAGGTGTTGTTACTGATATAATAAATTATATTTTTAAATATATTGTTAATAGGAAGATGTTCAGAAAATGTTTCCCCATGCTTCTGATCAAGACAAGAGAAAGTTAGATGTAAGTAAGATTTAGGTTATATCGCAATTATCTTGAATAATAATACTGCACTATTTTGTTTTGTTTCATTTACTTTTCTTCTTGACTTGCTATGAATTACCGCACTTCAACTGTAGAATACATTATTATTCTCACATTAGTTCTTTCTCATAATTACGAAAATTGTACTATACATTTTCAACACACTACTGCATTTATCCCACTTAACTAATAATTATGTAATAGAATTGGATTCAGAATCTTACCGGGTGGCCCAGCGGTAATGTTTGAAACAAATGAAAAAATAAAAACAAACAAGAGACATGAGAAGAATTTAATGACGTATATTGAAAGGACATATTGGGCTATTAATGATATAGAGGTTCGAAGTGACCGCCATCTTTAACAAGGACAGCAGTTAGGTGATTCTGGAATCCAACCATTACTTGTGAGTAGGCCACACTGTCAATCGTTTGGACAGCAGTTGTAATGACGGTATTCAGTTCTGAAAGGTTTGTAGGACTTGTCTGCCACACTTTGCTCTTCAAATAACCCCATAGGTAGTAATCGCAGGGGTGCAGTCTGGTGAATAAAGAGGGCCATTCGACACCACATTGGAAGTGCAGTGGGTAATCTAACCCAATGATTCGATCGCTAAAATGCTCATTGAGCATCTCGAAAACATCTGCAGTACGATGTGGTCTTGCTCCATCCTGCATAAACCAATGACCTTGGAACAAGTCATTACCATGAAGAAAAGGGATGAACTCCTCGTCCAGTAACTTCCTGTATTTCGCCGCGCTTAGAGTTCCATCGATGAAAACAGGGCCAATTCTTGTTGTGGAACTTCTCCTGCCATGCTCCTTGAACTGCCTTCACATTCTCATCACATCTGGCCATTTGTAGCACAAATAAATACGGGTACTTCTGTCGAATATTTGTTCATTTTTACTAACGAGAATCACACACTAAAGTGCACCGCACACTGAAAGAACATCACATTTACAATTGCCCACTCAACGGAGCATGCGCTCCAAGTTTGGCTTCACTCACTTCTTTCACTGCACCTAGCGCCATCTATTGGACTTTGTTTCAAACATTACCTGCTGAGCCACCCAGTATTTTGACTTGCAGTTAGCTATAGTTAATGGCAAATAGACAAAGAAAAATGTTGTTAGTTTCATGTGTGACATGTGCAGTAAATGAATGGCAGTGCATCTTTTGTCGTTACTTAAATTGTTAAATTTTAATATTTTTTCATTAGTATTATTGTATTAGCATAGTAGTCACCGCCCGCCTTGTCTAGTGGTCAAAGGAGTCTGACTGTGACGGGCAGGTCTTGGGTTCGAATCCTGGCTTGGGCATGAATGTATTTTCTCTCTCCTGTCTTTTTGTGTATGAATGTGTTGTTGTGCTGGGAATAGTTGCCTACCCTATAAACGGGTCCAGTGGCTTAACTACGTACCGCAAGACCGCGCAATGCGGAGGGGCCCGGAGTCAGAAGCGGGCCGAAAATTTTTGAGCTTTGTTTTCATTCAATTTTATAGAAATTTTCCATAAATCAAACTTAATTTTAAATGCTTATATTTTTTCTGGGGCCTGCTAGAACCCCTGAACATATTGACCCAGGGCCCCCGGTTACCACATTGGGGCCCTAGGCAAATCACTTTTTCGGGGCCCTCTTGTAGATAAACATTACAATAATTTCCATTTGCTAAAACACTTTCAGTCATTTGGAGCCCCCAAATAGTAGAGGTTTTGCCACGGCCTCAGTAAACAGGCCCTGAGTAGGGAGAAGAGGGCCCAACTTCCATGCGCGAAAACCAAACTTGGCTCTTGGCAATATTGCTTTCCCTAGGCCACCTGCCATGGAGAGAAGGGGAAAATCCCTGAAAGAAAAGCAAAAGAAGGAAAAAGTCCTGATCGTACCGGAGCTCAGAAAAAGACAATCAAGAGAAGTTTTTGGGTTTGACCTGGATTGTGTGAGGGGCGGGGGCAGAGTCGAAAGGGGCCCGAAAGTTTTTGAGCTTTGTTTTGAATTTTATGAAATTTCTCCGTAAATCAAACTTAGTTTCAAATGGGCCCCCTAGAGCTCCAGAACTTATTGACCAAGGACCCCCCTAGGACTAACGATTTTCAGGGCTCTCTTCTAGCCAAACATTACAGTTTTTTGCCATTTGCTAAAACAATTTTAGCCATTTGGGGGGGCCTCAAACAGCAGAGCGTGAAAACCAAACTTTGGCTCGGTGCAAGAAGTATCATATATTGCCCTCTCTAGACCACCTGGACCCCGAGTCCTTTAAAATTACCAAAAATCATCTAGAATTGCGTTTTAAGAATTTCAATATCAAAAAATTTCCGGAAGTTTCTACTTCGACCCCCCTTTCCCTTACATAACATTCTAAAAACCCATTTGTGAACCACTTTCGAACTTGCCCCGGACCAGAATTTTTCGAAATCGAAGTTCCATAAAGGCAGTTTAAGGATAGTTTTTTAATCGCGACTTTAAAACTTCAATTTCGAAACATTTTCACAGAAGCTCCTCAAAACTTGTTTTCGTTCATAATATCACCAACATTCGCTTAAAATTGCGTTTTTGGAATTTCAATTTCGAAAATTCTACTGCAGAGTTCCCAATTCAATTCCTTCTTGTAGCGTCATCAAAAGTGGCCTACAATTTTGTTTTTAAGAGTTCCATTTCAAAAAACTTCTGGGGCAGATCCCTTGGAACCCCCCCCCCCCTCCTTTTCATTAAAAAGGAGTCTAAAATTACGTTTTTGGAACTTTAATATCGAGAGACTTTCGGAACAGTCCCTATATCTTCCCCCAAAGGGGACACGTGTGTAAAAGCTTACGGAATTACAGGTGAGGCTCCCAAACCTTCCATACTCCTAACATCACTGAAGAACATTTAAAATCACTATTTTGGAAATTCAGAAAACTCTGGGGCCGAGTTCTGCAACTCATCCTTTCACCTAACGTCATCAAAGGTGGCCTAATGCATTTTTAGAATTCAGTTTCGAAAAATTTCCGGGGATAGCCCCCCGAAAACCGTTATTTTACAATCATCGAAGGTCTTTTAAAATTGCATTTCTCAAACTGCAATATCAAAATATTGCAGGAAGAGAGTTACTGACCCCTTTTCACCGTGCTGCCAAAAATGGCTTACAATTGCGTTTTTAAAACTTCCCTTTTAAAAACTTTACGACTAAGGAGCCCGAACCTTCCTTATTCCAACACTTTTGGGGGGGGGGGAGTCTTCACGATATTTCTGGGGGTACGCCCTTGCTCTTAGGGGGTAGGCTCCCCTGAATATAGATTCATACGATTTTTAGTAGGGGGCCCAAAATCAGATTTTGCTGGGGGCAAGAATATTTGAAGTTACGCTACTGAACGGGTCCTTATGGCATGTGTGTACTGTGGAAGTTGGACTTCACACCAAATTACGGTGCAGTTGGAAAAAGGAAGCAGTGTACCGCAAAAGTGCCAACCTAGCTGGCACATGACAGCAACAACAGTGTAGTAAAATTGAGAATTTGGCCCACCTAAAGAGTTGACCTCAGACAGTGTATCCTCCTCTAAATCTGCCTTATAGGATGTATTTGTACTCTTTCCTGTTTGTATGTTCTTGTATTCTAATTGTTTAATCCCCCCAAAAATTTTGTTTGCTAACAAAAATATTTTTTCATGGATTCAACTTTTGGGTCTTTTTCCCTCTCCAGCAATGTGAAAAAATCTGATTAAGCAAAAATTTATTTGAATAATGATGGTAAATAGTGTTAAAACTTGGTTGCAATTGCAATAGAATTGCATAGTTTACTTGCTGTTTTAATAGTGTTCATCATTAATGAAATTGAATTATGTTTGTCAGGATTTTTTTTCTGTTAAATCTTTTCGTTTGATATAATCAGTTGATTTAGAGATGTTATTTTTCATATGTACGTAGAGGTATTAGACATTTTTAACATTTTTGAAATTATTCTACAGAGTTGTTTATCCGAGTTAACATCTGTTAATTGCAAGTTCCAGCAACTAATTAATAGTGGAAGAAGTCATCTTTGTGTTACTATTGTGAAGCCTCGGGTAAAACCATGGGTAGATGCTTTCCAATCTGCATCGCACATCATAACTGAGGTGATTGTTTTTTGTTTTTTTTTCATTATTTTTATTTATCCATTACTATGACATACTTGCCGAACGTACTGTTTTTTGTTCCAGTTACTCACTTTTTTAGGCTATCTCCTGACTTCCCTCTTCAGAATCATTTTCTTCCACTTGAAAAAAATAATTTAGCTGAATTTAAAAAAAAAGAAGAAAAACTGCTACTAGAGATAGGGCATGACAAAAAATATAAAAAAATTACCCAAAACAATTTTTTTTTAATTTACGCAAAAGTTCTAACGATCATGTTGGTCATTATTAATATATAATAGGGTTCATTCTGGTTGGATTAAAGTATGAGCCTAAAATTATTTTATTCACTAAAAGTTCTCTTTTTTTTTTTCACTTTTTTTACTTCTGGTGAAAAGTGCACCAGTTTTGCATCTGTGGTTCAAAATTTGATTTTTTTTTTTTTTCATTTATGGTCATGATTAAACTTTGTTAAATAAATGGCTAGTAAATAAAATTTTCAATAAAACTTTGATTTGAAAATATTAAGACAAAATTCTGTGAACGTTTTGAAAATAAGCTCAGCATTTAACTGTCATGAAGTTAAATACTGAGCTGAATAAAATTTAATCAAAAAGTTTAGTTCAAAAACGTTTTCAATGTAAAAAAACTCTTTTGTCTCTTGTGTTTTGATAAAAATATCTACCGTTTTTCAAAGTAAAATGTGCTGTTTCTGTTACTTTCAAGAGTGGCAGGCATGCTATGATATTTTTTCAAAGATAAGTTATGTGATGATTGGTAAGCTGGATTTCCCCTTTCAGCAGTTGCTTACTTTTGTTTGAGACAAGGTAACATTCCTGATCATGTGCCTCCTGTCCTCCATGTAAATATTTTTCTAAACTAATTTTGGTTTCGCATTTACGTTAAAATGCTAACTGTTTTATTCACTTCTAAATCAAAAAAGACATTTTGATTTGCATGTAACTGAGCAGTTGCAGTAGCGATCCAGGTATAAAAATTCGATGAAGTGATTATTCTGTCCTTTCGATCTTTTCTTTTCATGCTATTAGCGGTAGGTGGACGTAAGTGCAACTTGTTAGGAAATGCCGAGGTGGCATGTTTTTAAGTTTATATAAGGTGCAATAGTGTTTTATAATTTTAGTTGAATCAATTTTTACCAAAGTTATTTTGAGAAGTCTGTGTGATTATTCAAGTAGAATTTCAGTTCGTGTTTCACATGATTGCCGACTCTACAATGAATATTTTCCAGCATGAGGTATACTATGATATTTTTTCAAAGATAAGTTATATGATGATTGGTAAGCTAGATTTTCCCTTTTAGCAGTTGCTTATTTTTTACTTATTGCTTTGGTTTTAATGCATTGTTAAGTAGTGTATCTGCTTTTAGTTTACTACGTGACATTTAATTAATGATTTTCAATTTTATATTTGACTGTGTTGTACTGTTACTGTTCAAATGTTTTTCTTGAAATATTATTTTCAGTCTTTGCAATTGAGTACATATTATATATTTTTTGTTTATTGATAAACATAGCTTTATTACGTGGCTTTTAGTAATTTTCTTAATTTTTCCTCTCTTTTAGTGCTTTTATAAACTTTTTTTTCAAAGGAACTTTTACATGTTTTTTTTCTTTTAAAGTTATTTAAGCTCTAACTGATTGCAAATATGTTTGGTGGTTAGATCCGGGAAAAAATGGCAAGCCTAATAAGAACAAGATCCATAAGTCTTAAATGTCTACTACATTACACCTCAGGATCCCCCATTCCAAAACTTCTCGTGGTTTAACTGTTTGGATGGGATCCTAAAGACAGCTCTGTTTTTTTTTATCCAGACCAGGAACGTAGCAGTCACTGATCCAGCACCCCCAAAGTTATTGATTTGCAATGAGAACTTGGAGGTTTTTGTGACAATGACATTTTTAACATGCCTCAGTCACCATTAGCAAAAATGGAAGATCTTGGATCAGCTGCCATTGAACCTGAGACCCTCCAGTTACATGTCCAACGCCTTATTGATCCGCCTAACATAGCCATTTTAAATGTCAGTAACCAATCTTACGATCCCCATTTATGCGCTAAATGAAATTACAACATATCAGGCAAAATCTGGACCATTAATCTGTGTTTCAGAACCAGAAGGACGTAAGTCACATTATGGTAATTTTGTAGGAGAGAAGAAAAACTTTTTCTTCTGGCATATGCAAAGCATGCGACATACTCTTTTTAACCCTGGTAAAAAATTGAAAAGGATTTTTTTTAAAAGAAGAATGTTCTCATGGCAAGGGCGCTCATATGCAAAATTTCAAGGGGGGGGGGGGAGCTCAGATATTTTCTTCGTGGTTTAGCAGGATATTTTCCCCGTAGAAACAGATTTCAGTACAGATTAGAGTTATTAAAATTTTTGCAAAGAAAAAAGTACTAAAAGCAAGAAAGTTCTAATTTCAAAGGGGGGGCTGGATCCCCCATTCGCCCCCCTCCATACGGGCCCCCTTGTCACATAGCTTAATGTGGAATTGGCTTCTATATGCAATGCACTAATAAACAGAAAATCACAATTTTTGGACTTGCGTTAGTCTGGCTCTCTGATTTACAGAAATGAGGAGCGGAAAGAACATGGCTCATTTAAATATATGTTCTTTTTGTTATTTTTTTTAACTTTGCTTTAATGCATTTTTTCGTATATGTAGGATGAATTTTCTCAATATGAAGCTAATGATGGTATGAGACCTTTCATCCAGAACTTCATTATCAGTATCGATACATTTCTAAAATCCTTAAAGGTAGGCAATTTAGGTTCCTCTTTTGTTACAATTGCTAAATAGGTGAAATGTCTATGTAAACATATACTTTTTTTTTACCCATTTTAACAAATCTGTGTTTCTTTTTGCAGTCGAATATGACTACTAATAACTTTGATGCACTTGTGAGCTTACTAGCTTCAGAGTTAACTTTGCAGTTTGAAAAAGCTGTTCTTTCTTGTCATTTTAATAGGGTAAGTGATAGAATTGTACTCATTTTAAGAATTCATGTGCTTCAAGGAAAATTGGAGAATTTCTTATTTTCAATTGTTTTTCTTTCAGTTTGGTGGTTATACAATTCGACAGGGAATTGCGGATAATTATTGCTTATCTTACTACTGTCACAACGTGGACAATCAGAGATAAATTTGCCCGCTTGTCACAAATAGCTTCAATTTTGAATTTAGAAACGGTAAGTATTTGTTGATGGTATCACAACTAAAAAAATAATTGTGTAAAGTTCTTGTTACTGCAAAAACCACTCGTGTATCCCTGCTCGAGTAGACAATGCTGTTCAGTTTAAGCAGAGAGGTGCAGGTTCCGTTTGCAGAGCACCAGTAAGGTAGAACTCCTATTTAATTCAGAAATCACAGAATAGATGGAAGAACCATCTATCAACATTTTCAATAATCAATCGACATTTCAAAAGTTTTGATTCAAACCAAAAACCGAAAAACTCCTGGTTTAGCAGCCACAAAGGCCTTGATTCACTTGGAAAACTTTGTGGCCACGACATATTTAACGTGCCCTAGTCATCATCAGCAAACGCAGAGGACCTTTGACCGGTTGGCATCGAACCTGAAACCCCCCCCCCCCAGTTACGAGCTCGATGCCTTATTAATCAGGCCACCACAGCCCATTATGTAACGTGTTAACTGTTATCAACTTTTTACAACAAATAAAAGAAGTAATTTTGTTAATTTTATTTCAGTGTAATTTTTAATATAGCCAGCATGGATATTTAAAGCTTAAATTTGAAGGGAACTTAGTGTTAAGAAGTACTTCAGTAAAATGTTACTGAAAAGTTATTTTTTCCTTCTTAGCCCTCCTTTATCCCCTTACTGCTGTTGTTTTCCATTCATCTGATTCCAGTAACTTTTATAAACTTAAAAAAATATTAACCGTTCTAACTATTTTACTTTATTATAATTTTGAATGAATAACCTTCTGCTTTTTAATGTCAGAAAATATTTCATATTTGTCTACAATGTATCGCTGTATTATCATTATTTGCGAATAGGTGAATGAAATCCTGGATACTTGGGGCTCTAATTCTGGATCCTTAACGTGGCGTCTTACACCTACTGAAGTACGACAGATTTTAATTCTTCGGTAAGGTTCATTTTTAAATGTTAAGATTGTGAAGTTACTAATAATTGTGTGAAAATAATTACTTCTTGTTTGAGATCAACGAAAACCCTACACTTCTGCAACTGAAATTTATGCTTAGGGTAGACGCATCATCTCAAAGGTTTCCACGGAAGGGGGGGGGGGAGAAGGGTGTATTCTCAATGAAAATTGTACCAAAAAGCAACCAAAGTCTTGTCCACATATATGTAAATTCATTTATTTCTTAATGGAGGGTCATTTGCCCCCTCCTGTCCCTCTAAATAATGGGTCTGGCTTAGGGATGAGTTATATTTATGTTGAAATGTACTTTCAACTGTAAATTTATTATATAAATACATATTAGCAATCAGTTCTTCTCTCTCAAAAAAAATAAGTAAATGTTTGTATTTGCATACTTTAATATAAGTTATCATTAATAAATCTTTTAATGATTAATGTAACATGCTGCTATTGATGATTGCATTTTGACACTTTATAATTAAAAAGAATAATTAGGTATTTTTCCCAGCTATAAAATGATAATAAGCAATGCATCATGCATCAACATACAAACAAAAGGCTTTTGCTGACAAAAAAAAGGCTTTTGCTGTTTCTAGAAAGTTTTAGCACTGCTGTAGCATTAGACTTTAGTTTAGTTACATTTTTATGTGTGAAACCTTAATGTTTCTTTTTTATTCTAAAAATTGTTTTTGTTTCTTTGTAATTTTCATGTTGTAAGCATATAATATTCACCCATTGGTTCCCAGAGGGAAGCAGCGCCGTCTCTAGTAGTTCTGCCGCCCTAGGTGATATTGACAAGTGCCCCTCCCCCCATTGAATAATAATAATAATAATATAAAATAATGATGTTTTAATAGAATAAAAATAATGGTAAAGTGCTTACAATTAAAAAGAGTTTCTAGTTAAATTCTAAACTGGGTTTTGCATATCCAAACACTGGTACACACAAATTGTTATTATTACTATTATTATTATTAATATTTTTATCATTAAAGCAGTGAATCTTATTGCGCTGAAACAGATATTCATACTTAAAAAAATAATAAATCAGTTCCAAAATTTGCCGCCCCTAAAATCTGCCGTTTAGGTTGCCTATCCCAAGAGCCGGGCCTGGAGGGGAGGTCACTGAACCCTCCTCCCCCCAAGAAGAAAAATAAATAAATAAAAATTGTGAAAAAAATCTTTATTTGACTCATTAATGTATGAGCATGCTTGTGTCTAGTTTTACCTTTCAGTAAAATTTGGAGTTTCACTCCACAAATCGAGAATTCCCCCCTCCCAAAATTTTTTATTTATCATGCCCCTATATTCACTCTGCTATACACTAAATGTAAAGTAAAAATATTGAAGTCTACTATTATTGATGAAATCTTATTTTTTTTTTAAATGTTAACTAGATATTCAGAGGCTTACCTAGCCTGCTCCCTTATGGAAAAGAAACAAAAAGGAACAAATAATTAAATAGCCATTGAAGAATACAAAAACTGAAAGTAAGGTTATGAAATGAGAAAAATGTATGTCTGTCTGTCTCACCCCCCCCCCCCCCACACACACACAAAAAAAAACCCCACCATTAACTTTTGAGGGAATCGTTCCATTTGAAATACATGTTGCTTATTTAGTTCTATTTTTACTGTAATTACGACTTAATACAATCATTGTCAAACAACCGCAGTGAGTGCCACTGAGTGTGTAGTATGTTAGCAAAAGGTAAGGATAGTTAGTAGTTAAGTATTGGGGTTTTGAACTTCAAATAGTTAACAAATGCATTATTGTGAATAAAATGTTCTATAATAAGTTCTCAGCTTGAAAATGTGTAACATTTCAAGAATTTCTACGACATATTGTGAAAAATATGTTTATAAAATGTTAATCCAACATAACTTCAGCTGAAATGTTTTTAAACCGTTTAAAAGCAATTGCAAAATCTTTGCTTTGCAATACATTTCATATTCTTGTGCCCATGTTTTTTCTCCTATTTATTAAAGTTTCTTTGCATTACAAAAAGTTTAAATTTTGATTGGTTTTGTTAAATATTTTATTCCAGGAAAGATTTTAGATCTGAAGACATTAAACGCTTGAAATTGTGAAAAGAAACTGAATTTGTGTAATTAATTATATTTTTTTTAATTTTACAAATAAAGTGTTATTGTTTTGTTGTTGACAAATATTATTTATATGCATCTATGTTTCATGATACTTTTGAGTAAAACTGCTGAATAACAGTTTTTAAAGAAGTAACTGCAAACAAATTTTAACTCAAAAAGGAGGAGGGGGACAGAAATTGTTTTTATACGCATAAGCATACCTATAGCTAACTGATTTTTACAAATGTCTTTCAGCTGTTACAAAAACTCTTGCTAAATTGGTAGTCAATTTAGTAAAAAATATATATAGTTACTTGTTTTTAATTCTTATGGTTCTGATAGGGGTGTTATGCAGCCATGAGAGAAACAAAAACATTAAGATGTAAAACTTTTCACATTCCTATTACTTTTTGTTTTCTCTATTTTTGCATACTGCTATGCACCCTCAATAGCAAACGAAAGGAGTAATGAGAATAGTTACCCCTCCCAAGAATTAGAAACTTATTTTCTTCAAATTTTAACAAGCAACAGTAGCTGTTTACATGCAATTTACCAGCAAGTCAGTCATCACATCCAGAGACTGCAGTTTCATCCTTGTTGTAGACTCATCAGTCAGGAATAGTGCATAAAAAAGGTGGAGACAGATTTCATGTCATTGAAGCTTAGAGTGCCAACAAACTGGTAGACAAAGTAATTTTTTCTCACCAGCGAGAGTATGCAGCCATTGTACAGTTCAACTTGTAAATTGTAGGCAAAGCTTAGGTATTAAGCAGCAAGTTATTGTCCTTAAGCCAAGGCTAAGACAGAACTAAATGCAATATACCGACAGCTCAGTCAGCACACATAAGGAGACTGCAGTTTCGTTATTGCTGTGAACTCATCAGAACAGTGAATAAAAGAGTTGGAAGTAGATGTCATCTCATTGAAACTGAGAGTGCCAATTGATGACGCCAGAGAAGAAACCAGAAGAATATACCAGAGATGAACCAAGCAGAAAGAAAAACACGGATGTTCAAATTGTTTTTCACTATTTATCTCTTTGGTCTGCCAAGCTCATTAAGACAGATTTACATTGCCAAATAAAGTGAAAAAATGCTATTTTAAACAAAGTGACGCTGATTTTGCTTTATTAATAATTTTGCTTAGAATCATTTTAAAATAATTATACCAAACATTCTAACCGTCAAAAATTATTAATAATTTTGCTTAGAATCATTTTAAAATAATTGTACCAAGTGTTCTAACTGTCACAAATTGTTCGAACAAACATCAATCATCTGTAGTTATTTTTATGGGCTTTTCAATGATACCAAATACGAAACGATATGATATTTCATTTGTGTGCAAAAGAGCTTTTTTATGAAGTTTTTGGCTTTAAAATCAAATTTTTACTTTGAAGCATTTTGTCATCCGCTTCTGAACTATGCTCAAGATTACAAGTCTCTACCTCGTTATTTAATAAACACTCACAAACCTCCACCCGAACAGACATACACCAAACCAAGTTAATAGAAGCATGTTTAAAATGTAACGTTGTATCTTGTATCATCAAATTCACTCTTGCCTGTAAAACTTCCTTTTTTAAACAAAATTGAACCCCTTTGTTGTGTAGTAATATTAACAGAATTGCATTTTGTGCCTTTTTAATTTATAAAAAATTTAATAAAAAGCTGTGCCGCCACCCGGAAAACATTTGAAGTTTGCTTTTAAAACTCAACTTTTAGACTATCTTTGGAAATGAATAAGTGGAAGTGTGGAAGGACAGGTTTGTGGCCGAGGCACCGACTCCGAGGGTGCTGCGGTGCTCCACCACCCCACAAAATATTTAAGGGAGAGCTGATCACCCCTCCCCCCCCCCCCGGCACAGAAGAAAGGAGGGAAAAAGATAAAAGGAAAATCTATTTCCTAGATAAGAATAACCTTTGGCTAGAGATCTACTGCGACAGAAAGCAGCTTGAAAATGTATTTATTTTTTCTTTTTTTGTTACTGACTACCAAACGGCACGACCCTGAGGGTCACGCATCTGGACGAAATCTGGATTTAGGTCAGTTTACACTGGATATGAGCCCAGGTAAAACTGTTTGACTGCATAGGCTCTAGTTCAGCCGTAATGGGGGGGTCTAAAGTTTCTCGTTTGGTTCCAGAAAAGCAATGGTTTTTCCTTTGAAATTAACCATTTTTTACTCTTTTCTTGATATTGCATTGCTGTATCGCCCAACTGAATGCATTCACAGTGTAGAGCCAATTTCACCATCCCTACGTTGTACTAACTAGAGACAGGACAGATTAATGGAGAGCAAATATTGTGCCAAAGTTTCGAATTCCAAAGAAAACGCTATTGCAGTTCCGGAGCCAAACAAGCAAATTTAGAACCTCCTTGCAACCGAACTAGACCCTATTCACTCGAACTATTTTACCTGGGCTCATATCTAGTACGAATGGACCTAAATCCAGAAGTTTATCCAGATTCGCGACTCTCAAGTTCTTGCCGTCTGAAACACTGATTTGCAGGCCTTCTCAACTGCAATGGCGTTTTCATTGGAACTTGAAACTTTGGGACAATATCTACCCTCTCAAGAAATTCATCGTCTCTTGTCAGTACAACAAAGAGGGGAGGGGGGAGATTTGTTTTATGTTGTGAATCCATTTAATTGGCTCTTACTGCAATGCAGATGCAAGAAAAGCATTAAAAAAAGTTTCATTTCAAAGGAAAAACCATTGCTTTTCTGGGCTCAAATAACAACTTTGGACCCCCGTTGCAGCCGAACGAGGGCCTATGCAGTCAACCCGCTCTACATGGGTTCATATCTAGTGCGAGCTGACCTAAATCCAGAATTTCATCCAGATCTATGACACTGAAGGTCGTGCCGTTTGGTAGTGAGCTTTTTTCCCTTTCAAGGGCACTAGGGCCATAAATCTTAACCTTTCATGAAATTTATCCTCACTTATTCATACACATGTTTTTTTTTTTTTTTTTACTTGTATGCTTCATTTAAATTTTATGTTTTCTTTTCTTTTCTTTTTCTTTTTTTTTTTTTTTCTGAAGGTCACTTTACTAAAAATTTACTTTATACACCAATTTTGAAAAAGAATCCTGGATTTACAGGATGTATTTATTCTTACACACTTATATTGATTCTTCGCTTGTAAATTTGTGAATTATTTGATTGGTATAATTCATTGCTTTTCGAAAGCAATGAATTGCTTTTGAAATTTATATTTGCAAGCGAGACAGTTTGACAGGATATTAATCGAAACTTTCAAAGAAAATAATATTTATTTCAGTTTTTTAATCTTTTTTCCTACAGTTCAGTTGAGTAGATTTTTCTGTTCTGTTAACATTATTTACGTCCATGCAGAGGGGAGAGAAGTATATTCAAAATAAAAAATAAAGAATCTTGGATCAAATCCGCTTGTGCAATATGCATTGTGTAAAAAAAAGAATCGATGACAAAAGCTCAAACGCGCGTAGTTACTATATTATGATTCTTTTGTGCAGCATGAAGTGGATAACTAACCAAATATGATATTTTTTCTGCGCTTCCATATATATAACGTAAGTCTTTTTTTACCCTCCGAAAATGTTAATTTAAAACTTAATGTTCAAAAACTTTCATTTCCCCTCGTATTAAAAAAAAGACAAATTTGTAGTTGGTCTTTTTTGGGGATTTGCAGTTGAGCATCACAAAAAAAAAAAAAAGAACGAACGAACGAGGCAATTGTGTTTCTATAACTTGTGACTCTGACTAATATTTTCTCAGGTAAAATACTGTTTTAACATTTATGTTGATTTTTTCTACTTGTGGAGTTATTCTGTGGTCAAAATTTAAAGCAGAATTTGATATTTTCCATCCAGTATTTCTCTTCAAAAAACGGAAGCCCATTTTTTTTTTTAAAGTACGTTTTAAAAGTTTGCCTTGTCAATGTTTGCTCCCCCCCTCCCTCCTTAATTGATTTTCAAAACCCGGGGCCATTGGAAAATCCTTCGTTAATTTTCCAAAATTAAAAATTCCACCGAAAATTTTCCAACTTTAAACGTTAGATATGAAATTTTAGACCTTCTTTGTTGATAATATGGATCCAGTGGCGTATCCACGGGGGGGGGGGGACGATTGGAGTGATCGCCCCCCCCCCCCACACACAAGGTTTGTAAATTCGAAAAAATTCCAAGAGACCACCAAACTCACCCCCCCCCCCCAATCACGTCACAAAAAATCGCCTACAACTGTATTTTTACGACTTTAATTCCAAAATTTTTCCAGAGGAGAGTCTCTAAACTGTCATCAAAGATTTTCAAACATTTTGAATTTTTGGAGCCTCAATTTCGAAGATTTCTTGAATCCCATTCCTTTACCAAAATCATCCTATAATTGCGTTTTTAAGACCCCAGTTTCAAAAAAACTGTAAAACTAAAACCTCCTCACTTCCTAACATCACAAAAAAAAATCGTAAACTATGCTTTTGAAACTTTAATATTAACATATTTCCAAGGGATAATTTTGAACTTCATGCCTTTGCCTAATGTCTTTAAAGATGGTCTTAAATTGCGTTTTTAGTACTTCAATTCCGAAAATATTTTGGGGGAACATCAATGCAGATCCCGTAACATTGCGTGTCTGAAGCTTTTCATTATCGAAAAGTTGAGAGGCAGTTCCTGATGCCATCCCTTCCCTTAATGCTATCAAAGATGGTAAACAATCGCATTTTCAGGACTCCAATTTCGAACAATTTCCGGTGAAAAGTTCCGAACCCCTTTCCGTTTTCCAACGTCATAAAAGATGGCCTACAATTGCGTTTTCAAGACTTCATCTTCGAAAAATTTCCGGAGAGGAGCACCCAAGTTCTTTTTACCACAGCATCTTTCAATGTCAAAGATCGATGATAACTGCGTTTTTGGCAGTTCTACATCGTAACATTTGTGGGGAAAGTTTTCTACCACATGTCTTCTGTTACTTCATCAAAGATGTCTTCAATTGCGTTTTTAGGACTTTAATTCTGAATTTTTTTCCGGGAGAAAAAATCATTTCCGAGCGAAAAAATTCCTCCGGACCCCCCTTTCTTTTAGCATTATTATACATTTATGAATCTATAATTACGGAGAGGGTCCTTCAAACCCCCCTTCTCCCTATTAACTATCAAAGAGCGTTTAAAAATGCGTTCCTAACGAAAAATTTCGGGGGGGGGGGAAGCCCGCAAATACTCTTACTTATGTATGAATATTAAACTTTTTAAATTTTTTTTTTCATTAGTCCCCCCTCACCATATATACGGCATTAGTCATTCGCCCCTCCCAAAAGGGTTGTCTGGATCCGCCACTGCATGGATCTTTAAGAAGCTCTTTGAAATTGTAATCCTAAATACATAAAACATAATTGTAGGCCAACTTTGATGGCGAATGGCTAATGTTTTTTTTTTTTTGAGTAATCACGATTGCTTATTGCTTTCATTTGACTGTTTTTGGTGTCCTATCATTTTATTTTCCCACCGCCACCCTCCGCACCATCACTGTCGATCGGCTCCTCACGATGCTGCTCCTATAGCGAAAGCCGTCTCCAGGTTGCATCCATGTCCTACACACGCGCATACATACACAACTACACACACACAAACACATACACCTACACACTCACACAAACACCTACACACACAACATACATACAGGCATACATACAGACACCTACACATACACACAAAAACATACACACACACATTCATGCCTGCGCACAGACACAAACACATATGCCTACACATACATACACATACCCCCTACACACAAACACACATACCCCTCACACAGAAACACACACGCCTACATACAGACACTCGTGATTGCGAAAAACATAATTTGAATTCAAGATATCAAATTCAAAGCAATTTTTTTTTTTCACTTCGTTTTATTTTTTCGTGCTTTTCTGAATCTCTTGATTAAATTTTGGTTTACTATCGTTTTTCACATTCAAACGCACTGGTAAGACTACTCATTACAATATTTTTAATCTCGCTTGTAGTATTTTGCTCTCCCCCCCCCCCCCCATTTCAATCATGTTCCGGCGATCCGTGTGTTTTTCATCACTTGACTGATTTTCATGATGATATTTTTACAAAATAAATAAATAAAAACCAAAATTTAGATGCTTCGGCGACCTCTACGAAGTTTTCATGTTTATATTTATCAAAATTCATTTTCTTTTAAAATTATCAAACTAAAATTGTCATCATGGGTTTTCACTTATGCACTAAACCCCCTTTTTTTCGTTAAAAACAGTTTTGAACCTTACCTTTCGGCTGCAGCAAGAAGGTTGGTAAATTGTAGTAGCCTATTTAAATAGGCCGAAAATAGGGTCGATGCACCACAAATTTATAATTCGATGACTTTTTCAGGATTAGTTCCTGAACATGTCGTCGCCTCATAGCAACTGTGTTTGTTATTCCTGGGATTAGATGTCTGACCTTTTTTTTTTTTTTTTTGAGCGATCACGATTGCTTATTGTTCTCATTTGACTGTTTTTGATGTTACGCTGATTTTATTTTCCCGCCAGCACCCTCTGCAGCATCACCGTCGACCGGCCGCCTCACGATGCTGCTCCTCTTGCGAAAACAGTGTCCAGGGTCCAGGTTGCGTCCATACCGCATGCCCTACACACACACACACGCATACATACACACACCTACACACGCGCACAGGGCCGGATTTGGAAGTGTGGAGGCCCCGGAGCAACGAAGGAGTGGAGACCCCTAATCAGGGTTCGAAAATATCCGATACTATGATTTTTATCCGAATGTTTTGATATATATATGTATATATCCGATATTTTCGACCCGTGAAAGTTAGGATATTTTGTAAAATTTTTATTCTGGGGGCCCCTTTGTGGTGGAGGCCCCGGGGCAGTAGCCCCGCCTGCCCTTCCCTAAATCCGGCCCTGTACGCACACGCACACACACACACACACACCTACACATACACACACTCCTACATACACACACTCATATGCCTGCACACAGACACAAACACACATGCCTACATACACACACACACACGAACGCCTACACACACACACGAACGCCTACACGCACACGCGCGTACACAACACTCACTCACACACATGCATACATACACTCACACACACACGCACCCACACACACACATGCGCCTACACAAACACACGCGCATACACACGCTCGTGAATGCGAAAAACATAATTTGAATTCAAGATGCTAAAAATTCAAATTAATATAATTTTTTTTTGTGACTGAAGTGCAGAATTTTTTCCTTTAGAAAACTAAATGCAAGTCTGTTCAGTGACTGTCCATGTGAATGATGTTACACTTTTTCAACATTTTTGACTCCCTCCTGCTTTGTCAAAAATTTACACTCCCCCCCCCCTTTGTCACATGTCACACTATTTTCCATAAATAAATTTGATAAAAATGCGTGGTGTTACAGTGTGTGTAACTCTTTGTCACAAACTCACAATATCAGAAACATTATCAAATGATTCCAAATTCTTTTTGTAATATCACATGAGAATTTTTAAAAATTAATGATAAAAATTTATTAAAAAATGGTTTAAACTTTAATTTTTAACAAAAGGATTATTGCAATCTAGAAATCGTATACAGACTTATTTTAGGGGATAGCTATTTTAGGGGATCATATGCTAAAGAATATCCCCCCCCCCCCCCCCATGAACGAACTGTAAGAAAGAATGAAGTATCAAGTGTGGCAGCTATATCCAAAACAAATCATTGACGATTGCAGATGGAGAATTTCTTATGCGTGCATAGGATGTGCTTTGCATTTAAAAAGACATGTGCTTCAATTACGTGAGGTTTATACAGAAAAACTCTTCTAACGTTTTTCGATGAATACGCTGGCGTATTATCAATTAAAATTGCAGAGAAATAAGGAGTGATCTAGGAAATATTTGTGTACATGGGTTTTGAAGAAAATAAAATGGCAGCGAATAAACAGACTTATTTTTAGCGGAATTTAGAGAACAAATCAAGATAAATTTTACTTGTGTTGCACAAACAGATTGGGACGCTAATGTACAGGTCCGACGAGAGGCCATGTCAGCCTAGTCGAAAACTAGGGGCCCGGGACTGGGGGGAAGGGAGGCGGCACTGGCGCAAAAAGAGGAAAGGAAGAAAGAAAAAAAAGGGGGGGGGGGGGGGGACTCCGAATAAGAGAAAACGTAAGTAAAATTTACTCTTTGGTATTTACTGTTGTGGCACTTAAAATACAGTTCATTGTTTTCCATTAAGTTCGTAGTTTTGATGGTTTTTCTTTCCCTCCCTTTTTTCTTCTTCCCCCTTTTTTTTCCTTCTTTTTTTTTGGCGGGGGGAGGGTGGGAGGGGCCCGACGAAATAACTGACAAGGGGTTCTCCTTGACTCTCTGCGGCCCTGCTAATGTTTCTGCTCAATTACAACAAAAAGATTTCAGAGCAGCCCCAGACCAGTCGCAGTGCTAGGTACGAATACAGGATCTGCCGTCCATTCTAAATGAAAGATGTATGCCAGGAACGTCGGTAATTTTTTCACCCCAGTCAATTAAGTACAAAAAAATGAATGAATAAATAAATAAATTATGTTACAAAATATATGGAAAATACAAAAAGCCTCGGGTCTCTTAAAAAATCCTCTTCTCCACGCAGCCACTGTATGTGACACCGTGTCTGGAATATTCAGAAAGGAAAAATCTAGAACTTTAAATTGCTAAGGGAAAATCTCGAACTGCTTTCTTTGATTTCATATTTCAGTAGTTCCCAACTTGATCCAGAAAAGGTCATTAAAATTGCAAAAGTGTTCCTGAAATATCTTTCTGTTGGAGGAAAATTTAATTCTGTGGACGCCTATAATAATTAAGTAAAAAACTTTTCTTCAAAATTCAATACGGCAGCTCTTCCCCCTACATGTGCAACAGCTTCACAGTATTTACTCCTTGTTTATCCTCAAGTATGACAGTGTCAAAAAAAAAAAAAAAAAAAAACATTAACCCAACTAAATGGGAATATGCGTAAAGTAAGAAAGTAATGTGCCCAGCGCCTTCAGCCCTTCCCGAAGCTTCCGAAGAAATTCTGCATTTGTGACTAAAATAACTGTAACTATCAGCGCATTTACGAAATGTGGACGTCTCGTTGCTTGTTTCACATTCAAGCAGTTAGGGGTCTTTTTAGTATTTACGCTACATGCTATGAGGAACTAATTCTGAAAATATTTCTTAATTATAAATTTGTGGTGCAAAAAATTCTAAATTTACTGGGCTATAATGCAGAATCTCGGATGTTCGTAAATAATTATTCAAGGATTGCATTTTCTTTTTGAATTGTGAAAAATTGTTGGAAAAAATATTTTTTCTCACTTTTGTTCCGTTTGTGCAACTGCCGTTGCTGTTTCAATTCTTAAAACTACGAGGGTTTTCTTTCTTTCTTTTCTTTTTTTTCATCACTGCAATGAAATTGGCGGCAAAATTTATGAAAAGTGGGTGGGGGAATGTAGCACCCCCCCCCCCCCAAATTCTCCCGGACGACTACACTGAATACCATTCGCAACAAGCCCCATGAGTGCCCATATCCCCCATGAGCAAAGGCGCATCCTATAAATACCATAAGCCACCTCTCTCCCCCCCCCCCCAGAGCCTCTCTGAAAAAGAAAAAAAAATTTGAAAGAAACAACCCCCTCTAAATATTACAATGGTTACAGCCTGCGACATGCTCCCTTCAATTTCCCCCTTTGTGGAGCAACCAGAATCATCAAAGGCGTCTCGAAATCAAATTTTTGAGAGAGCAGAAATTCTCAATTTGCAGAATAGAACTGCAAATTTTACCGAATAGAACTCCAAACTTCGCCGCGGGCAGACTGATCCACCGGACCATCGGTCTGCGGGCGCCGTCACGCCTGTGCGCCTTCTGCTTCTTTCCCCCTCTTTTTTCGCTCCTTCAAACCTGTGCGACTTTTTTTTAGCCCTCGAACCTGTGCGCCTTCTTTTTTTTCTTTTCGCCCTCAAACCTATGCGCCCTCGTTTTTCCCCCTTGATCCTAGCGCCTTCGTTCGTTCTTTTTTTGCCCTTAAGCCTGTGAGACTTCGTTTTTTTCTTGCGCTCTCAAACGTGAGCACCTGTTTTATTTGTGCCTTCGGACCCGTGTGCCTTCGTTTCCTTTATTTATTTATTTATTTATTTATTTTTTTTTTTTTTTTGTGCTCCTTCAATCCTGTGCAACTTCGCTTCCCCCCTTCTAACTTTTTTTTTTTTTTTGCGCCCTTGAAGCTGAGCGTTTTTTTAAAATATATTTTTATTTTTTAGCACTGCACATTTGTGCGATCTTTTCCTCTTTTGCATCTTTAACCTCAGCTCCCTCGGTTTCTCTTTTGCGCTCTCGAGCGTGTAAGTCTTTTTTTCTTTTTCTTTTTCTCCTCCTCCGCTCTCAAATCTTTAAAAAAAAAAAAAAAAAAAAAAAATCTGTGACCTACTTATCCCAATTAATTCTAATTTGAATTCCGAAACTTTGAATTCAAATTATGTTTTTCGCAATCACGAATTGCGACAAGACCCTACTCATTAGAGTTATTATTTCTAGAAACGGCTCCCCCCCCCCAGGGGCGACATTTCAGCACTTCTTTTGGGGGGTCGAGTTTCTTAAATATGAGTTTCTTCAGTATGGTACAAAACATATACTGGTTAACAGGAGGTGGTCATAAAAGGGGTCTAATATTAAACAAAAATAGTGTTTAAAAAATGATAACTTATTAAAAAATGAATTAAAATTTATGACAAAATTTTAATTCATTTTCTATAAAACACCCTACATAAGACATCTTAGAAATAACTGAAAACACTTGCTCGTGCCTGGAAATGTCATCAACTATTTCTGAAAACTAGAGAGATTTTTTAAAATGAACATTGGTTTGCGATTTACAAAAGTTGAATTTACCTATTTTTTATCATTTGGCTCAAAAAATTTGGGGGTGCGACCGCCCCCTCTCGCCCCTCCTATTTGCCGCCCCTGCCCCCCCAAGCATGTCCCTCCTCCTTGGTGGTTACATGTGTATAGTTGTGTGTGTAGGCGTACGTGTGTGCACGTAGGCGTGTGTATGTGTGTAAAGGCGTGCGCACGTAGGGGAGTGTATATGAGCATGCGTGTGTAAGACATGGACGCCACCGCCCAGCAAAAGTGGATTCCGGTGGACAGTGCTCAGGACCAGCCGCGCCGCCGCCGGTGGACGGTGGTGCTGCAGCCCTGGTCCAAGCTGAAAAAGGAACCGTAACGTCAAGGACAGTCAAATGAAAGCAATAAGCAATCGTGATTGCTCAAAAATCAAAAGAAAAAAAAAAATCTACTTTATTTTACTATAATTCCTCGAACGTATAAGCCTGACGTTTTGTTTATGTGCCTTCAGACCTGTGTGCCTACGGTATTTTTATTTATTTATTTATTTTTTACACTCTCAAACCTGCGTGCCTTCGTGTTTTTTTCTTTTTTTTTATGCTCCCACCTGTGCGCTTTCGTTCCCTCCATCCCTTTTTTGCGCTTTTGAACATGTGTGCCTTTGTGTCGTCGTCGTTTTATTATTATTATTATTTATTCATTTTAATAGGCTTATAAACACATCTTTCTATTTAAAAATGAGAGTTTTTGGAAATTTTTAACTAAGAAACGCGTTGTAAAAGAATGGCGAACGGTTCATTTTATACAAAATACTCTCTTTATTAACGTATTTTCAATGGTTTAAGCCTCGCTGTCCTTTATCAGAAACATGGTAAAAACTCGAATTCTCTTTTTACTTTTCCCTTTTCTCGGCATTTTTCACGAAGTCTATTCTAGTCCTAAGCATGTTCATGATGTGTATAAAATGCTGTAATCTTTATCTCTACTAACAATAGAGCTGAAAGTCTCTCTGTCTGGATCTCTGTGATGCGCATAGCGCCTAGACCGTTCGGCCGATTTTCATGAAATTTGGCACAAAGCTATTTTGTAGCATGGGGATGTGCACCTCGAAGCGATTTTTTGAAAATTCGTTTTTGTTCTTTTTCTATTCCAGTTCTAAGAACATTTTCTCGAGCAAAATTATCATAAGATGGACGAGTAAATTACCAAGTTATCATAACGTTTAACCGTAACATGGGAAAGCAACTGGCGAGAAATTCACCATACATTATTTGTAAATATACAGTTGCCAAACCGCAAATAAGGTCCAAGCCTTCGGTTCGTTTTTTTTTCTTTCTTTCTTTTTCCTTTCTCTCTCTCTCTTTTTTTGGGGGTGGGGCTTTTTTTTTGTGCGACCTTTATTAGTCAAGGTTGGCGCTCTTTCGGGGGACCCATTCTGCCTTTGTGAATGATAAAGATTTTGCCGAATGGAACCCCGAATTTCGCCGAATCATCAGGATGATTTTTCCAAATGGAACTCCAAATTTTGCCGAATAGACCTTCAAATTTTACCGTATCGTCAGAAATATTTTGCTGAAGGAGGAGTTTTGGAAGGTCACAGTGGCCCCTTCGGGGCTCCCCTGCCCAGAATGTTTAAAGTTTACTGTTAAAGTTTTTCGTTAAAATCGGAGCTGGTGAGGTCAAAAAGTAATTGATCTGACATGGAATTGCCCCCTTTAGAAATAGGAAAATTTGCCTCTTCCTCTTTCAGAAGTTGCCGAAACTCCCCCCCTCTCCCCACGGCACTGATTTTGGGTTCGAGTACGACTCTTGTGGTCATCCTCCAGGTTGACCAGTTGGCCAGTACGAACATGACCATAACGAGGCTATTATAAACGCAAAGTTTCCTCATTTCTGTTTGGCAACATTGTATTTGTTTGCTGTTGAATGCCTGCGGGCGGCGTAAAGTTTTCAGTCATCTCTACAAATTTATGAACGGAATTAAATCTACTTGATATCATCAACAAAAACATTTCATCCTGATCCTGTTCAGTTATTCTATCCAACATCATTTGAAAAATTTAAAGATATTTTGTGTAACTTAAAGGTAAATGTCCTTTCTTACAGCGCCATTTCGTGATCTTGCGCCATTTTAAATGATCTCATGTGACATGTATTACCTATTTGAGTTTTGAACTTCTTTTAGCTAAATGTAATTCATTTTCCTCATTTTACATTAAAAATTTCCTACCCATTTTATACTAGTTAGAACTAGGGAACTGGTATTTCGATCTTAAAATTTTGATTGTCAGGTGTTATTGTTCTTTGGGAAGCTACTACCGATATGGTTTATCTCGTAACTCTTTTGCTCAATTTCGTGTCTAGTTTCAAGTATTTCTCCTCATATTGATGACTAAGAAATTACTTTTGAAGTCTAATCATCCCATGATCATCGGGGCCGACGAGAGGAAACAAGGAAGGACTAGGGGCCCGGCTCCAAATTATAGTATAAATTCAACAAGTTTTGGAGGGAGGGGCGGCCTTGATGATCATATTGACTTAATATCTCAAACCGAACCTGTTTCATTAATACTACATCTTGAAATTGAACAAAACATGTCATTCTGTTGTTTCTTGGAAAAGTGGTGAATCTTCTTGTGAATGATTTTACTATGCCTTATTATATGAAGCCCTTTGCATATTTTTCCTTGGGAAAAATAATACAAATGTTCAGTTACTGTTTGTCATTAGGTATTTATCTTTGGAAAAAGGAGTTGCTTCACCTTTATGCTAAAGTATGTGAATAAATGATTCCATGTAGCAAGCAAATACGCATTTAAAAAATATAGAGGCACACCATTTTTACAATGAATGAAACATTGTTTAAAAAAATCTTTATATTTGATTTGCTGAGACAACATAATTGCAGCTCTTTTGCTTTCTCTACCTTTTACTAATTAGTTTAATCCGTAACAAGAGAGGTGCGGTCTCACAGACCATTTAAAAGTTCATCCCACCACCATTTCAGTTTTAGGGGGATTGAATGGATTTGTAACCTTGAACCTTATCAGTATCTTTTGGCAAGTGCATCTGATTTAAATTTCATTGCATTCTTTAGAAGCGGTCTGTAAGATTGCACCTCCCCTTGAGTGCTCCAATTTTCGGAAGCAGTTAGCATTAGGACCGTGGAGATAAGTTCATTTTTCTTATCTGCGTCATACGGAAGAGATGCCAAACATTCTAAATAGGTTTAAAGTTTCTTGAAATGTTCGCTGACTTATTCTTGGAAATAAGACAATATTTAATAATATTGAAAAATATTCCGTAACGTGATATAATCAATTTTCTGTAATTAAAATGTTCTGTATTATTAAATAACTAAAATTTTATCATTAATAAATAATAGATTTGTTAAGGCTCCAGTAAAATTTCCTCAAAAAAAGGTGTATTTCAATTAAAAACTCAAATATTTTTTTTTCCTGTACTACCAAAAGTGCAATGAACATCTAAGGGAAATTACAGGAATTAGAGACGTACCGAGTACTCGGTAACTACTCGGTACTCGGCCAAATTCTGATCAGATACTCGGTCAATACCGAGTAGTTGCAAAAAATTGAATATTGTCCAAGACAGATACCAAAAATTATATTAAAAAAAAAGAGCAAGCATTATATTCTGCAATAATTTACAATTAAAATTTATAAGTCAAATTTAAATTTTGAGAATAATGAAGTTTGTAATGCTTCAATGGTATAAATCTTTCTTTTAATGTCCCCAAAGTTTATTGAACTTGTTTATTAAAAATTATGCAAAAAAAGGCAAGTATAGAAAATATGGAATTTTTATATTAAAAATGGATATTTGCTACAAACAAAAATTAGTTATAAAAAATATAAAAATACCTTTGCTTAAAAAATTAAAGGAAATAAAACAATCTTAAAAGCACAGTGTAGGAACACTGCAGGTACGTGTTTTGGAAGTTACAAGGAATTCCTTTTTCTATGCACAAAATGGGAGCTCGTGGATTTAAAGGCATCCGACAAAAGTTGGATTTTTTTGTTGAATGTCTTTACCTTCTCTAGCTCACATGTTATGCACTGAAAAAGACATTCCTTGTAAGGGGGGGGGGGGGCGGAAACATGTGTCTGGCAGTGTTCTTGCACATTTGTTTTATCTGCTTTAAAAAAATATTTATGTTTGGCGGACTAGAACTATAATTGATTGGTATACAGTGAAACCCCTCCTAGCGGACACCCCTCTTATGCGGACAATTTTTAATTCCCCAGTTCCAATGCAAATAACATTATTAAACCCCTGTCCTGCAGACACCTCTCTATTGCGGACAAAAAAATTTGTCCTGTTAGTGTCCGCATTAGAGGGATTTTACTGTAATTTGTTTTAATTCCAACTTGATTAATCATACCTTTTATTTATTTATTTTTAATTTTAAAAATTTTTTGGTAAAATTTTTGACTAACAAAATTGTTTATATAATGTAATTAAATTTCACCAGGAATTTAGTTTTAAAAACTATTATATGGACAAGGAGGTCTATACTACTATTCCAATAAGTTCAAAATTCATCACATGTGTGTCGGTGGTTCTTGTTAAAACATAATTGGTACTTGGTAACTCGGCCGAGTCGTGAAAGGCCGAGTACTCGGTACTCGGCTACTCGGCCAAAGTACTACTCGGTACGTCTCTAACAGGAATGTATCTTAATTACACGGTTTTATAAAATTTTAAAAGAGCGGTCTCAGATACCCTCATCATGTTCCTTGTTATGTCTTACTTTTCCACCTATTGTGTTATGGGTTAAAAAGAACATGCAAAGGATGAACTTGAATTCTCTAAGTGCCAAATAATTTGCAACCTAAAATAAATCAAATTATATTTCTCCTTTAATATTCTTATTGTAAATTTATCCATTGTTAGCTATTTAAACCTATCCAAAGAAGTGAAAAATTATAGTACAGTAGAGTATCAAAAGTCCGAGGTTCTGCTTAATCCAAGGTGCTTTGTTATTATTTTTAAGGTATCCTTTTTATAGACAAAATGTTTTAATCTGAAAAGTTAATTATTTTGCGATGTAGAGCTTCCCTAATAATATACAATAAGGTCATAAGAAGAAATTGAAAGGTTTATGTCAATAACACTTGCCAAGTGATATGAAATATTCTTTAACTGTTAGAGATAGATTAAGTATATTTCATATCACTTGCCAAGTGATATGAAATATTCTTTAACTGTTAGAGATAGATTAAGTAAGCCTTGAAGGTAGGAAGTTGGTTGATACGAAAAATAACTTGAAATTAAAACATTGTTTTGCCTCAAAGGATAAACAAGTAGTTTTTTTTTTGTGGAATATCTGGTTGCAATTTAAAAGGGAAGTGCAAACTTTTGATTCTGTACGAAAAATGTGCATGGAATTTTATCCTTCTATTACATTAAGTGATGTACATAAGTACACTCACGCATAGAAACAAATGTCAGGACAAAACTCGTCAAAACTTACTGGAGGACGATCAAAGGGCAGTTTTTGATTGCCTACAAGTTTACAGACAAGAGCGTGCAGACATCAAAACTCATTTAGGGTTAATTAAAACAAATTAATTTTGATATTTGAGTGATAAGTTTTTAGAGGGGAGAGCAATATATTTCCTTTTCATAGCGTAAGGAAGTAAAAAGCGCATGTACTTATCTAGTCCAAATAATTTTTTGGATAATCAGAGTTTTCAGCTATCCTGAGGTGGAGTGAGCCCTAATTACCTCAGATTTTCAAGACTCTAAACTAATAATTGTTTCTTCGAAGTGTATTTATTTACATATATATAAGGAAACAGTTATTTTAACTATGTAAGAATTACATTAACAGTTTTTAATCTCATAAACTAAGTATACACAGTTCGTTTATATTGCACATTTTATTTAAATGACGATGGCATCAAATCCACAAATACTAAAAAGAAAATATATGTGAGGGAAAGACTGTTTTGGAATAATTATACAAATGCAGTGAAATTGTGGGGGAAACACAACTAGTGTTCCCATCAGACCAAAAAAAGGGACAATGGGCTTTCTTATCAAAGGGCACTTTTAAAAAACATTTTTGTAGTAAAAAAGATGTTTTATAAACTTTAGAATACTATATTCGTACAACACTAAGTATTTTTTGATAGTAATTGTTCATTTTAAATAATGAAAAGCTTAAAAAAAATATTTATATTCTAGTAGATAAGTGAAAGAAAAAAAGAAAAAAGATAGATTTCAAGGTCAGTCTTGTGTGAATCTTCACCTTTTGGGATTTTTTAAAAATTATTATTATGAATTGTCAAAAACTTCAAAGGGGCAAAGAGGGAATCAAATGTTGACTGAAAGGGGGCAGGGCGAGTCAGCCTCCTGAAAAGTCCTGGGGGGGGGGGAGACACTATAGAAATAAAAAAGGGGGAAGGAGCAAAATATTTTTCAAAATTTTGAAAATCTGCGAAAGAGAATGCAGTTTTCTGTCCATTCCTCTTTTTAGTATTTCGTGCAGGGTTGGCCGGATTGGACCCAAAGCCCACTTTTGGTTTTTTTTAAATTTTCTGAGAAGTTTTTAAAAAAATAATTAATTTAAATATTTTACAATTGAAACTTCTTTTTTATTTGGTCTTCACAACAGACAATGGACATAAAAATGAATTTTGAACTTTAACAGCATTAAAAAATACTTAAGGTTTTAAATATATTTAACTTCTTTCTTTAACTGGTCAATAAATAACTCAAATTATCTTGGCTAAGTCCTGTCACGTGTGATTTTCTTAATTTTTGTAGATTGTACAGAGTAAAATACTCTAGCTAAAAGGCTTTCATGTGAATTATATTCTGCAAACCAACACCTCACAAATCTCGAATAAACAAGGTATATTTTTTAGAAATTAACAGGTTTACAAACGGTCGGACAGAAAACAGAATAGGATGTATAGTATTTTCATTATCTTACGAAAAAGTTTAATATTTGTTACTCTGTACATAGAAATAGAAAAACAGGCATAATAAAATTCAAAGAAATGTCTTGATTAAGCTGGAATTCATTAAACACCGGAAAACAAATGGAGCTACTTGATTTAAACTACTTGGTTCTACAGTAGTTTTGCATAACAAAATGAAATACAATGAAGTAAAATACAAAACAAAAGAAAAAAGTAATTAAAAACGAACAATTGGTTTTATCACTCGAGAAGTAACTGTGCCTTAACTGTTGGTAATCATGGAAACTAAAAAATCTGAAATTTCACCATTCTTGGGTTTCGTCGTCTTTTATACTTTTCTTCAGAAAACGCTGAATTTTAACTAGTTTTCCAGCTTTTTTACCCCAAGACAATTTTTGCTCTTTGTCTATATACTTACGCTACAATATGCTATATATACCTCACATTTTCCTTTTAAAAAAAACCAAAAAAAAAACCCCACATTTCTTTAAAAAAAACCCAGCTTTAGTTGGGTTTTATTTAAAAAGACCCAAAAAACCCTGGGTCCATGGGCTTTCTTTAAAAATCCGGGTTTTTGCCAACCCTGATTTCGTGTGAACTGATTTTTGATGTAAAGGGTTTTTGTGTTTTAACGTATGTACCTCTGCCTTTTCATAGGTCATTTAACTATAAATTTTACTTAGCACATTAGTCAAATCCTGTTTTAGTAAAGCTGTTATAATGATGATTTTTGAATTAGGTCAATGTAATGGTCATTGTGATTTCAGTATAACCGAATTTCTTATTAGCAAATTTCTTTTTTTTCTCTGAAAGGAAATTTTTTCTCTTTATTAAAATGGGATTTGACCATGTTAATAAAAAATTTCAATTACAAAAAATCCTTTTAATGAAGATTCTAGTATTTATTGGCATATTAATATGTCTGCTAATATTTTCTATCACTAGAAAGTTATTTATGTCATGGGTGCAAAGCAAATTTTCTAAACTAGCATACACTATTTATACATCATTTTTGTTGTTTTGTCATAAAAAATATATAACTACGTGCACAGTATGATTTTATTGTACAATGCATGGAGGTGATATTCTGTTACTTAAATTTTTTTCAAGTATTTTAAACACAGCTCGGGATAAAAGGTATCACGATTGATCTATTTGAGATAATAACTATAATCTATGGATATATTGACGACAGATCTTTTAATTTATGAGTTTTATAGTTGTCATTTTGTAATGTTGCATATTAATGTAGACAAAACGGAATTTTGAATGGCAACCGGAGAATTGAGTGGCAACCCTGATATTATAACTGTCTTTTTTCTCAGAAATATCTGATATGACACACAATAATATTCTTTCAATCACTGAAAATACAAAGTAATAGTACTTTATTTATTCTAAAAGGGTTTCCCAGAATAACTGAATCTTCAAATTTGTGTCAATAATGATTTAATAAATTTACTGGCAAAGAGAGAACCATTAACACAGTTTAAAAAGTTTCATTTTTTTACAGAGAATTAAAATAGTTTATTTTACAAACAAGTGCTTTTTGTTTTATAAGCTAGTAGTTTTCCCAAATATGTCATTTACCCAAAAAACTTGTTAATAGTTATAAAATTAAGTTAACAATAAATAAAATGTACAAATTATCAGAAGTACTAAAATTAGTCATTCTAAGCCTGCATACATCGGAAAAATTTCCATCCTTCCGAGTGATTGAAATATTAGCATTATATAAATTGATAAAAATCTCAGACACAGTCACTGAAAAAGTTGCCTTTAAAACTAATAATTAACTAAAATAATATGATAGCCAAAAGTTTAGACAAGACTCCATGCAAAGAATGAAAAAGTCCTAAATTTGTGCTATTTGCAACAGTTGACTCAAAAAAAAAAAAAAAAAAAAGCACAGTGGCGTACCTAGTATGAGTGACACCTGGGGCGGTAATTTGTGGTGTCCCCTCTACAAACGAAAAAGAAAAAATTCTATGTAAATATTAAAACATGATATTCATACTAACTTTTGCAACCAACTACAGTGAAACTTCGGTAAGTCGAACTTTGATGAGCCGAAAACTTTGGTAAGCCGAAGTGAATATTTATTCCTGTCTATTTGAATGGAGAATCAATGTTATTTATTTTCGATAAGCCGAAGTTCGTTGAGTCGAAATATTCGATAAGTCAAATTTTATTTCTTGACTGTCGTCAAAGTTTCTTTGCTAAAGTAACTCTGAAATAGTGTTTTTTTTTTTTTTGCTTTCCAAAAAGTATGATGAACAAAAAGAAAAAAATCAGCACCATTGCATCAAAAGGCATCTAGACAAAGTGAATCAAATAAATCATGGACACCAATTATTATTTGCTCATAATTTGGCAAGTTTTTTTTTTCACTTAAATTAGTGCTTACTTCGTTTCTTTTGGTAGAAAAGAAAAACCTGATCATAAGGGAAGTCACAGCTTTTATTTAGTGCAGCCTGAAAATTAGGTTGGAAATATCACAGGGAGGGTTTTGCACACAAGTACTGAACATAGTTATGAACGCAGTAGAATACATATATTGTCCATTTTTTTCAAGAGAAGGTATTTAGCCACGCCCCTTCGAACGCAGAGTTCCATTTTATGCGGGGGTGATCGGTACGCAATTCACCCGCTTCTAAAGGAGACAACCAGACAGATTTAACTTGGGCGTGCATTTTAATTTGCAAGAAAAGTCTTCTAGACATCCATTTAACTTATTAGACTAAATTTATTTACAAAAATCTTTATAAATTAGAGATTGAATCTGATGAAAACTTAATAATTTTTACAAATGATGTTTTCTTAGACTAGGATGCAAAAATTACAAATTAATATTGTTAGCGTTTTTTTTTTCTTTAGCAGAACATGAAACTCCTGCCTTGGTGTAGGTGGCAATGTGAGAGATTGGCATTCATTCAAGACAAAAATGTAAAAGCATTTTTAGGTTGAGACTCAGAGATTTTCTAGGTAGCCAGCGACCACTAGACGCAAAAATTTAGTGGCACTGTCATAGACTTTTAAAGTATAAAATGGAGGGGGGGGGTGTAGTTTAAAAAACTTTAATAAAAAAGATAAATAAATAAAACTTTGCTCATTCTGAAGTAGAATAATACCTGTTTATGGAAAATTTAAATTAAACCAGGTTTTTGAAATTTTTTCAAAAAATAAGGAAATAGGAACTGCATTTTAGATAAAATAGTTTTAGTTGATAGCAAATCCTCTAAAACAATGAGGTTCAAATACAATAATTGTGCAGATAAAATGTAAGACTTTTCAAAAAAGTAAATAATTAAGAACATGATTTATTGCACATTTTATGTCATTTTCAATCGTTTTTATTGAAATAAACATTCAATTCTGTGTTTGGAAACTTAGGCAATTAATAGTGTTGTCTACTTCCATCTAGCAAATGAACAAACATAGCGACTATGCGAAAAATTAAAAAAAATAGATTTTTGAATTTGTTGCATAAAAGTAATCATAGATAATTAAAATCCTTAAACTACAATTTAGAAAAAATAGTCAGTGTTTAGCATCTAAAACAATGATGATAATATTCTGAAGATAAAATTTTGCATTTTTCAGGAAAATAATTTAGAATCATACAAGAAAATAATATGGATATTGCGTTATTTTCAATAGTTAGCATTGATTAAACAGCCAATAAGCACTAAGAGTCTTGAGTACTTTCATCATGGGAATGACAATATATGGCTCCTATGTCAAAAAGTAGGATTTAAGTTTTTTAATATGCAGCATAAAAATATTGTCAAGTAAAAAATCCTCATGATACTAAAATTTTGTTGAAAAGTTTTCAGCTCATTTATGTCTAAAGCAATAATGATAAGATGAAATTAAAAAAAAAAAATTTCATTTCTCAAGAAAATCATTTAAAATAATCCAAAAAAGAAAAAAAAAACGATTTGTAGCACATTTCGTGTTATTTTCATTAGTTACAGTTAAATAAAACATCCAATTCTGCTTCAATTTTGGAAACTTTGACCGTGAAGCATCTTGTCTGCTTCCATCTTGTGAATTACCAAATATGGAGAATGAAATGTGCATAATTCCTGTTCACTTCAGGAATTTTCTCGGGAACTATAGCAGGAAAAAATAGCGACTAAGGAAGATTTTTGGGTTGCCACTTTTTCAAACTAGGTCACCATGTGAATCTTGACCTTTAAGGGAAAGGGTAGCTCATTCCATTGCACAATAAAATCACTGATCCTCTCAAGTTGAGACCTCAAGGGGGAATATTAGCAAAATTCAAAAGTCTTGCTGTCATTGAAGTTGTTTTTAAAGCACCAGAGGATGGGTCTTTCCATGACCTATACCAGTATCCTGCCGACAGTCTTATTGAACCTTTAGCAACAGTTTACTACCTTTCAGGATTGCCATATATCCGTAAAGTGTTGGTGTAAGTCGTTTTCATAAAAAGTGAACCAACTAGATGCATTTTTGTATCCTGCTTTTCAAAGTTAGGTTATTTCAGGCCAATAGCATGTAGCCTTGCTTACATTTCAGTTTTGTATTTTCTAGTTGCATTTTGCTTGGATAAGCTGTAGCACGTTTATTTTAGTCTATAAAAAATTCCGTTGTTAAGTTTAATTAATTCAGACAGAAATGCAAATATTGGTGAATAGTTTTTATAATTACCTGCATCTAACAAAACTTTGATATCAAATCTATTGGTTTTGTTAAGGAATATAAAGAATCTTAATCTCGATGTTGCTCAAATTAATTCAACATAATTTTGATTTTTTATTTTTAAACTTAAATGGAGTATTTCGTAAGTCCTCTCTTGTAACATAAATCTCTCTGTAAATATGAATACTGTGGAAAACCTCTGTCTTTAACATTCTATTGCAAAACCACTCATAAAAATTAAAAAAATATACTTACAGTAAAATCTCATTACAGCAAATATTAATACGACAAAGTGAATGTTCAGTCCTGTTTTACTTGCTATTTCACCATTTGAATTACATTACATTGTATACATTCAAATAATGTCTCATCGATTTTCTCAAATTCGTCTCACTACAACAAACTAAATAATATCACTGCATATTTTTTTTTGACTATTAACATTTTAGATGGTTTAAAAAAAAGTGGTGTGAATTTTATATTAATAGCAGCATGTAATTATTTTTACCAGTTGACTGTTTTAGGTTTGTAACAGTGACTTCACAAAATTCACAACTGCATAACAACCTTTTGAAAACCTTTAGCATTCATAAAACATTTTTTCTCCCCCAGCAATACAACCAATAAAATTTAGCATTTTCACTTTTGTTAAACCTGCTTTTCGCACAACCCGTTATACAGCTGTATGCACACTAGATTCAATACTTCTATAAGGAGTTGAATCTAAGAACTTAATATTGTGACCATTATTTTAACGATGCCTCTATCAGCTTTTCATTTTTAGACTGTTCCACATTATAAAGTAGTCTTGTTGGTTACAGTACTCTTCCATGAAAACTATTAAACAATTAAAAGAGACAAATCACAAAAAGCTAAACAAGGAATAGTTGATCAGAATGAAGAATCTAATAATATTACAGAAAGATTTATAGCAGAAAAATAGAAATAAAAAAATTGGATCCAATTAAAACAATGAAAACATAACTATTATCAGAAATAATGCAACCCCTTTCAAAAGCATGGATGTCCCTCTCAATAGAAATGTCAGAAAATAGATTTCAATTCAAATAATGAAAAATGATAAAAAGTATGATGGTGATTTTGTAAAGTTAAATATAAATAATTCACATGTACGCACACACAAATACCAAATACCAAAAAATTAAATCTATGATTTAATTGCTAAACCTGTTGTAAGTTTGAATAAAGATTAAGATTTAATGAAATTGCCCAACACCCAAATAATCAAGAATTAGACAGTAAATAAATCTTCTTACTATTCTGATCTTATATTGACTTATCAAACAACTTATTTAATAATCCTTGAAGCAAAATCATTTTGAAATGATTAAAGACAATGAAACTAAGTAGAAACATAATTGGTGGATAACATTAATCCATGAATAACTTTAAATTTTAGTCGGATCGCTGGTGAAAGTTTAACTGAAAAATACCAAAACAATACACTAATGTGTGCTTTCACATTATTTAAAACTTACAATATCTTTTTAAAAAAAAACATCTTGATGATAACAAAAAATAAGATACTATACCATTAAGGGTTTCCAATGAAAGAATATATGACGGGGACATTTGCAGATTATCATTTAATTTATAAATGGGTTAGTCAATCACAATAGCACGGAGAATCTTAACACAAATTTCTACCTTTATTCATAGTTCACTTAATTAATAGTAAATAAAATAGAGTATGAGAATTAACTTTTATAGAGGAACTATAAGTCCATTCTTACCCATTACTTTAAAGATATTGTATTGCCAGCTGTACAAAAATTCCTTTTTTTTGTACTAGACCAATGGCTCCCAAAGTGATCCGTGTAGACGCCCAGGGCTTGATACTAACTTGCAAAGAGTCCATGTCAAAAAATAAATGAAACTACAATTTGCAGATATGATTACAAAAAAAGGTTACCCATATATGTCATGCGTGGTTTTAATGAACTAATCCAATTGCTCAAGAAAATTGAATTTCGCCCAAAATTTGAACACAGCTCTGGGGACTACATTCGTTTGGTCTCAGCTTATTTCTCCATTGTCAAGAAAGGTTGCAGCCGAGTATAGGGGTCTATGAGCTGAATCTTATTTATTCAGGTTATCACTCAAGTATTACCAGAGCTTTTGTACTTGCATAATACTCATTTATGTATTCAATATATACTTTAACTAATTTTACATTAATCAATAATGTTTCATAAACTTGTAATTCTTGTTCTTTGTACTTTCAATTTGCAAAATCTTGCACAATTAATATTTTGATCAGAACCTTCCTCTGTTACAGAATTTAGTGATGATTTTGGATATTGGTAAAAGGATCACAAGATATTTCACAAAATTTCATTTTAAAGTCAAACTCCGCAACTGCTGCATGACATTTCCTTCCATTTTGATTTGAACTGATTTTAGAACGCCTTGAGTAAAGCTGGACATTTTTCACCGTTTTGAACAAGAAAAAAAAAAGGTGGTCCATGGGACTAGAAGAAACACACTCCTAATCACTCTAAATGTGCTACTTTAAAGAACACCCGACCTCCTAAAATTGCATACAACACTGAAAAAAAAAGAGTTGTCCCAACTGAAGCTAAGAATATTTGGCACAAAATGAATAATTAAAAAAAATTAAAAAAAAAAAAAAAACTTCATGGAGAAGAAAAAAAATCTTTGACACGAACTCTGCAAGCATTACTTCCAAAAGAGAATCATTTTGAAGGCTTAATATGAGTTAAATATACAATATTCACAAGTCACATAATTCAATAGATGTTATTTCTTTTTTTCATGTACATTCTGCCTTGATTTCAGTTGCAGCGTCTACTTACTCTTTATTTCTTTGTCCAATGGGAACCCCCCACCTTTTACTTTTTTTTCCTGGAGTAGAATTTTCTACCTTGTCAAGCAGTGGCACATGTCTAATTAATTCAGTCTACTTAGTAATCAATTAAAAAGTTCACTTAAAATGATACGAGGGAAAAAATCTTTAGCTCTAGAACTGACAAGACTACATTCAAAGTGATTGCAGTGTTTTCAGTGCAGGTACTGCTTTTTAAATACAATGGAACCCCGGTTTTATGTTTAAATAATGATATCGGAGCCGTGTAAAAAATGAAACCATATTGCTTAAAAATCGACTTTTAGCCAATGAATTAGTGGGGAAAATGTAATCTTTACTTTTTTTTGATACAATTTCATTTATAGCACGATATGTACTAACAGTCTTTTGCAAACTCGCTTCTTAGTTGTCATTCACAAAGACATATATAAATAGTTTTGAGTTTTTATGCTTAGAATTGCTTGATCAGCAGTGGGGACACCCTCGGTTATTTCTTGATTTCTTCTTCGTCTTCATCATTATCATTGAAGCTGTGTAGTAATCTGTAACTGAAGAAATTCGTAATGAGACAATCATCAGGTGTGTCACCAACTTCTGGAAAATTTTCAAGAAGAGTGTCAGCAGCTTTAGTTTTCAGTTGTCCAGCCAGATAGAAGATAGGACGATCAGAGGAAATCCCTCTCGCAAATAAAGGATTAGTAGACAACAAAAAGAATATCACCAGGGTTGCTTTAAACACAGTTATGAAACAAATTCATCTTGAAAGAATAGAAATCTTAAAAAAAAAAGCCTAGTGAGTCTTGTAGATAAAAAATTATTTTGATCTGTTTGTAGAAAAACGTATTCAGTGGACTTTCTGAAAAGGGGTAACGAAAAATCCGAAATATTTTAACGTTAGAAGAATAGCCTTCTTCAGGGACTAGCAGCAAATGACTTAAACGGACAACATAAATTCGGGGTCCACTGTAACACTGTTTAAAGCAATGAATCATGTAGAGAAGGATATCGAATCTTTCTGCAAAAAGTCCTATACGTTTTGGTTATTCTCGGAACTCAAAACACTTGCTGTAGCATCCATGGTTGGTAAAAAAAAACCTGTTTTTTTTTCTGAAAAACCCAAATAAACTTTTTTTTTTGGTTTAACCCGGTTTATTTGGTTTAAACACTTAAGAAAAACAATTTTATTTTAGGAAAATCATGAAGATTTTATCAATTAAGGAATGTTTAATATTCATATTTGCATGTAATTTCTTTATAATTACTTAAATAATTAACAGTAAAAATCTTGTAATTTCATTTCCTCATGCGTAGAGATATCATAGCTATCTACAATAAATAAAAAAGTAAAATTAAATTAACGCATTCTTAAACATGGAAAGTATTTTGTAGTATCTACATTCTTCAAATGAATCGCAAGTCTGATGTACATTACAGAACTTTAAAAATCAAAAGAATGCATATTTTGTTTAAAGATTTTTTAAAAAGTTACAAATCATGTATTATGTTTTCCACTCCTGGTTTAATGCATTTAGGTATCCAATTTTTTAATCAAAGAAAAAAAATAATTAAAAGCCTCAGTATGAAAAGACCCTTTTAACATATATCAATAATGAAGACTGTCATAAAAATTAATTTCTTCCACCATTCCTTCCTTTTTTTTTTAATAAGAGCACTGAGTTACATGAATATTTTCTGTTTTCATAATTTTATATATTTTCTTTTCTTGCTCTCACTGCATCATCTATCGGGGATGCAAAAAGTGTGCAGGTTTAAGCACAATTTTATGCCTATTCTAAGTGTTCTTGGACTTCTATAGTCTTTTTTTTCTCTTGTCATTCAAACATTCTAGCGTTAAAATTTGTATACCCTATGCATTGCTTCAGTGGAACGTAATCAATCTCAATAAAACTGAAGTAATCAAGCAAATTGGGTTGTAAATGAAATTTTGGTCGAAATATACTTTTTGGACTATTTTGAAATGCAAAAATGATAATTGAATAAATAAAAAAAAAGCTACTTGGATTTTTCCTCCGTGTAATTTTAGAAAAACGTAGTTGGTTTGCCTTGGGTACGTACCTAATAGGAAAACTGCATTGATTAAAAAAAAACTATTTAGCAAACTTGTATTGCCTCAAAAAATATAAGTTTCCAATTTTATTAAATCTGTAATTTATCTATAAAGCTTTGTTAATTACTTTGCATCAACTAATTTTACTCTTTGCAATAATATGTAAAAATTATGAAAACATTTGGGGGAAAAAAATCAAGTTTTTCATAAAAACCATTTTTGAAAAAACCATATGGTTTAAAAAAAAAAAAAACACTTGGTTTAACCAAAACAACCCTGGTAGCATCTGGACAGATTCTGCTGCTGCATATTTTCTTTGCTTTTGGAAGGTTTGTTTCAAATTGAGTAAAATTTAGTACTTCGGTTTGCATGAAATGGAGTCGAAAGTCATATGCGTGAAGTAGTTGAGGTCGGTAAAAATTATCGTGCAAAAGTTAATACCCCTTTAATAGTTAGTAAATTCCCCTTTCCCTAAAAGGAGGGATTTCACATAAATCCTTAAATATCCCAATTTGAGTAAATTTTGAAATATCTGATATAGGCTTAAAATTATCTTATTTCAAATATGCAAATAATTATTTTCAGCCTAACTTAGGAGTGTTTTTTTTTTAATTAATTGATACCAAAAATCAAACTTTCCAAGAGATCTGTTGCTCTTACATTGTTTTCCCATGCTGCCTTCCTTTAAAAAGGGAAAGTCAGATAACCTTAATTTGCACTTATTTCATTACTTGTTTATTTAGTCACTAAAGATGGGAATGTATATCAAAATATTTTGAGAAACTATCAAGCACCTTCAAGTAAGGGGATGCAATTGCCAAAATTAAAGGTTTGGAGATGCAGATAACTAGTACAAATACTTTCTGCCTCTTCTGTTTTGTAGCAAGAAATGGTAATTGTATCCCTGGCAGGTGTTACTACCGTATATGATTTAAGGATGATTTCTTATGAAAACCGGCCTTTGGCTGAACTTTTTCAAGTTTTAAGTAAAAATCATACAAAGTCACTTACATCCCTTGTTTCTCACTGCCTCAAAAGATTTTTTCTTTGTGTCAAAATGCTAAAAAGTAGAAATCTAAGTTAAAAGCTCTAAGTAACTGTAAAAGTTGTATACATAAATGCTCAAAGACTGCTCAAAATCATACTATCCTGTATGATTTAAGAATTATTTCTGATGAAAACCTCACTGAAGTCTGACCTTAGCTTGTTTTTTACTTGAAACTTTAAAATGCCCACTTGAAAGATGGAACGGTCAGAAAAAAAAAAAAAAAAAAACCAGAAACTTCAGAGGGGGGAAAAATTCTCCCCGAAGGAGTTTATTTCCACTAAAGAAAAATTGTAAATTTTGAAATTTCTGGAAAAATATTATGTACTAAGATGCTTTTCTTTGTTTGAATATTTTTTTTTGCGTTCAGTATCCCACATGAAAACAAATTTTGATAATACGGTAATACTGTTGGGACCAAAAAATATAATTGTTATTAGACAGGATATCGTTATAGACAGTTTTAACATTTATGCAGGCATTCTCCCTCCCCCTATATATATTCAGTGTAATATTTTGAGTTTTATTTACAAAACTGAACTTAACCCAAATAATTTAAAAATCTAGTTACAACTAAATGTTACTAACAACAAATGTATTGTAATAAATTAAAAACAGCTAATTTAACAATTTTCGGCTTTTATAATGAATGAGAATAAGAATTGAACACTTTTATACATACTAGGCAAGTACTTAGGGGAGATTAGGGATGGATGGGACAGTTCTCACAAAAATATTTTTTATAAATTATTTTCTACTGGTATAACACTGAAAGTTTCAGACATGAAAGTTGAAACATTTTAATATATTTAAAAAAATATAAATTTCATGGTAATTATTAAAATGGTCATTTCTGAAGACAATTACAATAGCAGTAAAAATGTCCCATCCCTCCCTCATGTAAGGGAGGGATGGGACATTTTTGGAAGTTAAAATACATATACATAGTATTCAAAAATATTATGAAAAATGACAAAGACAGTACGTCATTTATTTATGTAAGGTTTATTGAACATTGGGAACATCTATTTTATCTAACATTATACTTTAATAAATCAGCATCAAATGAAAATTTTTTGTGCTCGACTAGTTCCACCAACCATATTTGGTGGGGGCATAATGTGCTTCATGAGAGAACAACCTGTAATGAAACCACTGTTATACTTCTTACAAAGAAGTACAGCTAACCAATTGATTGAAAGTATATTATATAGTACATAAAAGTAATAATTACATTGATAAATATTACAGGAGTAAGCAAAACTTAGTCATACTACTGTAAACTTTCAATGTAAAGAAATTAGTTTCGAAAAAAATCATAGAAGTTGATAATATTCTTATATATCAAGTTGATAATTTCAATGGCTTTTTATTCTGCAATTCAATTTCAAAACAAGATAGTATGCCAAAAATAAAATATTAAAAAATTTGGACAATCAGTATAACTATTTAGCTGCAGATATTAAAAGGGAAGGATGTCCCATCCCTCCCTAAACCATACTGTCCCATCCCTCCCTTTACACAACATTTCAGTAAAATATCTTGTTACTAGAAGCATGCTACTTTTAGGTTTAACTTAACTATTACTTTATAAAAGCTGTATTATTAGGTGTATAAAACAGCAAAAAGAATTATGTTAACATCAATAAATAAGATTGAAAACTTACCTTGAAAACAAAGTAGTTATTTACTTTTGGTGCTGTAAAATAGCTTTTTTCTGGCATACATTCATAGAACTCTGCAACTAAAATGATTTATAGCAACAAACATGGTTTTATGGTTGCTCCATTTAGTGGAAGAGTCGGAAATCGAAAACAATGTTTATTTTAAGAATAATTGAAGGAGTCCCATCCATCCCAGTGTCCCATCCATCCCTAATCTCCCCTATTGCTGCTATCAGCATTTGGAATACGTTTGCTCAATTAAAAGTTTGGTCATATTTAATATTGTCCCGTAAAAAATGTTCCTAGTTATTAAAGAAATTCCATATTTTTCTTTGCATCAACTTGTTCCAATTCTTTATTAATTCGATGCTAGTACAGTTTAGCTTTCCCCCAATTGTCCTGAATTTTTAGCATCGTACTTCCTTTTTGTGTTATCTTCTATTTGGGATGTAGTTTCTAAGATAGAAAACTGTGACAATTAAAAAAACTATTTTTTGAAAAAATGCATTTATTGTTACAGACAGTGCTCCCGAAATGTGATTATCGCACTAGGGAGGTTGAAAATGCATTAAGTAAATGAGAATGTTGTCGAGACCAAGGAAAATATCGTTATAGTTAGGCTTGTCAAGTTCTGAAATGTTCAACCGGGACACCGGAATGCCCCCTCCCCCGTCACGAATCTTCAATAGGGTGCACATTACTGGCTAAGAGTGTTTTAGAGGGTAGTGCATTCTTAACGAAAAAATAGTAACTCTTTATGAATTTAAACCAGGGTTAATAATAAATGACATAAGCAGATAAAAAACGTCATTTTATTTGTCCTCATAATTCCGCAGCATATTCAATGATCGAGTAACGCTGAGTTCGTCAACAAGGAAACGCGCACCATAACATGAACATGCGTGACGGCTTTATTTCATTGTTGAAGCACCAAAAACTCGGTAAGTTATTAAAATTTGATAATATTTTTTGGCAATGTTTAACATGCAGAGAAATGCGTTATTTTAACAAGGCTGAACTGGATCCAGTAACTTAACTGTTTTACTGGTAAGAGTCATTTTAGGAGAATGAAGAAACGAAAAAGTGGTCAACAGTTAACGTTATCTACTGGAGTTAATGGTTAATCCACTCGAGTTAAGGTTAAACTTTAAACTATCAAAATATCACCAAACAGGCAATTGCAATGTAGAAGCAACTTTCATCCTTCATACCTTGACGGCCGATTTTCTAGTTACATGTTAATATTTATCAACTAGAAAATCTCCAGTTAAGGTATGACGGGTGAAAATTGCTTCTACATTTGAACTAAGCCATTGCCTGTTTGGTGATATTTTGATAGTTGAAATTGTAACCCTGAACTCCAGTAGGTAGCGTTCATTGTTGACCATTCTTTCGTTTCTTCATTCCTATGAAGTGAGTCTTACTAGCAAAACAGTTAAGTTACCGAATCGAGTTCAGCCTTGTCACAATAAAGCCTTTCCCTGTAAGTTAAACATTATCAAAACAATTATCAAATTATCATGCCTTCGTGTGGGTCTCATTGTTGAAACTCGCGGGTTACTCGATCATTGGCTATTATATATATGAGGATTACTTTATTAAGAAGAAACACTTTTAAAAAGGAACAAAAATTTGAACAATACTATTTACATGTTGAAAAGCGATAGCTTTGTGCAAAGTAAATTAGATAAAAATGGAACAACGTTTAAAAGCACAAAAAGGATAAAAAGTTTTTAAAAATGCAGACATGTTTCGGAGGCAATAGCCTCCTTTCTCAGTGCGAAATGAACAAATGACATTTGTTCATGACATTTGTATTTGTTCATTTCGCACTGAGGAAGGAGGCTATTGCCTCCGAAACATGTCTGCGTTTTTAAAAACTTTTTATCCTTTTTGTTCTTTTAAACGTTGTTCATTTTTATCTAACTATTTACATGTACTTTTCATTAGCTAGGACTTTTTTTGAAAGTCTTTTTTGGTTATAACCTTGTTGTAAGAATCTTCACAAGCCAAATCCGATATTAATTTTACAAGCCAATGTTACAAATGCCATAGTAGTTATCCTTAATAATCTTTTACAGTAAATATTTTAAAGAATTTTTTGGTCATTTGTTACTAAATTTATCTTTTGCTGGGACGTGAAATATACCGGCCGGGACACAAGGATTTTGACTGAAAACCGAGACTCTCCTGGTAAAACCGGGATGTCTGGCAAGCCTAGTTATAGACTTTGTTATACATAGGCTCAGCATTGGAATAGTGTAGATTCGAGAGGGTGATGTTGTGGGAAAGGAGCTTGGTGCTTAAACTCATGTTTCCAGCCTGTATTAGATATATTACATATCACATATATAAAATGCTATTGAATATTATTTTCAAGGTGCTAAAAAGGTATTTTCCACATACGAAATCCTTGCGGTCAAGCCGCTGAATCAATTAAAACCAAAATTTTAGCTACGGTTATTTGAGGCAATGAGAAACAAAGGGATATAAGTAACAAACTTAAAGTAAATGCCGATAACCAGTACAAATTTAAGGGGAAATACTCCTCTGCTGAGAGGCACGAGATGGTACTAGTATCCCTGGTAGGTACAGTTGTACGGCGTGATTTCGAAAAATAATTTCAATGAAAGCCAACCTAGGATCTGAATTTCAAACATGTTTTACTCAAAATTTTAAAGCGTCCGCATATATATCCCTTTGCTTCTCACTGCCTCATTTGAACATATCTGGTCAATACTGGGATAACTCAAACAACGCAGTACTTATGTTTACGGCTACAGTAATCGGTTTTCGAATTGCAGCACCCTTTTTGAGCAAATTGATCAGCTTATTGAAAAACCACGTGTTGCTTGTGACGAAAATCGTAGGCTTAAAACATTTGCAAAGATTATAGTTTTTAGTCTTAGTGACAATATAAAAGGAGGATTTTCGGCGTAGACCAATTTGACATGGTAATAATCAACCACTAAACACCACGTGCAAATTATTATTTGAGGAAATAACCTTCAAAATAGTGTGAAACGAGTTTCTTCAGTCTGTGCGCGAATTCGCCTACGAGCAAATTTCGTCACACGCCGATCGTTCGATTCCATTTGTGGTTTTTCAATACGCTCATCAGTTTGCTCAAGTAAAAAGTGGGTGTTGTCTTTTGAAAATTTTAGCCGAATTATTTCTGCGGAGCTTAATACGAAAATTTAAGATTAAAATGTTGAAAATTTCATGAAATATGAACGTTTAAATTAATTGAATTTTCTCTGCGCATGCGCGAAAGATGGCGATTAGAACCTTCATAATTTAAATCCCCCATCAGATCGCTCAACTTAATTGTAAAATTGCAGTTCAATATCAAAATTAAAATGATATCGGCGATGTAATGAGCCGAACTTAATAATTCTTCGATTGCAGACGGACGGATACAGGATTTCATTTTTTTTTTTGGGGGGGGGGGGCATGTTTAAAAATGTAGTCTTACGTACAACAATTTTCTTGAACTCAGGTGTCAACAGAATGCACAAAATCGGAAATTAGTTATTTGAAAACTTAACTAATTTTAACTATTATAAATTAAATACTTATATTAGAATTAATTAAACTTAATAACAATTTGATACATTGAAATGGCCTAAAAATGTTGCATTATAACCTGCTTTAGACCAGTACTCGCCCTAGCCAAAACAATAAATAAATACTACGAAAATCTAATAAGAATTAAATGTTTTATGAATATGATGAATTTAATATTGATTAAATATTAGCATAATATTCGACAGAGGACACACATCCATCTTTGATTATAAATTTGCATGATACTTGACACATCCATCTTGTGATCAGAAAAATACTATTAAAACTTCACTTAATATAATAGCAAAAAATGTCACTAAAATCCTCTTTAAAATTAAATATTTTACGAATATAGTTGATGACTATTCGCCGATTCTTTTCAATTGTGGAAAAATCAGAGGCGAATGAAGTTGTCGCAGTCTCAGAGTCCGATACAAGGATTCCAGATATGTTTCCATCGGTTTTGGGTTCTTCAGTTTTTTTTTTTTTTTTTTTTTTTTCAACTTTTCAAAAAAGAAAACTATGTTTTGCCACCCGACCGAACGCATCATTGTTTTTGTTACAGGTAATCATTTTTCCAACAAACCCGGGTTTTTTTCATCTCAGTTTCCGTCTAAAATGATGTGACGGAAACAATCGTATATCTAGGTTTTGAGCTAACACGATACTAAAATTTTACCTCTTGCCCGATACTTAGTCCAAAACACTGATTTAAACTATTAACAGCTCATTTAAAAATAAATTCAGTACGAACACGAACGAAACTACAGTAAAACCTGTAAAGTTGACCACCCTTGTAAGTTGACCACCTGTCTATGTTGACCGCTTTTGTCAGGAACGGAATTAGCCCTATCTCATACAATGATAATGAAGGAAAACCTCTGTAACTTGACCACCTCTCTATCTTGACCACCTGTCTATCTTGACCACTAATGTACGCCAAATTTGGTCTGGAGTATTGTAAAAAACCCTTTGTAAGTTGACCACTTGGTTTATTTTTTTAAAACTTTCTTCAGCATATTATTTTATTACTTATTTATTTATAATAATAATAATAATAATATTTTTTTTTGATAGCTTTCAAAGAATGTTTAAAATGCTTTGATGACATATTAGCATTTTACTAACTAAACAGCAGCATAAAGTTTATGCTGCTCTTTATTCTCCAAACTTGTTTTTCATTTGTTGTTCTATTTGAGATAGCTTTTCGTACTCTTTTCAATGAAAATAGGTGTCAGTAGAAAAGTTCATAGTCTTTTCTTTCAGTTGCAATACGTTGTGGCAACACAGGAATTCTGCTAAAAAGAGCAGGCCCGGATCTATACATTTTGAGCCCCCTGCAACAAAATATGTGGGCCTCTCCCTAGTGGCCAGCACTGTCTATTTGAAAAGCGATAAGCCTAAGTGCTAGGTTTTTTTTCTGTTTTTTCATCAATTTCTAGGGCCGTTAGCCCCTTTAAGGACGCGGGCCCCTCGCACTGTGGGTACGCAGATCTGTGCCTAGTAATGAGTAAAGTTACACGTTTCTGGTGCAAGGGATTAAGAGATAAGACATTTTAATTTTGCTTTTATGAACTGGGAGAGTCGAGCTTGTTGCTCTTTGTGCTATTAATTTTACATAAAAAGGCTTCAAAAAGAAAGTTAGTGGAACTTGAGATTAATAAAAAGTATGAAATATTAAAAATAATTGAAAATGGAGAAAGCCAGAGAAAATTAGCTGGCATATATGGAATTTCTAAATCTACAGTGTCTAATATAGTTAAAAACAAGGGAAAATAACCAAAGTATTTGAATAGTATGTCTAATTATTGTTTCACTTTCAATAATGTTAAACAATGAAAGTGGAGCTGAACAGAAAGAGTAAGGGTGAATTCCCCAAAAAATGAATGCATGGTGCAAGAAATGACAAAAAAAAAAAAAAAAAAAAAAAAAAAAAAACATTACCGCCCTTTATAAGTTGACCACCTGTCTAAGTTGACCGCCAAAGTACTGCACCGCGAGTGGTCAACTTACAGATTTCACTGTATCTAAAAATCACAATAGAAAGGAGTCGGGCGGCAGACACGTCTTTGTTTTCATTTTACTGACTAAAGCTATTTCACTGTCTATACATATGAATAAAAAGTGACTTGTATGACCCCCTCAAAAAAGGAAATTCGTTATTACTCTTTCTTGTGGTTTCGGTCAGGTTTTCTTTCTTTTTCAAACAGTCATTTTCACTGCTCAAATGCAAAGAATTTTATAACATATTACAAAATATTGTCGCTTATTTGGGGGGGGGGGGAATACGACTCCCACGACTCCACTCCCTTTGTATTCACCCCTTCATGTAATGCCCTAAAATAATTGAATTCGAAATTCTTCCTGTGGTTTCGACAATTTTATTTATTTTTTTCAAGCAAACATTCAAATATTATCACGGGTTTGGAGAGGGGGGGGGGGCGGTCATGCCCTCCCCTTGTATCCGCTACTGATTGCAGACAAGTATTGAAAATTTCCGAACGGTCCCTCACGATTTGTGGCCTATCCAAGAATTATTGAAATTCGACTCATTTGATAGCTTGTATCTTTTAAAAATGATCAGTAATTGAATTGGAATTTAACCATGAATTGGGGGATTTAGGCAGTTTTAAATTGTATAAATTGCTAATCTTTCGCGCATGCGCAGTGAAAATTCAATTGCTTAGACGTTCATATTCCTACAAATTTTCAACTTCAAATTTTAGTGTACAGTGGCTCCCAAAAGTGTTCGCACACTTTGAAATTTTTTAGTAAAACCAAAATAACGCAAAACTGAATTCGAATATAAAGTCCAATATTTTTTCACATCATTCCTATGTCATTCTAAATACAACCCAGTAGTTTTTTCAAAATGCTGACGGATCTTCTTTTTGAAATGGGTCAAAAAAACGAAGAGACAGAGAAATAACACGCCACAATAGTCATCGTACCCTCAAATATTTTAGAATAAATTCATGATTAAAAATATCATATGCCATTTATTTAATATTTTTGCATTGTGTTGACCCTTAACAGTCATTTGGAATTTTTTTTGTTTATTTATTCCTTAATATTGTGCTTATTACTTTAAAATGGCTGGTATTCGTAAAAAAACAACAAACATCATTCTAAATTTGATTTTTTTGCTCACGGTAGCGGTAAATTGGTTTAAAATGTCTCAAAATTAGATAATTTATACCATTCCATAGTAAAGTGCTAAATAAAATGCTTTAAAGAAAAGACTGACCGAAAACAAGGTAAGAAAAGGTCAACTGGCAAGGTTAACAAAACGTGATCGGAGATTTAAGGTTAAAAAAAATTATGAACAATACACATTTGAGTGCTGTAAATGTTTCTGCAGAGTTAAATGAAAAATTTTGCAATTAATTTTCACCTAAAATTGTTCACCAAGTTCTCTGATTAGCTGGATTAAATGGGATCTCTTCCCGCAGAAATTTTCTTGGTCGTGCGAAATACAGAAAGCTTACGCTTTTCGTCGCAAAATCAATGATAAATAAGCTCCAAACGTTTTACAATTACGTCTTACTTACAGATAAAAATGAAGTCAACATTTTTGGTTAAATTGTTGTATAACTATAAGTAGAAGAAAATTTTTTATAACTTAATCTTAAGAACCTAGTTGGATCAGTTAATTAGGACGGTGGAGGTGTTATAGTGTGAGGGTGCATATCAGCATCAGGATTTGGTAGTTTGGAATTTTTTGATGAAATAATGAATCATGCCGTGCCTTTAAATATTTTAAAACCCAATTTTGAACTCTTAGCCAAAAATTTGGTTATTGGAAACAACTTTGTTTTTTATCAAGATAACGATAAGAAGCACACGGTTTTCAACTTTTGCGTCTAGTGCCTCGAAAATTGGCCTAAAGTTTAGAAAATACCCCCTCATTCTCCTGATTTGAACTTAATGCAACATATTTAGAAGTATCTGGTGGATAGGTTACGAAAATACGGCTTTTGAAACGAAAATAGAGTTAGAAACAGTAAGACTCAAAAGTGTGGTTGAACACTTACTCAGAAATTACGCACAAAAAGAAAGGAAAGAATGAAATTTATTCCCAGGCGTTTAAAAGGTGTTGATACTGCATGATATTTTACTTAATAAAAAGTTAGATTATTCAATAATATATAGACATTTTTTAAAGTGTACAAAGACTTTTGTGAAATAAAATTTCCGGCACTTTTTGTTTTTTTATTTTTTAAAAATTAAGTCTTATATTTTTTAAAAACTTTTCATGTAGTTTTGTTAAAAAAGAATTAGAGGTCTTATAATTAAATACCTATTCCGAAATATTAATTCTAACCAATTCGGAACTCCAGCGCTCGAATACGCTACCTTGCGGTGATTTACAAAACTGCCGATGGAACTAAAACATTGCCACGTTTTAGTTCCATGTGTGTCTGTTGACGTAAACACAGGCAGTTTGTTCTGAGTATTTATTAACGCAATCGATGTGTCTTAGTTTGCTTTCAGCTACAGAAATTAATTCGTCCCCTAAGAGTATTCTCGAGCTTCTCAAAATAATGTTAGTTTTCCTTATTTCTTTCAAAAAAGTATTAAATGGTGGGCACGTAAACAAGAAAACTCTGGATTAACAAAATTGGATAACGTTATACCAGGTAAAAATTTTTATTGTTTTGTATGAATTTGTAACAATAGGAGTTTTTTTTATCTTAAATTAATTTAACTAATCATATTTTACAGCAGCATTTAGTTGGAATGGACAGTATGCAAAATATTTTCTTGGATTTATTATCGTAGAACAAAATGAAAAATGTTTAACCTAGAAAGAATTTACTTTATTCCTTTTATTCTCAGCTGAAAGGTTTCGCCAAATTTGTTTAGGGTTATAATTTTGGTATTGTGCGAGCAAAGTAGCCTTGGCGAGATTTCGCGTTTTTAGTTAAACCATTTTTAATTTTTATCATGAGTGGAATAAAATGGTAGTAAGATTACAGAATTCGATAAGTAAAAAGAAATAATGGTCAATCAACTGAAAAGAAAACTACCACCATATATCCGTGAGAATTTTGTTGATGATTTGCATAACATGACACAATTAAATCGTAACTCAGAAATTAGAAAAATCGAAACAGAAAATTTTTAAATGAACCGATTCGGGAATTCGAGAGAAATAACTCAGCTACAAATGGAAAAAAAATAAGCGCTAGCCAAGCAAGGCAAAGAAGTATCATCTTCTTTCGATAATAATTTGTAATGTCATATTGAATTTTCTAGCATTAATTGTTGTTCTTGTCAGGCTACAATTATTATTTAGTTTTATCAAGAATTGATAAATATCGAATTCAACATCATGGAAATAGCTGCTTAGAACTACGAACTACGTAGTTTGCATTAATCTTTGACGTTTAGTAATGCTTCTTGAATTCTCATTTCTTTCTACGTGGGTCAGAATATCAACAAGACTTTGAAAATTAATTTAAAAAGAATAAAGCGAAAAAATCATACGTACGAACAAAAATCACAACACTTTTAGCATTTTCTTCGTTACCATGTGCGTTTGTTTTAGTTTTCAATTCCGCCATTAGACAGTGACTTCAGTGCCCCCTACAGTTCGTTGGAGTTGCGAATGGAGAGGGGCCAATTTCGCTTGGTCGTACGTGTACGAACACTTTTGGGAGCCACTGTATATGTTTCTCTGGTGTTCTGAAAGTTTGGTAAGGAAGTGCCGTAAAACTGCGTGTAATAAGCCGAAACCCTTCCAACGAATTTTGTATTTTTGAAAGAAATACTTATATTAGAGGTGCTACATCGATGGCAAAACATCGATGTTAGAAATTAAAACATCGATGGTATTGATGCATCGACCAAAAAATATCGATGTTTCCAAACATCGATGTTTTAAAACATCGATCTTTTTATCAATGTATAACATACATTTTTGAATATACTGCACTAATTTAAGCAATACAAAAGAATACGTATCCGACGAATATATTGAAAATACTGAACCTCAAATCATGCATATAATTTACTAAGAGTAATTTCGCAATATCTTGGTATTATAGTAGGGCAAAAATTGATAAGACAAGCACCGATTCATACAACTAGCTATAGTAATAAGGAAATATTTTCAAACTGAATGAAACTATAAGTAAATTTACATCAAATAGAATCCAAGAAAAACGTATCATAGCACTTACCGTCAGTTGAATGATGAGAAAAAGTTGTGCTAATTATTTTAAAAATACAAAATTAATTCTAACAATTATTTTTAAGAGCAAGAAATATGTGTTGTACTGTTAGTTAATAATTAAACATAAATTGTAAGTAATAGAGTTACGACTTGTTGGTGGAAGTCGATAAGTAACCCCGAATATTGGTGTTGAGTTGGAGAAAAAGAAGTTCGTTTGCTTTGTCCCCCAGAAGTGCATTTCTCTTTTTGCAGACTACCCCACCAGTCAGAGAAACATCTCTTTCCGATGGAACAGAAATTGCCATCACTATCAAATACTTTAAAGCAACTTTTACCAGCTCTCTCTTACCAGTTATAATATTCACCCTAGTAACGTATAGGATATCCCTTTAGTTTAAGAACTGGGGCCTTAAAATAGACTACAAGTTCTGACACCAGACTACCAGTGTTAGGTTCTTCCAAAAGCTTTGACCTTTTGCTCACTCTCTAGTTAATATTTTACTGTCTTGTAGTTATCTTCCCAAAAATCATCCTCTACACAGAAAAATTGATCTTATAAAATGAGTGCAAAAAATGATTTTTTTTTTTGGCAACTCCATAAGTAAACTTAATTACCTAGCGAGAAAATTGGAGTAAATTTTATGATCATTTTCAATTAAAATGCAAAAACATCAACATCGAAAAAACATCGAAAGAAAAACGTCGATGTTAAAAACATCGATGTTTCCAAAACATCGACATCGATGACGCACCCCTAACTTATGTCTTTGTGAATATAAGTGATATTCTCACAAAATTATAAAAATAAATTTACCTAGTAAGTTTACTTATTTCTGAAATTTATTGCTTTTTCCTGCTATTTACGATGAAAGGTGATCAAAAACCTTTTTTTGTTTTCTCAATTTGTTGCTGGTCCTTTACATATGTGGGTGGTTTAATTTTTATTGGAAAATGACAGCTGGAGCATACCTTTTATGCGGCAAAAGTTACAAAGCAATTGGTCTCTTACTTGAGAAATCCTTAAAAATGGGAATTTTTGAAAGTGTCCCAATACTTTCGGTGATTTAGTGTACAACGGTCGGATTTTAGTAGTCTTTTAGTTTTTACTGTGTTTAAAAACTGGTCAATCGCTGGCGGACACTGATCTGGAGGTAAGTGGTTAATTACTGGAGGTAAGTGGTCAGTTACTGGAGGTATGCGGTCAGTTACTGGCGAAATCTCCTTTTTTAACTACTATTGAAAATAATTTGAAAAATAGTAACTAAAACAGAAATATGATTAGCGGGTTTTCCTTATAATGATTTAGTCCAGTAACATTTTCCTTGGAAAAATTAAAACCCTAGATTTTTCTTCACAAAAAGCTTTGCTATGTCTTCCTTAACGACATCTCAAAAGCCCCGACATTTCACTGTATGCTCCCCTATTTTTTGTGTGGGGGGGGGGGGAGGAATTTCAACTTTGCTATCTAGGCAAGTGGGGTATCATTTCTAACGTATTTTTTTTACGCTGAGTCGAATAAAACCATAACAAAGTCGATATTACGAATATTTAGAGTTTTTGGGCTTAAAACCAATTTTTAATACAGATTTAACGAGCTGATGTGTGCATCACATGACTTCCTTTTGCACTAATTTAATGATACTAGTGCCTTGGATTTGGAGTAAGCAAATAAACACTTTTAATATTTTCACCCCAAGTTTGTTACGAACCGAAGCAAAACAAATTTTCCGAACATTAGCAATTTAATTCAATGGTTTACTCTCTAATTATCGTCAATTGTGGCCAAATTGAAACCAGATTAAAAAAAAGATAAAACGCCAAATTTTTCGCCAAGTTGGCAACAAAACTTGGTGATATATTGCCAAGTGTTTGCCAAATTATAACACCACTTGAGTTTGCATTGAAATTAACAATGATTTTACCCCACAAAGGTGTAAAAGACTCCCTTTGAAACATCCGAATGCAACCAAAAAGGGAGGTGCACCACTAGACCTCACTAGGAGTCTACATACTAAATTTCAACTTTCTAGGACATACCGTTCTTTAGTTATGCGTGGTACATAAGCACATTTCATGCGGACGTCACGAGAAAACTCGTTGTAATTAACTCGGAGATCGTCAAAATGAATGTTTCGGGTGTGCATCTATCCACGTATTGTCCGGTTGAAAAAATAACTTAATATTCCATCGGGGGCGGGCAAAATGAAAATTGAGGCCGATTTTTGAGTGAAATTTTTTTCGCGAATACAATACTTCCTTTTTTGTAAAAGGAAGTAAACGAGCTGATGTGTGCATCATATGACTTCCTTTTACTTATTTAATGATAATAGTGCCTTAGACTTGGAGTAAGCAAAGAAACACCTCAAATATTTTCACCCCAAGTTTGATGCGAACCGGAAAAAAAAAAGTTAATTTGAATTTTGGACATCTTGAATCCAAATTATGTTTTTCGCAATCACGTGTGCGTGTGTATGTATGCGTGTGTGTTTGTGTCTGTGTGCGGGCATGAATGTGTGCGTACGCGTGCGTGTGTGTGTAGGTGTGTGTATGTATGCGTGTGTGTAGGTGTGTGTATGTATGCGTGTGTGTGTAGGATATGGACGCAATCTGGAGACTTTGCTCGCTAGAGGAGCAGCATCGTTGCATCGTGAGGCCGGGCGACGGTGGTGCTGGCAAAGGGAGGCGGGGTGAGGGTGGAGTAAAATCATAGGAATTTAAAACAGTCAAATGAGAACAATAATCAATGTGATTGGACAAAAAAAAAAAAAAAAAAAAAAAAAAAATCCAACATTCGCAGTTTTAATGTGATTCAATGGTTAACTCTCTAAATATGGCCAAATTGAAACGAATTTTATAAACAAAAAAGGGAGGTGCTCAACTAGATCCCACATGAAGTCTAAATACCAAATTTCAACTTTCTAGGACATATCGTTCTTGAGTTGTGCGACGTACATACGGACGTCACGAAAAAATTCGTTGTAATTAACTCGGGGATCGTTAAAATGGATATTTCGGGTGTCTATACGTTCTTAGGCACTTTTCTTCCACGTGTGGTCGGGTTGAAAAAAACAAAAAAACTCAGCATTCATTCGGGGGTGAGCAAAATGGACATTAAGACCGATTTGTGAGTGAAATTTTTTTCGCGAATACAATACTTCCTTTTTTGTAAAAGGAAGTAAAAAAACTTGCTTCATTGAAACTTAAGAATCCTTCTTTAAAAATGGGCTGATGTGTGCTCACACGACTTCCTTTTACACCAATTTAATGTTATTTCTCTATTATTGGCAATTTTAATGTGATTAAATAGTTAACTCTCTAAGTATCACCAACAATGATCAAATTAAACCAGATTATCGCCAAGTTGGCGACAAAACTTGGCGACCAAAAGACTGGTGATATATCGCCAAGTGTCTGCCAAATTATAACACCTCTTGAGTTTGCATCGAAATTAACAATGATTTCCCCCCAAAAAGGTGCACAAGACCCTTTAGAAACACCCGAATGCAACCAAAAGGGGAGGTGCACAACTAGACCCCACTAGGAGTCTACGTACCAAATTTCAACTTTCTAGGACATACTATTCTTGTTATGCGACGTACATACAGTTGTCACGAGAAAACTCGTTGTAATTAATTCGGGAATCGTCAAAATGGATATTTCGGGCTTCTGTACGTTCTTGGGCATATATCCACGTGTGGTCGGGTCGAAAAAAAAAAAAAAAACTTACAGACACCTGAAATATCCATTTTAATAATCCCCGAGTTAATTACAACGAGTTTTCCCGTGACGTCCGTATGTATGTATGTATGTGTGTATATACGTATGTATCTCGCAGAACTCAAAAACGGTATGTCCTAGAAAGGTGAAATTTGGTACGTAGACTCCTAGTGGGGTCTAGTTGTGCACCTTTCCTTTTGGTTGCATTCGGATGTTCCTAAGGGGGTCTTTTACACCTTTTTGAGGGGAAATCATTGTTAATTTCAATGCTAATTCAAGTAGTGTTATAATTTGTCAAACACTTGGCGATATATCGCCAAGCTTTTGGCCGCCAAGTTTAATCGTCAACTTGGCAAAAAAAATTTGGCGATTTTTTCTTCTTTTTTTTTAATTTTTAAGTCTGGTTTTTATTCAGTTGACCAATGTTGGTGATATTTAAAGAGTTAACCACTGAATCACTTTAAAGTTGCCAACAATGGGGAAATAAAATCTGTGTGAAACGCTTTTTTTGCTTCGGTTCGCAAGAAACTATGGGTGAAAATCTTAAGTGTTTCCTTGCTTACTCCAAGGCGCTATTATCATAAATTGGCTTAAAAGGAAGTCATGTGATGCATACATCAGCTCGTTTGTAAAAAGAAGTAAAAATAATAACTTAGATTTTTCTTAAAGTTTTGTTCTGTCCTCTTAAATGATAGCATAAAATATACTATTTTTTTGTTTACACGCATCCCTCTTTTTTTAGGGGGAGGGGGGATTTGAAATGAAGTATATAGCCAAGAGGCGCATTGTTTTATGAACAAACGCTAAGTCAAAGGGTCATGTGTATTTCATGTATAACCTAATATATATTTCAAACAATGTAAGACATATTTACTTAAAAACTATCAATTTTTGAAACAGATTATGGACAAGCTGTTCCATTGTAAATGTAAAGTATTATTGAAAATAAGAATAGTATTAAAATTGTACATTACGAAAGAATCATGATGACTGTACAAAAACATCACGTTAAACAGCCACTTCAAAATAAATTTCGAATTGTAATGATTTGTAATTAGAAAATATTTATATATTTGTTGCTATTCATAGAAAGAATGCTCAACATCTCGTAGACCCGTCTTTTCAGTTAGTTCTATCCCACTGATATGATTTTTTTCAGAGATTCTTTCCGTCGGGACTGGATTAAGGAACGATTGTGCTGGCAGTGTTCACAGGCTTGACAGCAATAAAGACCCACCATTCGTCATCCACATACATTGCACCAAGTTTTGCTGCATGTACAAAAAATAATTTTTTATTTTAATCTGGAGTTGGACGTGTGGATGTTCTTATTGGATTTAGCATATTTTCTTTCATATTCTAGCTCCCATTGGGTTCATGTCGTTGCCAAGCCATTTCTGTGCATGATAATAAACACGAAATTAATGTTGTTAGACTGCACTTGAAGCAGGGGTTAGTGAGCTTAAATTCAAATTTTTGTAACTGATTTAGGAAAGCGAAGACACTGACAGTTGTCTAAGGGTTCTCTTTGGTAGATGCATCAGAAAGTCCTAAAAAGACTTTTTATGCCATTTTCTGTATATGCGAAACGTAGTTTTCATAAAATACTTGCATAGCGACTTGCAAGTCAGGACGATTTTGCAAACAAATTCATGAGTGCCGATTTGCCTTTCCGGAACATAGATGTTTCAATCGCAGCCAGAAATGGCATGAAGCATCAAAATGCACTTTTCAATATGCCTCTTGAACTGCTTGATGAATCAAGTTTCTGCTCCATCTTACACTTTACCCGCTTTACCTGACTTGTGAAAAAATATCTCTTTGTTGGGAGGAGTTCTATCAGTTATTAGGAGAGATCAATATCCTGACCCAGGTTAAATGACCAGTTGAAATAGATAACGGTATACGACAAGTATTACCTAAAACAAACAAAATACAAATAATAAAAACAATATTAACTTTATTTTATTAAAAGAAAAAAGTAATGAAGTGAAACGCACAAAAGCGATAAGATGATATGGACATTTTTCAATGCAGAAGTTCATAACCGGTCTTATGGCCAGTAAGTGCAGGCCCGGATCTACATACCCGCAGACCCCTCAATGCAAAAAGGTCCAAAAAATTGCAAAAAAAAAAAAAAAAAAACTAGCTCTAAGGCTTATTAACGTTGCAAATATACACTGTTGGCCTCTGGGGAGGGGCCCAACAGATTTTGTTGAAGTAGGGTCCAACATTTATAGATCCAAACCTGAGTATGTGGTATGTTTAGTGTTAATTACGTGCCTTTTCAGCATTGATTCGTTTTCAAGCATAGTAAATGTATGTGATTAAGATTGAAAATCAGGTTGGAGAAGAAGCGAAGTGAAGAAGAGAAAATGGTGCTGTTAGGGTGATTGCGTATGATCATTTTCAAGTACTCAGGGGGGTGGGGGGCAAGTAATTGATTTATGAAATGCAAAGAGTTGTTTTACAGTGTTATTTTTGTGCTACCGCGTAATTAGACAGCTAGTGTTTGCAAATCTTTTCCACATCAAAGTTGTGTGTTTGAAAAGTAAAAACAAGAAATAACAACGTGTTATTGCAGAAAATTGCTGCTAACTGAAGGCACATGTTTCGGGGGTTACAAGGAAACCCAGGCAAAATAAGAGCTTACAGATGAATAAACGTCCGATAAAAGCGACTTGGCTTTTGTCGGATGCCTAATCATCCATAAGCTAGCTCACTTATTTTGCATTAAAAAAGAGGCATTTTTATTTTTTATATTTTTTAAAAAAGCAGGAAAACGCACATTTTAAATCTCGGAAGTTGTTCATGGTCCAATTTTTTTATCTGATTTACTATGGTGTATTTTAGAACATTGGTGATCACGTATCTTTCATCGTTCTTCTTCTTCTTCTTCTTTTTTTTTTTTTTTTTTTTTTTTTTTTTTTTTTTTTGACGTATGATTTGTTTTTGGTACACTTAAAAATTTCTATTCGGTCCAAAAATAGGCTCTGAGAAAATACACTTATTTATTTTTTCTTTTTCTTAGACACATTATGTTGAGTGTTTTATTGCAGAGGCATCTAATGTGAAATAAGGCGTACAATCTATATCAGCATTAAGGTTCTGTCAACAATTTCAGATACTGAATGACAAACTAGTCTAGCTTCCATACCTTGTGTGAAATGTGTTGTACTTTTTAGCTACTGTTTCAAGGAAAGGAAAAAACTATCTGCTGTACATTTTTTTTTTTTTTTTTGAAATTTGGGAAACAAGGCATTTAAAGAGACTAAACTTAGCGATTTTAATATTCAATGACATTTTTATTACATTACTAGAAAGTCGCCCGTCAAGGTATGACGGATGAAAATTGCTTCAACTCTTCTGAATTTGAACGAATTGCCTGTTGGTGATATTTTGATACTTGAAATTTTAACCCTAACTCCAGTGGATGAACCCTAAACTCCAGAAGATAACGTTCATTAATTGACAACTTTTTCTTTTCTTCATTCCCCTGAAATGACACAGTCTTACCAGTAAAAGGGTTAAGTTGCCGGATCGAGTTTCGCCTTGTCACAATAAAGCCTTTCCCTGCAAGTTAAACATTACCAAAACGTATTATCAAATTATCATGCCGTTTCACTGTTGAAACACGTGGGTTACTCGATCATCGGCTATTATTTATATAAGGATCCATGGAATTTTAAAATAATATTTTCCACAGTTGTACAAAAGAAACTGCAATCTAACTGTGTTCTAACAATTATTCTCGTTTTTTTTGTTTTTATTTCATTTTCTGTGTTAAAATACATTCCATATAAAGAAATATTAAAATACAGTAAACCCCCTCCTAACGGGCACTCCTCTTATGCGGACAATTTTTAATTCCCCGATTCCAAGGCAAACAACATTAAACCCCTGGCGATCCACTCATTTGCAACCGCTCTCAATAATCTCTCATCACAGTCTCGACGTGGTTAGCGAGATCAAATAGTATTTTTTTGGCCAATCAAGTCTGCTGCTGAGTTATGACGTGACAGACTGCCGACGAAAGCAGGGTAGCATTCACATACGGTCGCCGTACATCAATCACGTGACTGAATTCACTCGCCAGAGAGAAGAGCGTGCTGCTTGGCGGAAACCAATGAAACGCCGTTCTACTTTTGACGGCCGTCAGATATCAAGGTTCTTCTGATCGAAACAGGTCCCGTCCAAGATGGCTTGCTGTCATGGCAACCAGCAAAGAAAACCTGTTTCGGGAGGAAAAAAACGTGATGGACGGAACGGACGGCCGATATGTGAACAGGCCCAGGGGCAATTTACACTACGGCCGTCCATCCCGAAACAGGTTTTCTTTGCTGGTTGCCATGACAGCTAAGCCATCTTGGACGCGACCGGTTTCGATCAGCAGAGCCTTGATATCTACGGCTAAGGGCGCCCATATGCAAAATTTTTAGCCCGGGGGGTGGGGGGGGGTCTCAAAAATTTTCCCCATGGTTTAGCAGAATATTTTCCCCTTGGAAATCGATTTCAATATACAGATTAGAGATACTATTAAAATTCGACATTTTTTGTAACTTATTCATTAATGGCTGGAAAATAAATTTTTATACATTTTTGCAAAGAAAAAAGCATTAAAAGCAAGGAAGTTCTCATTTCTAAAGAGGGGCTTGAGCCCCCACTTGTCCCCCTATATGTACGCCCTTGCGTACATATAGGGCCGTACGGTGTATGTACAGCCGTCATATGTACAGACGTCAATAGTAGGACAGCATTTCATTGATTTCCGCCAAACAGCGTGCTCTTCGGTCGCGGACTGCTGCTAAGCTTAAAACCTTAGGCTTAAAACTTTGTGTGCTTTAAAAAAGGCTTTACTTGTATGCAATGTTTTTGAAATTTTATGCTTTAAAAATGTTGAGATTTAACATTTATTTTTTATGCATGAAGTTTGAATAGCACTGTTTAAAACAACTATTTTTTTAAATTGTAATACAAAAAACATGATTATCAAAACCCAATGGTGCACAGAAAGCCGTTCCAAAAAGTTGCTGAAAAATAACAGATAAACTCCAACATAACGCTTGACACGTGGCATCGTAGACACATAAAAATATCCAATATTGTAAGGCAGGGCTTCCCAAACAGTGGTCCGCGGACCCCTTGGAGGTCCGCCGAGCCTTAGTAGGGGGTCTGCCTCAGTCTTCGGGGGAAAATGTTTTAAATACGCTAAATGATATTTAAATAATGCTCTTATGTTTGAAAATTAGAATTTTCTCCTTCTCGAAGTACTTAGTTGTCCTTTGAACACCTTCGTGACATCTCTCTCGGTATACAATGCTGTAATATCATGCACCACCACACTGCGACTTCTCAGTACAGATTGGAAACACGTTCAGAACAAAAGTATTCCAGTTGCATGAATGCATTAAAATGTGTTCTGAATTTGCTCTATTAAAAATAATGCTCTAAATGTGTCCCACTCGGAATATTTGTTATACTAAAGATTGGGTACACGTTTGAGTACAGATTGGGAATACATTTTGGCACGCTTGTGAAATCATTGCTTTTTTTTTTTTTTTTGTTCAAATATAATATCATTTTCTTTCTTTAAATGCCAATCAATTGAATCTCCTTATATGATGCTACTAAAAAAATTTTTGCAATGAATTGCGGCCGGTTTTTGTCGAGGAATGGCAGGAAAATGAATATCCTTGCTGGGTCGAAACTGTCCATTGCCACGGCAATTGACAGCTGCCCCCCCCCTCATCATATTGCTATAAAAATACAGCAAAAACTGGTATAATCAAAAGGGTGGTCCCAGGCCTGCGCCAAGCTTGATCGGCGCCGTCGTGCAAATGTAAACAAATGCGTTCGGCGTCGAATTTATTGAAAAAACAATGTGTAAATATTTAATTTTGGAATATAGTGTACGTTTTTTCTTTATGTCTCGAAGTTGTTTCGAGTTCAATGGCTCCTCTGATTTGCTAATGCGTTTTGGAAAAGAAAATACTTTAAATATCAAAGTTAAATGCCTAATAAAAATGTTCCTCTTATGTGTAATTGAAGGATAATAATAAATCAAACTTTTACGTCTATCAAATCTGTACATCAGAGCGAGACTGACGTAAGTGAAAAAGTTACGATTTTCCATTAATAAGTGCATTGTAGGCAGAAGCCAATTCCGCATCGAGCCACGGAAACGTAATTCCTTAAAAAAAAATACTTTTATTTTTTTTACTACGGTAAAAAGAGCGCGCGTCCCATCCTTTGCTTGCACCAGAGAAAAGTTTTTTCTCTCTCATGTAAAATCACCACAATGTGACTTACGTCCTTCTGGCTCTAAGGTACAGAAAGTATGACAACAAAGTACTGATTTTATTTCTAAACTGAAGTACAATTTTGCATTGGATATTCCACCATAAATTCTGAAACTAGAAACTCCAAAATATAAAATCGTTAAAAGTGGTCTTTCTTTTTTTTTTTTTGAATTTCATACACAAATAGAAGTAATTATTGTCATGTCCAGTGCCGGATCAAAGTTGATTTACACCCTAAGTCAGACTTCGAAATTACCACAAGATAAAGGCATGAAAAGATGGGATTCCCCCCCCCCCCCCCCCCGATTATGTTCGAAAGAGTTCGGGGTTGTTCCCTTGGAATTTTTTTTGAAATTGAAGCTTTAGAAATGCCACTGTAGGCCATTTAAAGCGATTTTACTTGAAGTAATGGGATTCGGAACTCGACTGGAAAGTTTTAAAAATTGAAGTTCTACAAACGGATTTGTAGGTCATCTTTGATGATGTTATAGGAAAGGATGAGTTCAGGGGTTCTCTCTCTCTCTCAGCCTTTCAGCCTTCCCTTGAAATTAAAGTCTTAAAAAAAAGAAATATTTGACGATATTTAACGATGTTGATAAAAGGCGTAAGTCTGGAGCCCGCTCCCGCAAATTTTACGAAATTTGAAGTCCTAAAGCGTGATTTCAGAGCATCATTTTTCGTTGGATGTAAGGGGGGGGGGAAATCGGTGACTCTGCGGAGGAAAATTTTTGGAATTGAAAACTAAAAAACTCTCTCTCTCTTTTATCACGTTAGGGAAAATTGATGGGGTTTAGTCATTCTCCCCCAGAAAATTTTCGAAACGGAACATTTAAATATGCAATTGGAAACTATCTTTGATGACATTAGGAGATGTGATTTGGTAACCCTCTTCTGTAAATGTTTGCAAGTTGAAGTCCGAAAAATAAAATTTTGGATGATTTTAATAATGTTGGAGGGCACTCTCATGAAATCTTAGACGATTTTTAATGAGATGGGAGCAGTGTTGAAGTGAGGGTTCCCCCGTAAAAGTTTTGAACTCACAGTAGTAAATAATATAGAAATGTGCTTACCGTTTTTTTTTTATTTTTTTTTTATGTCTGACAATATGAAGCAGTCGAATTACCACGTACAATAGTTTAAAAAATCACAAAAAAGACACATTGCACAAATTCTTATACAACATATTCTCCGTAAGTTGGGGGGGGGGACCGAAAAACAGCAAATTCAAGAAATTCGCCTCGTATGCGCAACCTTAAGGTACTATAGATATTTTGAAACAGCATTCACGGCTTCACATGAGGAAGAAAAATGCTAATACATGCATTAATTAGCATCACGTTCTTTCAGTGTAATACATTTTTGTACTTTTGAATAGTATGTTTTGATACAAAAGGCAATATTTTTTCCCTTTAAATTGACCGTGAGACGGATTGCTTGTTTCAACGAGCAGTCTAATTTCATCACCATCGTTAGATAAAATGAAAAGTTCAATTTTATTTTTTGTTTAAAGATTTTTTCTCCCATTTGGAGCATTTTTGATTGGTAGACCTCAGCGCCTTTTTGACTCTGGCGCCGTCGTGTGAGCACGACCTTGCACATAGGGACGGCGCGGCCCTGGATGATCCATAAGTACTTTTCTCCGCACGCACCCCACCTCTTAGCCGTAGGCCTTAGGTTCCACCGCCCGGGGGGTCTGCGTAGCGGGCCCCCCGCACGGCTGAGTGCGGCGGTGATCCATAAGTACTGTAAAAAGTGTCTTAAAAACTGTGTTACAAACCGTTTTAAAAGAAGATACATTGTGTCAGTATTAAAAAAAAGTTCACAAATGCGTTCCCAAATTTGTACTGAATCAATTGTATTCTAAAAAAAAAATGTTCTCAGAAATGATTTGAAAGCTGTTCCAAAAAGAACTTTGAAGTGTTCTACAAGTATCCGAGTTCAAATTGTGTTCGAAAAGTGTCCGAGAATTTCTCTGCAAAACTAAATATCGAAGCCGTCTAGATTCTGAACCTGGTATTCGATTCCAGCCGTCAAAGATTAAACCTTAGGGCGGTAACTTACTATAAAATACCAATATAGTAATATTGTGCCAGCTAAATCAACCTCACTTCTCCCCATTATGTAGATGTTCCATTTTGAATTCTCATCGTTTTGTTACCAATGGATTTCTGTCGAATCATTTTGTTTTTTAAACCTCGGAATTTGTTGCATTGTAAACTACCCTGCCGTCCGCAAATGATGTCACATTTGGGGGAGGCGTTATAGAAAATTGTTTTAGTTTGTGACTAGGGAAATGAGGGAAGGGGGTATAACAAAAAGAGGAACATCACGCATCTTTTGAAAACAATATGCTTACGAAAAACATCGTGATATGTTACAAGCGGAGGGGAGGAGGTATGGTGAAGAATGACCCTTTATGACATGGGGGGAGAGGGTCAAGCATGTTGTGTGACATCCTTTATGGACAGTCCCCCAAGAGCGTTTTTAAAGGGTTCCGCACTACATATTGATCTACGAAAGGGGTTCCACTGGCTATAAAGTTAAGGAAGTCCTGTTGTAAGGCATTAAAAACATATAAAAGCCAAATGAGCAGGATTTTAAACGTTTAAGTTAAGTTTGAGCGCAGAAATCCGATGCCAAAAAAAAATTGCTGGAAAAAAAAAAACATATAAGCTCCAACATTTCGCTCGACACGTGGCCATCGTATAGAGACACATAAACATATACCAATATTGTTTGGCATTAAAAACATATAAAAGTCAAATGAGCAGGATTTTTAATATTTACGTTGAGCACTGAAATATTAATAAAAATATCTCATGTGTTTTCCAGAAAATGGAAAAAAAAAAATGGTTCCATTTTTTTCCATGTCGTAATTGCTACTACAACCATTATTACGTTTGCTGAAAAAGTGGTTAGAAAGCTATAAGGATCCCCTGTTCACTAGCTATTCTTTTTTTTCTTCAAAGTCCTGAAATCTTTTTCAAACGAATACTGCAGCATTTTTATTTGACGTGTGTAATTTAAGATCGCAGCTAGAGGTTCTCTTTTCTTTTGCTCTCCGAATTTTTTTCTTCCAAAAACATCATTTTTCAAAAGAAAAAACAGTGAACGCCTGTAAATTTAATCAACGGCATTGATTAAAATTTGATTTAATTCATATTGATTTGATTGGATCAAACCGTCAAAACAGAACACAGTCCAGCTTTTTTGAATCGGCCGCTTTATGGAATCAAAACTGTTTAGAAAAAACGTAATTCATATAAGCGGCTGCCACTGTTTTATCAGGGTGCCCCCCCCCCCTTAAAAAAAACGAAAGTCGAATTTTCAAATTGCTCACCTTCTTATATTTTTCCTTTTAGGTTAAAACAATTGTAAATAAAGTTTCAAATAATTTGAACAATGACCCATGCCGACTTGCGCCTGAAAGTGTGAACTGAGTACTAGGTTGAATCGAAAACAAAAATTTTTTTTTTGGAAGTTCGGCATTTGATGTTGATAAAGCGTTGCCCCTCTAGCTCCATATGTACCGCAAAAATATTTATCCAAATTAAAAAGTATTTAGGTGTCCAGCAAAATGTCTAAAATTTATAATTTTCTTCAAAAAATTTATTTTTTCGATTTATCTTTTAAAACATTACATTTAAATAACATACCAAGTAAAAAAATTTTTGCAACAATTTTCAAATCAACATTTACAATTCAATAATAAAAAAATGTATTTGAAATAAAAACAAAATTAACTTAAACTTGAAAAAATCCACATTTTGAGTACTATGTGGGAGACTTAAATATTGCAAGACAGCAAAAATTTCTATTTAACGCTAATTACTGAAAACTTGACAACTTCTTAAAATTTATCTTAAATTTTTAAAAAAATGTATAGAAAAAAACCAATATTTTCAAGAAAATTAACAAATTTTAAGTCTCCTGCTGGACACCTAAATATTTTAAAATTTAGATAAATATTTTTATGGTACATGTTGCGCTATAGGGGTAATGTTTTATCAACATAAAATTCTGAACTCCCGAAGAAATTTTTTTTTTCGGTTCGGCCTAGTACACAGTGATGGTTTATACTTTCAGATTCAAGTCGGCACGAGTTGCCGTTGTTCAAATTATTTGAAACCCTTTTTACAACTATTTTGACCTAAAAGGAAATATATAAGAGGATGTGCGAGTGTGACTTGAAAAAAATCAACTTTCGTTTTTTTGGGGGAGGGGGGGGGGACACCCTCATGTGTATACAACCGTCTCTCGTATAACACGGTACTTCTACAACACGGTTTCGATATTACACAGCACCAAATTTGCGACTATTATTACACGGTTTCGATATTACAAGGTACGAAACTTGAATTTAATACTTCATGGTTTTGATATAACTTGAATATCATATTTTAAAAACATGGCATTTCATTTTTATTTAATACATTCTGTTAATGGTTGATAACTCTAAATTTTTTACCTTGTTTTTATGAAGCTACGTTTAAATATAAAACGGTACAGATCCCTTGATTTACATTATTTCCAAGTCTCGTGCAACACGATCTCGATACAACACAGAATACGGTTTCGATATAACACGATACATCTTCACCTGATTTTTCTCATGCACATACATAATCAGTATTAAAAATAAGTAAAAATATTATTTTTAAGGGGTTACAGTACCTCAAAAATGATGAAACGATCAAAAATTTTTTTTATTGCTTATTTCAAAACTAAAAACTATTGTGAACACAGGGAAAAAGTTTCATTGCTTTAATTGAAATATTTAAAAAATTATGAGTGGTTTTAGGCCATGCTTGCTATGTGTTCTTATGCAAAAGATAAAACATTTTGCAATTGGGATAACATATTTGACAAAACTGTGCATTTTATAAGCATTTTATTAATTACTCAAATGTTTAGAGCATGTTAAACCTTTAAAACATTTTTTTTAAAGAAACAACTTTGATTTTTTTACATAATTAATCACAGAAAATTTTCTAATAAACTCATAAGCAAATGAATGCACAGATCTTTTAGAGATGATTATAGTGATCGTTTAGCAAAAAAATTTTTTTTAATTAATGCAAAAATAAAAAAGCCTTAGGGATTTGAAAAAATTGAAATTTTCTTCAATTTTTTGAATTTTTAAATTTTGAAAATAAATTATTGATTAAAAAATAAGTAAGCATGTTATGGTTTCAAAGAGATATAAAATTTACTTAAATTAAAAAAAAAATGTTTGAAACTTACTGTGACCCCTTAAAAAAAGTCTCGTACAACACGGTTTCGATACTACACGGAACGAATTAACCGTGTTATACGAGGGATACCCCTGTACATACATATAAACAATGTATATTGTTACTAAGTTGAGTATTTTCTTTACTTTCAGATGTCGATCATCATTAGACTTCAGAATTTGCCCTGGTCGGCCAACTCCGTTGACATCCGGCGGTATTTCTCCGGACTATCAATTCCTGAAGGTGGTGTCCATATTGTTGGAGGAGAAATGGGCGATGCTTTTATTGCCTTCAGTACAGATGAAGACGCTCGTCTTGCCATGGCCAAAGACGGTGGAAAGATCAAGGACATGCAAATCAAGCTTTTACTGAGCAGCCGCACAGAAATGATGCGAGTAATCGAACAAGCACGTACACAGAATGTAATTCCAGTCACACCTGTCTTAGCTCCACCTCCAGCACCATTTATGGTTATGCAACCTCCAGCTAGGGTCCCTCCCCCTGTTGTGGAGACCAACGATCGCAAGAGAGAGAGAAGTACCAGTCCTCATCGGCGTGCTCGCGACCGATCTCCACCAAGAGACCGCTATCGAAGTCCAGACCGACGATCATCTAGAAGAGATCGGAGCAGAAGTCCCCGCAGTAATCGTGGTTCTTCTCGAGACACAGACCGCCGCAATGATCGCTTTAAAAGAGATGACAGAAGGTATGACGAATCGGTAAGATACAGGGATGACTACCGTTCAAATCGAGATCATCCATCAGAACCGAAAAAATATCAAGACGCCGATCATGTGAATAGTCGATCGCAGCTTCATGCAACTGAAGGATTTCGCACAGTAGCCCCAACTCCTTATGATGCTGCTCCACCATCTGTTCCATCACAGAACTACGCATACAATGCAGGGCATCAGCCTACTGTTTCCAAAGGTTATCCACCTGATTCCTTCGCAGTGCCTGCAGCTAATGCACCGTTATCTCATTCTGATCGCTTGGGTCATCCAAAGCAAAATACTGCAAATGCTGCTGATCCGCGAAATCCTCCTGCACCTCATATACCTGGATCACAGCAGCCTTTTGATGCTTCATCTTTCGAACAAATGCCTCCTCCCTCTCAAGGAGATTCGCAAGCACCACCTGTTGGACGTCGTAGGAAGACTCGATTCGAACCAGAATTTGTGCAACCTCCTACAGAGACACGATTTCCTCAAACTACTGTTTCGTCTGAAGAATCTAAGGTACAGTATGCTGATAAACGAATGGCATCACAAGAATATGTTTCGGGACCAAGAAACTCATGGTCCCGGGAAGGTGAAGGACCGACTGAAAAAGCTACATGGAATGAAAAACGTCCAGCATTGTTGCAGGCCCCGAGCGCCAAAAGCGAGGATTTTGTTCAAGTAGTACCAATGGATCTTGATCCAGTGCCCGAAGGGGAGAGTGAAATACAGTCTTTCATGCCGCCAAAAGACGTTCCTCAAACTTCTAGAACTTCTTCATCATTTCCAGGAAATGCTGTGAGAAACGATATGCCCGCACCTTATCCTAGGACTAATGCAGAATCAAAAATTGAAAATTCTAGAAATAATTTGGGACCAAGATTAGAAACCAATAAATATCCTGAAAACATCTCTGATGGTAGAAGTGACGCATTGAATGCATTTCCTAGACCGAATGTTCCACCTAAAATTGCTTCAAGTGATAGGAATGAAGGACCAGTGCCATATCCTAGAGCAAACGCATCTCCTAGAAATGAAGATTCAGATAGAGGAGTCGATAGGAGAGGACCTCCTAGAAATGATAATGTAGATAGAGGAATTAATATGAGAGGACCTCCTAGAAATGAAGATTTGGGTAGAGGAACTAATATGCGAGGACCTCCTAGAAATGAAGATTTTGATAGAGGAAACAATATTAGAGGGCCCCCTAGAATTGAAGATACGGATAGAAGAGCAAATATGCGAGGACCTCTTAGAAACGAAGATATGGAGAGAGGAACAAGTATGAGAGGACCTCCGAGAAATGATGATTTGATTAGAGGAGCTGATATGAGAGGACCTTCTAGAAATGAAGATGTAGACAATAGAATGAATATGAGAGGACCTCCTCGAGATGACGAAATGGGTAGAGGAACCCCCATGAGAGCGCCCCCTCGAAATGAAGAGTTGAACAGAGGAATGAATATGAGAGGACCTCCTCGAAATGAAGATATGGATAGAGGAACCAATATGAGAGGACCTCCTAGAGCCGAAGATTTGAATAGAGGAATGAGAGGTCCTCCTCGAGATGAAGATATGAACAGAGGAATGAGAGGTCCTCCTCGAGGTGAAGATTTGAATAGAGGAATGAGAGGTCCTCCTCGAGATGAAGATTTGAATAGAGGAATGAGAGGTCCTCCTCGAGATGAAGATTTGAATAGAGGAATGAGAGGTCCTCCTCGAGACGAAGATTTGAGTAGAGGAATGAGAGGTCCTCGAGATGAAGATTTGAATAGAGGAATGAGAGGTCCTCCTCTAGATGAAGATTTGGAACGAGGGCCTGGTAAAAGGGTGCCATCCCGTTTTGAACAACCACCTCGCGGTTCACCTTCTCTTACTGTAGAAATCAAAGGAATTCCTCCGACAACGAGAGTTGAAGACATTTTAGAATTTTTTCATGGTATTCCCTTAGCTGCGAATGATATAAGAGTCATAGCAAATCCTCAAGGAGCAGAAAAAGCTGTTGTTCGTTTTGTTGATTCTTCACACGTGAAAGAAGCTTTTAGTCGAAATAATCGTTTCCATGGTGGTCGTTTTGAAATGGATATGTGTCCAGATGACATTTTTGATTCTTTCCTGCAAAATACAAATCAAAGTCTGCCTCCACAGCGGCACAAACCTAAACCGAAACCACGAGAAGAAGATTTGTGCATACAATTACGTGGTCTCCCTTTTCAATGTAAAGAAGAGGATATTGTACTATTTTTTGATGGCCTACGTATTTTAGATTTATTTCTAGCCATCTCACCAGATGGTAGAGCAGCAGGATTCGGTTTTGTTGAATTCGCCACTCATGAGGACTTCCGCGCTGCATTGGCTATGAACGGCAAGATGATTGGTCATCGATATATAACAATATCTGTTGCGAGTAAGGAAATGATGGAAGTTGCTCAGGCAGATCACGACTACGCAGGACCACCTGAATCTGGTCCTAAAATGAGGCCTGCGATGCCCCCAATGGCTAAACCTGCTAGACCCCCACCGCCTTGCATATCGTTGAGGGGATTGCCTGAAACCGTTACTAACAGAGAAATTGCAGATTTTTTCAATGAAGTTGGTGTAATGCCTCGGGCCATTCATATCATGTTGACACCGGAGAAGAAGCCATCTGGGGATGCATTTGCAGAGCTTGCGGGTCCTCAAGATGTTATGGCAGCGCTGAAAAGAGATGGCAATACAGTTTTAGGTAATCCAGTTGAAGTAACGTCTATATCATTTCGTGAAATGTCTGAAATTCTAGGCAGACCCCTGCCCCCAATGCCTAATCCTCCAACCCCTGGACCATTGCTCAAAACTCCTGGTGATGAAGACAGGCCTCGCAGGCCTTTCCAAGGACCAAATGATGGAAGCTTCAGGGAAAGGCCTAGAATGGAACCTCCGCCTAGGGGTATGAGGCCTCGCATGGAACCACCTATGAGGCGAATGGAAGGGCCTGGACGCCCTCCGTTCAACAGAATGAGAGGACAATTTCCCCCCAGACCTTTTGGTCGTGGGGGTCCCGATTCTCGCTTCGCACCACCACCAAGTTCCGGGATGGCCAAAGAATTTTCATCTCCAGGTTGTGTGGTTTCCATAAATAATCTCCATTTTCGTGCTGGCTTAGAGGAACTATTGGACTTTTTCCACGGATTCAATGTTACTAAAGACACTATTATTCGAAAGTATAATGAAAATGGACAGGCAACAGGTGAAGCTAGAGTTGCATTTCAGAGCCCCCGCGAAGCACAACAAGCTGTTCGGGAACTGAACCAGAAACCCATTATGGGAAGACAGCTGCAATTATCAATATTATAATAGTATTTTTATTGATTACAGAGCCTTGTCAAGACTCGTTTTGTACATATTGTGTATAGGAAAACTTTCATTCATATTCCATTATATTTAAATTTATATTTGCATTTTGTTCAGCTATTATAACTTGATAGCATGTCAATAATCAAAAGCTTGATTGGCAGATATTCATAGTGAGTAAGTATCTCAGAATAGGACTTAACATTGAATTGACTAAAGGAAGATATTTTCTGTTTGAAGCATTTACTTTTATAGTTAACCCCCGCCTCTCCCAATGTTCTTGTTTCTCCTGCGTCTTTTCAACTGCATTAATTCATTTAGACAGGAAGGTTTTTGATTTTCGCTTTCGGATTAAAGTAAAAATCTATAATTTTAAACTGAAAATTTATTGTAAATATTTTCAAAGCATACTTGATACAAAATATTGCATGTATATCTTTGTAATTTTTCTAATGATGTACAAGTCTTAAAATATTTCTTTTGGATTTGAAACTTTTTATTAAACAGGTGATAGATATTGCCTGTCTTTTAGGATGTGGAAAAAATTCCCATGTTACCAAAAGTGTGAATAAATTCCATTGCTGTTGAATTTTTGTGAATTACTTTTCTTGTCTTTTCATTTCAGGACGAGCTTCAGTTTTAATACAGTAGACTCACAAATCCGAATCAATAATCAGGAATATATATCTATATATTTTAAATAAAAAAACTGTTAAAACTTATGCGATTATTCCACATTGCATAAATTACGCATGTTTGTGGGTGTTACATGTATTACCTTTGACTTAGGCGCTCCATGCTTCAACAAAGTTGGTGTCATTATCGAATTTTTCCACGGGGGTCAAAGGATGGATATCATACTGAAAAACAGCCAAAACCACGCCCAAATATATGTAAATGCATTGATTTATAAAAATCGAGAGGGGAGAGGGATTTCCCCTTCCTGACCCTTTCTAAATGACAGACCTGGTCGTTGATGGTTCGTTCGGCCATCCGCCACATTAGTCCAGAAAGATATGTAGGTACACAGTACAATTTTCAAAGCATTTTCACAGAGAACTCAATCTAACTCTGTTAGACATTTCCTGGTTAGGGATTGGCCAACAAGCTTTGATGGGGGGGGGGGGGGGATTGTCAAAAATGTTGGAACTCTTGAACAAATATTTCACTTTGTGTTACGAACCAATCAATGAGAGTTCCCCGCCTCCGTGATTAAATTCAGCCAGTGCAATTCAATATTATGAAATGTACAAATGCTTCGAAAATTCGAAATTGCACGCAGTTGAACGAAACTAAATAACTGTGAAAATTTATCCAGTAAAACTTGCTTAGATGAAAAGATAATTGATGCGTACTTTTTTCTATGTTTATTTGTTTGCATATCCCGATTTTCTTGGTCGATTTTCAATCAAATCACACTTTTTCTGGGGGACAAATGTAGACGGTTACTTTATTCATTCAATAGCTTTCCATTCTTCAGTTAAAAGATAATTTTAGGAATATTGCTATACCTTTCCTATTTTTTTAAAATTATTAAATTTAAAATTAAAATGTTTTCCTGAATTATTTTATTATATTCATAATTCGTTCTCATTGTGGTATAATTTTTATAAAATAAAACTATATAATGGAGTTTCAACCATACTGTCTCTAAAATGAATTTAGACGACAGAACCGGAAAATCAAAAAAAAAAAAAAAAAAAGTCAGGGAACTTGATTGATCAGGGGAAAAAAAAACAAAAAAACAGGGAAATTTGAAAAAATAACAGAGCTCAGAAAAATTGATTAAAAAGAAATCTTTACTTTTTACATTACTCGTATATATATTCGATTACATTAAAAACTATTACTTATTCACATTTTTCATTCAATTGCTAAAATTGTACGTTAAATCTGAATAAACTCAGTTTTTTGCCATTGTTTTATCCGCGGATTATAGAATGATTATTATTTTTTAAATTCAACCCGATTTTATGACTTTTGGGTCATACGCTGCCGATGACGATTCACAGAAAAGTAAACATTGCATTTCATATAAGCATACTGTGATTTTTCAGTGAGGCAAAGAGAAAAAACAACGATCATTGGTAACGTGAATTAAGGAAATTTGGTGAACTGTGTCGGGAAAATATTGTTTACAGTTCCTGCCGTCACACTAAAAGTGCTCTATATAAATGAATTAAGTACCTTTCAGAGCCTAATCAATGTTCCAAAAGTAAAAATTAAGTTGTATATCATTAACCTACGGCTGTGTTCAAGCAGTGCCTTGAAAGTTAATTAATGCTTACTGGCGTTGTATTTCATAACTATTGGTAAAACAACCACGTAATGCAGTGATTCCTAACCGGGGTATCGCAAAACTCTTGGGTATACGATTAACTTACCAAAAATCATCTTCGTGATGCTAGAATTTAATTGTAAAAAAAGTTTTATTAAATCATGTGATCCGTCATTAAAACAAAAGCATTGCAGTTTCATTAAATTTATTATTAATTAGTTTTAAAAACTAACTGATAAGGTAAATACACAGGTAGTGGCCAGTGCTTCAGTAGTAGCCACTTCAAAGTTTATATTCGAAAAAATAGGATTCCAAGTTTCCCAATGGATTCAAACGTGCAGGAGGTAACGCGTTTAAATCCATTGGGAGACCTAGAATCATTTTTTTTCGAATATTTAATTATTTATTTATTCAGAAACTACAAAGCTTCACACACATTGAGGACTGCGTACTAAATGCCTTAACTCCGGACACACACAGGACAGATTTACAGCAGAAGAGAAGGAAATAACACCTAGGGCACCGACGGGAATCGAACCCACGATCTCCGACTTAGATGACGAAGCCTCTACCTCAGAGCCACGAAGACCCCATTTTTTCGAGTTTTAACCTTGAAGTGACCGCTACTGGTGTGTTTACAGTAAAAAGTCAAAAATGATTTTTTAAAAATCCGAACTAAGTGGGGTAGGTAGCTCGGATTTTCAAATTGTTCGTTTGGAAGACTCCCACAGGGCTTTGGCTGGGACGTTTTTGACCATCCGGTCAGCCAGCCCCGACCTCACTCCTAGCGACTTTCACTTGTTTCCGCATCTGAAGTCTCTCCTTGGCGATTAGCGGTACGACAGCGCTGACAAGCTGAAAGAACATGTTACCTTGTGGTTGACTATACAGGCGGCAATATTCTACGAAGAGAATGCAAAAATTTCTACCACGCTATGACCTATGCCTGTAAAATCGCAGGAGCTATGTCGAATAATAGCGTACGATGAAAGATTTTTGCGCAATAAATTTCTTGCCAAAAACAATTTAAAATGATAGTAATCATAACCTTTTTATTTAAATATTTAGACCCTAAAAGTTAACAAACTAATTTCAAGGCTGAACTTAAACAACGTGAATTGCGCTTTTAAACTGATGACTTGAATCAAAGAAACCTGCATTATTTGAAAAGTTTAAATCCACAAATATATGCAATAAACTGATGACTTGAATCAAAGAAACCTGCATTATTTGAAAAGTTTAAATCCACAAATATATGCCTGCTTAAGTCAGCCTTTCAATTAATTTCTTTAGTTTATTAAGAAAACTAACTTTAGAATTTCTACTAGGGCTGGGTGATATACCGTAATGTATTGATATATATTTATTATCGCGGTAACGATATTCAGACTTAAATGTGTCCGATATATCGACCGATCGGACTTAACTAAGAACTAATTGAAATAATGACTTAAAAATTCATATTTTTATTCATATTTCTTTGTACTCAATGAGTGGATCATACCTGCCAACTCTTCCAGATTTCCCAGAAGTTTTACGAATTTTCATGTCTTTTTCCCTTGTTATGATTACGAGCAAAATTTTCCAGTATTTTCGTGCTTTGCAGAACAAAAAAAATTGTATCTCGCCAGTTTTGGCGCTATGCACGCGCCAATGCAGCACTGCGCCGTGTCTAAAGCCAGGGTTGGCGTAAGAGAATTCACTTGCTTCATTCAGATAGAATACTAGAGATGCTTGTTCCATTGGATGAATATGATTCGGGAAGCTTAAGCAGTTTTTACTAGAGTACGGAGATCTGAGAACTTCGAAAATGTACGTAAGTTTGCGTATTTGAGAGGTGAAGTAGTTTGCATGACTTTCGATTCGTCGTTTTTCGCGCGTTTACCGATTGCGTTGTTGAGTGTTGACGTTGAAGCGGTATCGAGACTAGCGGGGTTATATCTTTTTCGTTCAAGATCCGATCATGGAATATTTTCTTTTCAAGATGTCCAATTCATTTGAAATGACTTATCAAACATAGGTTGCGGAATTGGGGTAACATATATTAGGATTTCAGGTTCTTTGGGAAATATCGATTGTAGTAGAAAACCAAGAATAAACTTGCATTTCTGAACTTGTATGGTTTTTGCAAATTATGTAAAGGAAATTTTTTTTAACGAGCAGATGATTTAAGTATGGGTGTCCCCCCCCCTCGAAATTTTAGATGACACCTTTCTCCCTCCCTAAAAATGTTATTCGCCAATAATAAGGCCTGTTTCACAAAAACGGCCTTATTATTGGGGAATTTTCCAAGTACCCTTTGTAAAATTTCAACAATTTGGTCTGTGCTTGCGACCCCCCTCACTACATGAGCGAAGGGAGGGTCGTTGTAGCGAATATTATTGAAAAAAAAAAAAAATACAGAAATATGTCTTACCGAGGGCTTTTAACAATTGCAGATCTTGATATGCATAGATATATGTCCAAGTGCCCCTCCCTCCCACAGTAGACCTCCTCAATTAAAACGAATCCCCCCCCCCCCCGAAAATAAACCTGACCTCTCATTAAAGAGATTAAAATCCGTTTAAAAAAGCTTCATTAATTATTTCAGTGGTAAAATCTCTCATACCCCCCCCCCCCCCCCGCAAGGAAGGGCACTTCTACTCCAGCTATTATTATTAGAATAAATTACTGAAATATTTACGGATCACAAGATTTACGATGACTTTTCTCTACTGCAGATCATGGAATATTTTCTTTTCAAGATGTCCAATGGCGTTTCCTGTAGCATATTGTAACGGATTCGGTGCGACTTCCACTTTCTTGAAATGAAGACACAGTTCTTGATAAAAACACAGGAAATTTATTTACACTATGTACAGGAAAGATCTTCAACAACTGCCAAATTATTCATCAGCAATTAAGCAATTATCACACAACACCGTAAACTCAACGTTTACACACGTATTTACTTCCAAATACGAAAACAACACAGCGAAATGCCTCGCTATAAACAGAGCTAATACACACACTCAGTTCGAAATCTGAATCGAAACTCAACTGTTTATCCATCGCTAACGGCTTAAATACACCGAAAAGAATTTTCTCAAATATTCCACACGCTTCTCGAAATGCGTTGACCGTTATCAAATTTTATCAATGAACAGAAAGGGAATAGGGGTCGTATATTTTAGCCATATGAAAAAGGGGTTGTATATTCATTACGGGAAACTATTTACAGGTTACGTTACTACAATAATTTCTATTTGCAGGATTTGTAACATTGCCCCCTTCCTAAGGACTGCACGTCCCGGGCAGTACAATCCCCAGAAAGGGTGCCAAACTTCTATCACAAGTTCACAATTCCACACATTAAATAATAACTAACAGATACAGAAAACACAATAATAACAAGAAATATTACTAAACATTAAAAGCAAAAATTATCTACAACTTTTGTGTTATCAACCATGGTTGTTTACGTAATACTCATGAACTATGGCCATAGTATGGGGCTAACCGATCATAATGTACAACCCTAGGTTTTGCATTAGGTGATTTTTGGATCCTCACCACGACGTCATTTAGTCGGTTAAGGACTTTGTAGGGTCCATCCCAATGCGACTGCAATTTGGGTGACAGACCTTTCCGTCGGATGGGATTCCATAACCAAACCTTGTCGCCTTCGTTGAATTTATGTCCAGTAGACCTTGTGTCATATCGGGTCTTCATCTTCTCCGCCGCGATGTTGATTCGCTCTCGTGCGAAGTTATGAACGTCTTCCAACCGGGCCTGGAGATCCTGGATGTACTCCTCAGGCGATGAAGGCGCATCCGGAGGACGACCGAAGACGAGATCACAAGGTAGCCGAAGCTCTCGTCCGAAGAGCATCTGAGATGGGGCATATCCGGTAGTCTCGTGGACAGCACTGCGGTAGGCCAGCAGGAACAAAGGTAGCTTCTTGTCCCAATCCTGTTGATTTCTGGATACCATAAGTGAGAGATTATTTAGGATTGTGCGGTTAAATCTCTCCACCATGCCGTCCGATTGTGGGTGTAGTGGTGTTGTCCTAGTTTTCTCAATTCCGAGAATTTGACATAGGCCCTTAAACACAGCAGAGATGAAATTTCTCCCTTGATCGGAATGAATCTGCAAAGGTGTTCCGTATCTCGAGATCCAATGTTGGACTAGAGTCTCTGCTACGGTGGTAGCCTCTTGATCTGGAATGGGAAATGCTTCCGGCCATTTGGTGAAGTAGTCGATGGAAACAAGAATGTATTTGTTCCCATCAGCAGTTCTTGGAAGAGGACCCAGGATGTCGATCCCAATTCGTTCGAAAGGAGCTCCAACGTTGTACAGATGTAGCTTCCCTCTGCTTCTCTTCTTCGGTCCTTTACGAGCAGCACAGGCGTCACAAGAATGGCACCACTTCTCCACGTCATCCTTCGCCTTGCTCCAGAAGAAGCGCTCCCGAACTTTATTGAGGGTTTTCAAGACACCAAAATGTCCTCCAGTCGCACTACTATGTATTTCTTTCAGAACATCTGAAATCCTTGATCGGGGAAGTAGTAACTGCCACCTAGATGTTTTGCCGTCGTCAGATTCCCATTTCCGGTGTAGCACGCCGTTCCGTAAATGGAGTGAGTTCCATAAAGCCCAGTATCTTTTTGTTGCAGGACTGAAGATAGAAACGTCCTGCCAGCTAGGGCGTCGACTGTCACTTTCCATGAACTCTAAAATTGGTTTTATGTCGGGGTCTTCAAGTTGATCTTTTCGAACTTGGTCGTCACTCCATGGATCAGGTTCTGATGATATTGGAGTCACTGTCACCTGATAGGCGGTAGAGCTAGTCGTTCCATACTGTTTCTCGATTCGGGAACAATAGTGGCAGTTCTCAGGACAGGGTCTCCTTGATAAAGCGTCAGCATTACCGTGAGATAACCCTTTTCGATGCTTGATTTCCATGTCATATTCCTGGAGCCGCTGTATCCATCTGGCTATCTGGCCTTCCGGATTTTTGAAGTTCAAAAGCCAAGTTAATGAGGCATGATCTGTCCGAAGCAGAAATTTTCGGCCGTAGAGGTAATGATGGAAGTGTTCTACAGCTTTCACTATGGCCAGTAACTCCTTTCTGGTGACGCAGTAATTTCGCTCCGATTTTGATAAGCATTTGCTCCAGTAAGCGATGACATGTTCATTTCCGTCAATTTCTTGGGATAAAACAGCTCCGATGCCCTCGTTGCTCGCATCAGTGTCCAGGATGAAGGATTTTTCAGGCTGAGGATAGGCGAGGATAGGCGTTGATGTTAAAGCCTCCTTCAGTCGTAGAAATGCATCTTCGCATTCTTTGGACCATTCAAACTTTTGCTTGCTCTCCGTCAGCTTATGCAAAGGTCGTGCAATGTTGGAAAAACCCTTTACAAACTTCCTGTAGTACGTGCAGAGCCCCAGGAAACTTCGCAGCTGATGGATGTCTTCGGGACGACTCCAACTCTTGACTGCAGATACCTTTTCTGGATCGGTTTGTACACCTTCAGAAGAGATGATGTGACCAAGGTAGTTCACTTCCCGGCGGAACAAATTACATTTGGACGGGCTTAACTTCAGATTGGCTTCCTTAAGCTTTTGCAGCACCTTCCTAAGATTTGCCAGATGTTCTTCGAAACTGCGTCCCACGATGATGATATCGTCTAAGTAGACCAGACAGGATTCGCAGGAAAGTCCTCTTAACACTGTCTCCATAAGACGCTCGAACGTAGCTGGTGCATTGCAGAGGCCGAAGGGCATCACTTTAAACTGCCATAAGCCTTGTCCAGTTGTAAACGCTGTCTTCTCTCGGTCATCAGGGTGTATCTCAACCTGCCAGTAGCCGCTCTTCAAATCCAGGGTCGAAAACCACTTGTGTCCGGAAAGAGTGTCCAAGGTGTCGTCTATCCGTGGAAGAGGGTAACTGTCTTTCTTGGTGATTTCATTCAGCCGTCGGTAATCGACACAAAATCTGGTGGAGCCATCTTTCTTTCGGACCAAGACGATGGGAGAGGCCCAAGGACTGGATGAAGGTTCGATTACATCATTCTCCTTCATCTCTTTCAGAAGGGTTTCAACCTCTTCCTTCTTAGCGAACGGTAGTCGTCTTGGATGCTGTTTAATAGGGGGGTGTTCTCCAGTGTAAATCCTATGCTGCGTTAAATTCGTACGGCCAACATCCTCCGATGTAGATGAAAACAGATGCTTGAAGTCGTCCACCAATTGTTCCGCAGCAGTTCTTTGATATTTCGATAAGGGTGCACTCCCAATTAACTTCGATGTCAAGGACTCAGAAGACACATTCTCGGGGGAATTGATTCTTCTAATGATGCAGTTTACTGGAGTACAAGTTGCTAACACTTCACCTTTCCGGATATTCCTTGGCCTTTCACTCACGTTGGCGACTCTCACAGGAATTACATCCTTAGAAAGGTCCACAAGCGTAGATGCTACCAGCACTCCTTTTAAGTAATTGCTTAGGTTAGGGTATTCAATGATTCCAAATCGAAAGCTATTGCTTTCTGCAAGGGAGCCAGGTATTAATGATTCTGACCTTGAGGGAATCGATATATCTGTTTGGGCTATTATTTGATGAGCGGATTTTATATCACTTTCTGCAGGGAAAACGGCTATGTCTTCTCTCATCGAGTGCAGCTCATTAGTCTTGAAGTCGAGAGTGAAGTCATATTTCTTCAAAAAGTCCAATCCGAGAATGAAGGGGTCCGTGATGTTAGCGACGAATGCCGTATGATGGTAGGTGGCATTCCCAAACACTATTTCCAAGTCCACTTTACCGTCAATCTCGATCTTGTCACCTGTCACAGTCTGGAGACTTACGCGTGGCGATGTCCACAGCAGTTTCAATCCAAATTCACGAGCCACATCTGTCCTAATGATTGTCACATTGGCTCCAGTGTCAACAATCAGTCTGCAGGGGTTCCCATTTACATGTGCGTAAATGAAAAGTCCATCACTGCCACTACTAGAAGAGGAAATCTGCAGAGCTTTAGTGGTGGTGATTTCCTTCCCTCGCGTAGCTTGGCGAGTAGGACAACTCCTTCGCAGGTGTCCTTCACTACCGCATTTCCAGCACTTCTGCTCTTGTTTCTTTTGGGCTGTTATGTTGCTCAGATGTCTTGTCAAGTCACCGAGTTGTCTCTCAAGTTCAGCGAGGTGGGACGACCTGGAATCAGACTCATCAGCTTCCTGAGTCCGGATTAGATGGCGATCCACACGGGTTGCTTCTTGGGCGGCCTCGTATCTCATCGCATACACAACAGCAGAATTCAGGTCTTTGACATCCGCCATCCGTAGAGCTTTCTGGATTTCCGGATCTCGAACCCCGTCGATGTAGTAGTTGAGTGCCAGGTTGTCTCGAACATCCGCAGGGCAGTCGTAAAAAGCAAGATAAGACAGTCTCTCGATGTCCGCCGCAAGCTCTTGCAGGGTTTCCCCAGTTTTCTGGAAACGGGACTTCAACTGGAGTCGGCTGAAATCTTTCTGGCACTTCTCACCGAAGCGAAGCTCCAACGCAGCTGTGAGGGCGGCGAAATCCAGGCGCTGGCTGTCCGGAAGGGTCTGGAGAATGTCCGCTGCGTCACCTCTCAGGGATGCTGCAAGATGACAGGCCTTGGTAGCAGAGTCCCATCCGTTCGCTTCCGCCACTATCATGAATTGAGTTTTGTAAACTTGCCACGAAGTTTTCCCATCAAATGTGGCAAGTTTAATGGACGGTCGAGCAACCGATGTGGGAGCGCCAAACTGTACAGAGCTGCTTTCCGCGGTCGCCAATCTCCTTTCCACGTCCTTAAAGATCTCTTCTTTAAATAGATGAAATCTTCTATCTTCATCTTCAAATTTATTTTCTACAGCATTGAATCGGCTTTCAACGGTATTAAATTTTTCTTCAATAGCATCAACTCGATGCTCTATGTCATTAAATTTATTTTCCATCACAGTCTTTACCGAAATAAGGTCGTTTTTAATTTCTTCTTGGTTAGACGTTAAGTCCTTTTTCAGCACCGTTAAATCGCTTTTTAACTGGTCTTGATTTGCCAACATACTTGCAGTCAGATCACTTTTTAATTGTTCTTGATTAGCCGCCATATCATTTTTTAATTGTTCTTGATTAGCCGCCATATCATTTTTTAATTGTTCTTGATTAGCCGCCATATCATTTTTTAATTGTTCTTGATTTGCAGTAAAACTTTCAGTCAAATCACTTTTTAATTGGTCTTGATTAGCCGCCAATTCATTTTTAACAGAGTTGATTGCATCAAGCAGTTGTTTTAATTGTTCATCCATTGCGCGAGTAATCACCATAAAATTAAAGTCCAAATTCAAAAAGTTTTTATGAAGAAATGTCCAAAGTCACACTTACTGCAAGAAAGTCCTGAAGTAGCCCCACGTTGGGCGCCAAATTGTAACGGATTCGGTGCGACTTCCACTTTCTTGAAATGAAGACACAGTTCTTGATAAAAACACAGGAAATTTATTTACACTATGTACAGGAAAGATCTTCAACAACTGCCAAATTATTCATCAGCAATTAAGCAATTATCACACAACACCGTAAACTCAACGTTTACACACGTATTTACTTCCAAATACGAAAACAACACAGCGAAATGCCTCGCTATAAACAGAGCTAATACACACACTCAGTTCGAAATCTGAATCGAAACTCAACTGTTTATCCATCGCTAACGGCTTAAATACACCGAAAAGAATTTTCTCAAATATTCCACACGCTTCTCGAAATGCGTTGACCGTTATCAAATTTTATCAATGAACAGAAAGGGAATAGGGGTCGTATATTTTAGCCATATGAAAAAGGGGTTGTATATTCATTACGGGAAACTATTTACAGGTTACGTTACTACAATAATTTCTATTTGCAGGATTTGTAACAATATCTTAATATGCAGATAATCAGGGGTGCCCACAAGGGGGGATTATGGCGCAAGTTGCGCCATCAAAATTTTTGGGGGGGATTTTTTTTCCAGAACTTTTTTTTTTCTTTAGAACATGAAATTTTTGAATTTTGGAAACAAAAAATATTAAAACTTATTCAACAAGAAATAGATGCATTAATAACACTTTTTTTCACGTACTCTTCAGGGCCGTCGCCAAGAGGGGGGTGCTACACCCCCCAGTTTTTCAGACGCCAATTTCATTTAAGCGATGTAAACGAACGACGAGAAAGGGAAACTCTTCGTTGTTTTAAAAAAATAAAATAGTAATTATAAATGAACAATTGAAACAATAGTGACAAAAAGTATTTTTTAGTAAAATTTGAATAGAAAATGTAATCTTAAAATACAATTGATATGTGATTCTCTTTTATTAAGAGTCGCCGAAATGTACGCTTCAAACATTTCTATTAACCAAAAAAAATATTCAGTATAGTACACTCTTCACTAGGCCGCAGAATGGGTATGTCTGCCTAGTCGGAAACTATGGGCTCGGCTCAAATTAAATCATTGTGCATAGAGTAAAGTTAGCATAATGGGAGGGAGGAAAGGCGACAAAACTAACATGGTGCACGCCTTGTCTCTCGGCGGTCCTGGTTATGCAAAACTGTGCTTCATGACTCTTCAGTTAAAAAAAATAAAAAAAACATAAATAAATAGGACAGCTTCATTAGAACAGCCCATAGGATAGGGTTCGCCAAAACATTCCTATGCGGTTTTTTTTTTTTTTTTTTTGATGAAAAATATTGTACTGTAGATCATTGCTAAGTGGAGAAAAATGTATGGGTCGCCGAAATAAATTTGAAATAAAGAGAAAAAAAAATAAAAAGTAACAGTTAAATGCAAAGAGAGATTCAATGTAATGTAATGAATACTCACACCAAAAGTTCTAAATTTTTGAATGTAAAAATCGTAAGTAAATCACAGCTTAATCAAGAGATGCAGGTGGCATATTTAAAATAAAATGAAGTGGAATAGAGACTTAAGGTATCGCAGAAAATTACCACATCTTTTCAAAACGTTAAAAGTCCTTTTTCCAGGCCGCAAACGCTTTTATTGCAAGAAAGCAAAAATATTAGGGGGGAAATTGAAAGTTTTATTATGGAAAATCCAAGCAAATAATCGTGTTTGGCAAAGGAAAATTGGAAGAAAATGTTACCACAATATGTTAATCAGTAACTAAAATTGACAATGAAGATAGGAGGGACGTAGCCAAACTGTAAGGAAGAATGGGGAACTCCAAACCCTTCTTTTTACGTTCCCAAAGCTGGCCTGGAGAGTTTTCAAAATTTAGGTTTTGAAAAAATCCCGGAAAAATGTTCTCAAACCCCATCCTTTAGCCAAACGTTATTAAAGATGGACTACACCTGAGTATTTGGAACTGCAATTTCAAAAAACCATGAGAGTGCTCCCAACGTAACCTCCGAGAAACGCCCTCTCAATTAATCATTCATCATCATTCAAGGTCGAATAAATTTCGTCTTTTGAACTTTAATTTAAAAAAACTGCCTGAGTTGTACCAAAACTGTCGTCCTCCAAATATTACGGAAGATCCTCAAAAATTTCATTGTTAAGGATTCAATTTAGAAAATCTTTCGGGGGAGAGATCTCCAAAACCTTCTACCCCTCTAACAGTATTAATAAATCGTCTACGATTGTTTTAATTGATTTTCAAATTTGAAAATTTGTCAGGGGAGGACTCCGAATCTCTCCACCCATTAACATTAACAAAAATCTTCAACTGCAGTTTCTACGGATCGAAATTTTTTTCGAGAGAATGCCTCTCTTTCTCTCTCTCTCTCTCTCCAACATCATTGAAAAATGTCTTAAATCTCGCTTTTAGTGCTTCAATTACGAAACAATTCTGGTCGTGAACCCCTTCAAAACTCTCCCCCCCCCTTCATCGAAGGTTGGCTTAAATTACGTTTTCGGAGTTTTGATTTCAAGAAACTGGCGGTGCACTAAATTTTAACAAAAAAGTCTACAATCGCGTTTTTAAGACTTCAAAATTTCAAAAAGTTTTGATGGGGTGGGAAGCCGCATCTCTCATCCCCCTCAATATCACCATAGGTCGTCTAAAATTGCATTTTTCGATCTATAACTTTCAAATTTTTCCCGGGGAGAACCCCCGGACCCACCTTTACATGTCAAAATCAGAAATAATTCACAATTGGGAATGCGTGCTTTTGAAGTTTGCATTTTGAAAAATTATATAACGATGACCCTGAGTCTCTTCCTCCCTCAACATTCAATTTCAAATTCCCGAGAGAGAGCCCCTAGACCCCCTCTTCTAAACATAATTAAATATAACGTACGATTGTGTTGGGAACTTAAATTTGGAACAATTATCGGGAGAGGCTATCCTGGAACTCCTCTCCCCTTCCTCCCAAATTTAAAATATAGTTTAAAACTGCGTTTTTATATCTTCAAATTGCGATAGGAATATCGCATTTCTATTGATAATTGCTTCAAATTGCAAATATCAATAGGATTTATATGACTAGTACTAAGGTCTAGTAATATGACTATCCCTGCTAAACCAGAAGTCAAATCTTTTCTCTCTCTCTCTGCACATTCGAACTTGCGTTTGAAAAAATTAAGGGACCCCCAAAAGCGTACCCCCCCCCCCAAGTTTTTTGAAATAGCAACGGCCCTGGTACGCTTTCCAAAATTTCATGACCGTGTCTCTTTTTCAATGAAAGAAGCATCACAGACGGCATGGAGTTGGTGTCCATTTCAAAGCTGGATCAGAAGATTTGATTTCTTTTTAATATCTTATAAATTTTCTGGAAGTAGCACAATTCTGCATGATGAATACGTGTGACAGTGATGAGAGGGAGAGAGGTCAAAAATGTTTTATTGTTTGTAATAATTCTGACAATTATGCTCCAGTCTTCCATTGATTCATTTGCACCTTGACAATCGTTGAGAACTAGTTTTGAAGTCCCTCTAATAACATATTATATATCCCTCCAATCGACAGTTAATATATGTTCTCCATTAACTAGCTTAAGCTTTTGAAGAATTTTTCATTTTACTTTACTCCCATCTTCTCTACCATTTTTAAACTGATTGTTTCAATTTATCATTAGATAATTTTTATTAAAACTTTCACTGATGCTGGTTTTTGCTGATGGAAGTAGAACAGTCTGTTCTTTAGGTGTTTAAATTATTTTTCTTAAATCTTATTTACTTTCTTCCAGATCTGATATGTATAGAAGGATATTTGATTCGTTAAAATTCTCGAGTTCTGATTTTCGATGTGTGTAGAATAGCTGAATCCCTTTTTGAGGATTTCCGAAAAATATCTGTTATGGTGTGTGTGATTCATCTTTTTTTGGCTATGCGACTTCAATTTTGGAAAACTTCCAGGAGAGTGCCCCCACTGTAACGCCAGAATGACACCCTCTTTATCGTCAAGAGTCATCTAAAACTGCGTTTTAGTAATGCAGTTTCGAAACATTTATAGAAGAAAGACCCTGATTCCCCCATTTTCCTTAACACAATCTAAGACAAGCCTAGAATTACGTTTTTGGAGTATCAATTTCGAAAAATTGCCGGGGGAATGGCATCTAAATTCACCTTCCACTAACATTATCAAGGTATATCAAAATTGCATTTCTAAAGCTACAAGTTCGGAAATTTAAGTGGAGCACCCCTCTCCCTCTCCCCACTCTCGTCAAAATTATCAAAAAGACGTCTTAAATTTGGTGTTTTGGGCTTCAATATCGAGAAAATTCCGGGAGAGCTTCCGAAAACTCTTTTTCTTAACGTCACAAAGGTCGGCTACAATTGCGATTTTAGAACTTCAATTTCAGAAAACTGCTTGTCCCCCAACCATATATAGCATTTTTAAGACTTTAATTTTGAAATTTTTCCAGGGGCGAGCCCTAGGATCTCTTCTTTCCTTAACATTACCACAGATAATCTAAAACTGCGTTTTTAGAACTACAATTTTGAAAACAAAGGAAAGCCCTCCTTAACACAACGGTAGACAATTTACAATTGCGCTTTTAACGTTTCAATATTGAATAATTTCCGGGAAGGGGGCACCAAACCTTTTATTCTCCTAACATCACTAGAGATCGTGTAAAACTGTGGTTTTAAAATTACAATTTCAAAAATTTTCCGGGGAAGAAACTCCCCGGACTCCATATCTAATTGACGATAAATTTCCGTTTCACGGTTCATGTTGTATACATCTAGTAACGACTCCCTCCCAAGCCAGAAAGTTGTCCCTGTAATTATTCATACGTTTGGGAAAAAAAAAAAAAAAAAGGTGTAGCAAAATTCAGGGGTACCCAAAACTTGTTTACTCAAGGTCCACGTTTTAAAATTAGGAAAGGCAAGGCCGGTCAACAATCCAACAGCATTTCAGTTCAAATAGTATTTTTAGCGCTACCCCCCCCCCCCGTGCATTTGACTGGAAATTAAACATTCTAAAAACTGTTATGTTTAACTCAATTCGAAAGCGAGAAATTTTTTTTTTTTTGGGGGGGGGGGGGGGAATTTGCGCCATTGAGCTTGGGGGGGATGGGCACCCCTGCAGATAATGTAACTAGGGGTGCCCATTCCCCCCGACTGCGACGGAACTCCTCAATTTTACCAAGTCCCCTTTTCCCTTAAGAATTTCGACCCACTAATAAAAAGACTTAAATTCTTCTAAAGGAATTTCTCCAAACGTTTCTGTGGTATAATCTGCCTCATGTCCCCCCCCCTCCCGACACAAACACATGAGAATTATAGCTATATTATTAGAATAAATTGCTAAAATATTTATTTACGAAGATGGCGTATAACTTTTCTCTGTTGGAGATACTTATGTAATAGGGTTTGCAGTCCTCCCCCCATAAAATGTTGAATTTGACGACCTAAATATATTGATAGTATATCGAAAATATCGATATTTTGAGAGCGAATATCGATATCACGGTATTAACGGTATTAAAATTCTGATATCACCCAGCCCTAATCTCTACTAATGTTAAAGCAGAAAGTTTGTCTGATGGATTTCTGTCTGTTACGTACTTAGGCCAAGACTGTTCGGTCGATTTTCATGAAATTTGGCAGAAAATTAGTTTGCTGCATGTGGATCTGTGGATGAGAACGTCTGAGCGTTTTTTTCGAAAATTCAATTTTTTTCTTTTTATATTCCAGTTTTAAGCTCATTTTCGCATAAATTTGATAATGGGGGGAGAAATAGTGTACTTAATGTACATTTTTAAATTTTAGGTCTTCGAAAGCTTGAAATTTTCTGCTTTAAGATGAAGTTTGTTCGAAGTTTCTACGAGCATTGCTTGAGCTATGAGAATTGTTTTCAGAAAACCTGAATCCGAGGTTTACCTCAAGCAAACCGGGAATAAAATTAAAAATCAAAAAAGAAATTCATTTTCGCAACTAAAGTCAAAGATTCGTTTTTATGCTATGTGGTTACACCTTTTTGCTGCTTCGTTTTTCTCCCTCCCCCTCCTTTTTTTAAAAGTATTTTACCATGGAGATATAAGCTTTACCGTATTATTAAAAATGAATAAATTGAAATGCAGTAAAACCCCTCCAGACAAATAACATTGTTAAATCCCTGTCCTGCGAACACCGCTCTATTGCGGACAAAAAAAATTTGTCCCTTTAGTGTCCGAATGAGAGGGCTTTTACTGTTTTTTCACTACTAAATTAAAGTCGTCTGCTTTTTTCTTCTCAATTTTGATGGTTTAGTTATGTTTACTAAATCATTAAATTAATTATGTTTACTAATCATTTTTTTTGTCTTGCTTTTATATGGCTGGTTGGGGGAAGTGGGTCATCCCCCTAAAACTGAAATATGGATGAAGTTTTCAAACTTTTTTACGCTGATCATGTTAAATTTCTTCACAGTGATTAGTTTTGCACATATTTGGGTTTCGTAGAATTTTTTTCTAGGTCACAGTACTTAGTCAAAAAAAAAAAAATCTGATTTTTTTTTTTTTTTGCGACTTTAAGCAACATTTTTAAAAGAAGTGTTTTGCAGGTTAGTTATTATTATTTTTTTGTGATAATTAATTTTTCACACATGGTTTAACTTAAAGTTCATACAGCAACAAGAATTTTTGCATAAAATATTATTAATAAGTGTTTTTAAGAGGAGGGATCCTACTTGCCCCATACATTTTTGTTATAAGGGGTAAGTGGGCCCTCATTATGGGGTCATTGGGTCCCCCTATAATAATGGGGATTTCAAAATCAAACACAACTCTGACTAAATATTTGTATTAGTGAAATACAAGACAACTATGATGACTTAGTAGGAATTGATAGTTCAGCTACAAAATCTGCTAAAGCTGGTGATTATGTATTTATTAAACTTCCATCAAAGTATACCATAAAGTAGGTCTAATGTTGGCAGTTGATGACACAAATTAAAAAATACTGTTGAATTTGCTAGAACGAATAGATATAGTGACATTTTTATTTGCATAGTGCAGATGATGTTAGAATAATTACCAAGGATGAAGCGATAATGGTTCTTCCTTAGCCAACTTCACATATACGCAGTCAATTAGTGTTTCTAATTTCTTTTTCAACTTATAGTTTTGGCTAATTTACTCAAATTAATCTTAACCAACTATATTACGTTCAATAAACACACCTTTATATGTAAAAGTATAGTATATACCTCTAGGCTTTAAATAAATTTCACAAATGAAATTGTTTTGTTTTTCGTTTTAAAATTTTCCGTGATACAGATTTAAAAGACTAAATATCTCATAAATGGATTCATTTACAAAAAAAAATAATTCACACTAAAAATTTACATACTTTATTATGTAAGACCCCCTTACCCCTTTTTTAGATATGCTTCATCTAAATTTAAATAAAAGAGGGGATGACCTACTTACCCCTTACTACGGGGTAAGTGGGACAGTATTCCGATTTTTTACAAAATATAATCGTTAAGAAAATTTAAAGCATTATTTTAGAAAATAATGATGAACTTTTGTTTATTAATAATGTCCAAAATAAAATAAGACATTAAGTTTAAATTTTTTTGTTTCAAAACTTTTGTTTAAGGTTTCAAAAACGAACTATTCTGTAAGGGGTTCCACTTACCCCAACCAACCCTACATGAAATAAAATATGGTCGAATTATACCTTCATTTCGAAATTCTTTAATCATTGTGGTATTGGTTTATTACTACTGATTCTGATTTATAATGTTAATTTCTCTTTTCAAATAATAAACCCATTCTTAATTTAAATTAATTCTAGGAAGAAATTGATTTTTTTTTGTCTTTAATTTTAAGTTTGTCTAGTTTACGGTTTGATGCTCGATTTATTATTAATTTATTGAATTAATATCAAATACTATATTTCCGTATAACCGAGCTGGTCTAATGAATTTAAATTCAATACGCAAAACAAACATTTTTTAAGTCACGAATCTGAAAGTTATACTAATTATTGCTCGATTTAGGTAACGTTTCTACTTTCATTGGTAGTTAAAGCGCGAAAGTAATGGGACGGAAGTGACGTCGTATATGGCGAGCATTTGACAACCACTTAGAGATACTGTCTCGAATTATTTGAAGCCGAACATGATGCCTGAAATTCAGTGACAAGCCTACATGAGTTTGCAATCATGATTTTTCTTTCTTTAGCATTTTTCTCGGAAAAAATAGAATTGTCGACGAAATAGAGGCTAATCAACTAGCAGTCGCAGATGACAAATTTTCAAATCTGCCCAATGTATGTAAATCTTGGAAAACAATGTTACTGAACGCATAATAAAAGTTACCTGTAAATATACATTAGAATCAAATTACTTTTTAATTTTCTAAAACGGACAAGACCGTGCTGGTACAGCTAGTCACTAGTATATTTTTTGTTTTTGGAAACCATTAAATATCCGAAGTATTTTAACTTTAGAATTTGCTACTATTTTTCATTGTTTTTGGCAACAATTACAAAGCAACTACGTCCTTTCCATCACAAAAAATGTTTGCCGATCAGAATTTCAAAGCACTTTCATAAAAAGTTTCACTTAAAAAAAAAAAAAAAAAAAAAAAAAAAAAAAAAAAAAAAAAATAAAAATAAAATAAAAAAAAATACATAAATAATTCCAAGGTTTCCTCTTCTTATTTCCATTATTGTTTATGTATGGAAAAAAAAACACCTTCGTATTAAAACGTTCATCAAAATAAAATGTTTTGTTTCATCATTTGATTTACCTCTACGTAATTAATCGTTGAGTTGACAGTTAAACTTTAACTAATACAACATATTTCAATAAAACTAAAGTATTTTTGTTGAAGGGTACGCAGCTAATGATGCATAAAAAAGGATGTTTAGGTTGAGAACCCCTGACGTACTCTATGTGGAACTACATCACTTAAAACAATGAAAAAAAAAAAAAAAATGCAAGGTGCAAAAATTTATTTTTTAATAAGAAAAGAAAAAAGAGGTTAGGTTTTCGGAAGCATAAATACGTTTCCACTTATACAGCAATTTACCTGGAGGAAAGTAAACTATCAGATAATTTTATCTCGAGCATACTTTTAAGATTTACAATTTGAAGATAACGTTTTAAACTTCATATATCAATCTGGAAGTGAGTTTTCTACTCGATGAAATATTCTCCTTGTTCTTATATCTCTGCTTTGGTCCCTAAGAACATAAATCTCGATAAAAAGAAATTGGTTGTCGCGATAATGTATAAAGAAGCCTTTTACTTAGGAGAATGTTGGAATAAAAGACAAGCTGGAGGCAATATCAGCGTTTGAATGTTGTTATTTCTTGAAAAACCGACTTTTTGCATCAATGTAAACGTTTCGAAGGAAGTATAAATTTTCAGTTATGAAGTTCAAGAGACATGGTCCAGATAGTGTCGATAGTTGGATAGTTTGCGCGATGTGTGGTCTTATCTATTTTGTGATGTACGGTTTAGCTAGACTCTGTGGGATGCTTTTTGTGTTCTCCATGGAAAGATTTCAGACGAATCGAGAGAAAGCCTCCTTTCCCTTTGTGTTATGTGATTTTGTACAATCTAGTGTAGGTAAGATTAAATTAATATCTATGCTTTTCTCGATACCTTTAGGGCTGTTTCAAGGTTTTATGCCGCCCTTGGCGACAGTGGAAAATACCGCTCCTGCTATACTGCCGTGGGCAGGTAAACGGCAGTATCTGCAGAAATGAGTTTTTCGAGATATTTGAAGAAATGTGTGTTGGATTCAATACTAACAATAGGGAAATGTTTGAATTAGACGTTTTTTTTTCGCGCCTTTTTTTCAGCGGATACCAAATAAGTAAGCTTTTATAATAAAGCTAACGTAGAACAGATGACAAAAAAAAAAATAAAAATATTAATTTGAATTTTTGGCATCTGGAATTCAAATTATGTTTTTCGCAATCACGAGCGTGTGTGTGTATGAATGCGCGTGTGTGTTTGTGTAGGCGTATGTTTGTGTGTTTGTGTAGGCGCATGTGTGTGGGTGCGTGTGTGTGTGAGTGTTGTGTATGCAGTGCTGTGCGTGTACGCGAGTGTGCGTGTAGGCGTTCGTGTGTGTGTGTAGGCGTTCGTGTGTGTGTGTGTGTATGTAGGTATGTGTGTTTGTGTCTGTGTGCAGGTATGAGGGTGTGTGTGTGTAGATGTGTGTATGTATGCGTGTGTGTGTAGGTGTGTGTGTGTGTAGGCATGTGTGTGTATGCGTGTGTGTGTAGGATATGGACGCAACCTAGACACGGTTTTCGCAAGAGGAGCAGCATCGTGAGGCCGGTCGACGCGACGGTGGTGCTGGCGGGAAAATAAAATCAGCGTAACGTCAAAAACAGTCAAATGAGAACAATAAGCAATCGTGATTGCTCAAAAAAAAAAAAAAATGCAGTTACTGCCCTTCACTTGCCCACAGCAGTATACTACTGTATCCTTGCGTGAGGAAAATGAATATGAAAGTTCTAGTAGTAATAAACTATGTAAATAAAGTAGTGAATAATCAGGAATTAAATGTATTTACTGCACGTGTAACTGTGCTGCGAAAATATCTTCAACATGTGAATTTTATTAATAACTATATTATTATACTTCGTACTTTTTCCTGCAACAATAAATGAGTGAAAATGTAGAGAAAATTTCACATAGAAAGTAAAATTTGTTATCTTATATTGTAACAGTGTATCGGAATATGGACTATCGGGATTATGTCCGAATTCCTTCCTATACAATTCACGGGAGACCAATAAAGGACTACATAAGGCAAAAAAGAAAAAAAAAAAAAGAAATAAAAGTCTCCAATTAAAAATTAAGCGAATGCAGCACACACTATTCTTTCATTCACAGTTTTATGGATTTTAAAATAAATGTTGCAACTGTATTTTTAACCTTTTTGTCGCCACCGAAAAACTGCCGCTCCGGATGGCTACCTAGTATTGTCTGTTGGTAAAAATAACCCTGGGTACAATTAAGTTAAGTTTATTTGGTTGTTTAAAGACTACAAAACGAAAAGCACGATTTATTAGAATGTTACAAATTTCGAGCCAAATATTCAGAGATTAAATAATTTTTAATTGCACTGATGATGGCACTTGTATTTTAGAGTGCCGAAACAGCTGTTTGCTGGTTTTTTAACCTTTTTTCATTTTGAATTTGTACTTTATATACGTTGTCATATTTTATTCACTATGCAGTACAAAGTTTTCGACTACTTTTTATGTATTCAGAGATTAGTTTCTAAAAATCAGCTGCAATTAATATAAAATAATAGTTTAAAAAACTAAAAAAACACGCTTTCGTAACAAAATGAACTAAAAAGTGAAAAATAATTTTTAAATGATAGTAGTTGACCAATCACTTAATTTTAATGTAATACAAAAAAGCGTGGGGGGCTGTCTATTTACATTTTTGTTTGGCCAACAAATGGAAGAAATTTCAGACAACTGATAAGAAGCCCGCCACGCTTTTTTGTATTACCTTAAAATTAAGTGATTGGTCAGCTACTATCAAAGATTATTTTTCACTTTTCAGTTCATTTTGCTACGAAAGCGTGTTTTTTTAGCTTTTTAAACTATTATTTTATTTTTCTGTTTTTTAGTCTTATGTTGGAGAATTATCAGGCAAATTTGCAATTACTTCTTTTCGTAAAAGTCTTAGTACTGCAATATTTTTTACTTTCATTAAGTTTGACAAAGTTTCATATACAGAATATGACTGGCAATGTGGACGAGCAAAACATTTCGAATTCTATTTCGAAAAGTTGATCTACAAACAGAAATTTATACCAAGTCCATGTGCATGTTTATATGCATTTTTATACACAGTTGAAATATTTATCCAGAATTGACGAAATTATTTATAAAACGAGTGCGAGGTAGGTCCTTAAAGTTAAGACAAGGGAACCCCGATGGGAAGCTACTGTGAGTCATCGATGTATGTTTGCGGAAATCATATTTATATTATTACTTTGAAAATTTGAGATGCATTTGAATAAAAGTTTTGTTCAACAATGGTCTGATCAGCAATGAATTTCCAATTGAAGGCTCGCCTAAATTTTGGCAGAAAATTAGTTAAAAACAATTATATTTCATGTTCTAATTACCTTGGAACATTGGAACGAATTTTGTCTGATGCAGAAAAATTAAAGGTTTTTGTAGATATTTTTAAATAATTTTTGCGAGCATTTTTTAATGTTTTTGTTTATTTTTTAAAATTTTTAATTTTTCACATTGTTGGATTTATGCCAAAATATTGATTAAAATTGGAGGAAACTAAAAATTAAAAGAGTTAATTAATTAATTTGATTATAGAATATTGCATTGTCATCGGGTCTGAGGTCGTGTGCCAAATTTCAAAAGAATCCGATCGCAGGAAGTGAGCGAAATTTGAGCTGCAAGATTCCGTTACAAGATACATACATACATACATACATACATACAGGTGAAGCTAATAAAAGCGTGTTAAAAAGAAGCATCAATCAATCATAACAATAATTATTGGTTTTTAATTTTCATTCCTTTTTCCATATTTTATTTTATATACCACTGGTTTACAACAGTTAGAATCAAGTTTTAACAAAAATAAATGCATTTTGTAAAAGTTGTTTCTTTGCCAGTATAGTGTTAATGCAGAGAAACTAACCACATATGAAACAGTGAGGGAATAAGTGGCAAAATTAAAAATTTGGAGATAACCAGTACACATGATAGGTGAACCTCTCCTCTGTCTTGAGGCAAGAGATGGTACTAGAGTAGCCCTGGTTTAGAAAAAAAATTTCAATGAAAGCCTACCTAGGATGTTTTCTTTAAACGCGTTTTACTCAAAACTTGAAAATGTCCTCTTACATCCCTTTGCTTCTCACTGCCTCAATCTTAGTGTAGGGGAGAGGGTTTTACCTTGGGACACTGCTAATTTCTAAGAATCTATTTTTCGCAGCCATGTTTTTTGTTATCTATAATAGTAACCTTCACCACTAAATGGAGCCATAGTAAAAATCAGCATCAAATGAGTAAAATAACAGTTTTGTGAGAGAAAGAAAATTTCATAACTCCTAAGTAAATATTTTCTTCATTTTTCCTTCATTTTCTAGCTTTGTATTTGTAAAACTAATCAACTGAATTTTATTTTGTTATAAAAGTGAAGTTCTTTAAATATTTTGGTTATGAGAAAATAATGATAGTGCATCTAGATTGACCACTATTTTGGTTTTTCTTAAACCACGTGGTGATTGTTCCTTGGGACAGCCTAATATGTTGTAACTTAGGTACTTAGGACACGTTCCAAGGTACAACATATGCATGGTTCTTAACAATTAAGATATGTTTAGGACATGCAACAATGTTCTAATCTTGTGCAGTCTTTTAAACACATTTAATGTTTGATAATAATTATTAATAAATTATTCATAATTAATTATTCATAATTTAATTCATTACCATGAAAAAAAAAATTTTGTTTTTGGGGCAAAATCGGTTCAAGTATATGGCTGTTTCCTGACTAAGGAAGACTTTCCCATAGTACAACAGGATGTGTCCGAAGGCACAATAGGATATTGTATCTTGGGACAGCTTGAAACTCTTACTTTAAGTGGCTGGCATTATTTTATTTTTAAACTGTCTGAATTAAAAAAAAAAAAAAATATATTGCATAGAAATGTATTGGGGCAATTTAATGTGACTTTTAGATTTTAAATTTGATTCAAATTATTGACGTTAAAAATTAAAATATGAAAAGTGTCCTAAGGTACAACACTCTCCCCTACTAAGTGTTAAAATTTTCAATAGGAATTCAAAAGTGAATGTATAGTGAAAGAATAACTGAAATTCCAATTTCTGGAAAAAGAAATGCGAAAAAATCCTGATTATAAAGTGTTCCTAACTCTATGGCAAGGAAATTGTAAGAAGCACAAATAACCGGAAAGAAAAAAAACCCTCCAGATGTTAATCTCAAAATGATATTTTAAATGATATGTTTTGGAATGAAATTCTACGATCTAGGTAAAAGTAAATAAAACCTTTAGCGTTTTGTAAGGAGTTACGTACACTTACTGGCCAATGAATTAGAAACCTTTGAGATTTGAATTTGAATGCGTGCACTATGCAAGGGTATGGAGGACGTATTATGATATGGAGCATGTTCTGCTGGCATAGAAGTGGTGCCCTGGTGTTCCTCGAGAGTAAACAAACAGCCGTACGATACCTCGATATACTGGCAGATCAAGTGCACCCTGCAATGTTGCATTTTTTTCCTGATGGCGAAGGATGCTTCATGGACGATAATGCAACTATATATCGCACCAGAAGTGTTGAAAATTGGTTCGCCGCGCATCAGTCTGACTTCCAACCTGACTTTTCCCTGGGCACCGCATTTTTCAGATCTTAACCCAATAGAAAATATGTGGGATATGGTGGAAAGACGCATCCGACAGCACTCTCCTTTTCAATCTAAATTACAAGATCTAAAAAGCTGCATGGCCAATGCATAATATTCTCTGGATATAAATGCACTGCAGAAGATTGTAGACTCGATGCCCAAACGAGTCAGAGCAGTTATCCGTGCAAAAGCTGCATGGCCAATGCATGGTATTCTCTGGATATAAATGCACTGCAGAAGATTGTAGACTCGATGCCCAAACGAGTCAGAGCAGTTATCCGTGCAAAAGATGGTCCAATAAAATATTGATCTTGGGTATCTAATTCATTGGCCAGTGACTGTATTATGTACTAGTGGTACCCGCACGGCTTTGCCCGTAGTAGAAAATTAAAAGGTCATTTGGTTCGCTTGTACATTTACAAATAATGGATGATGAATTTCTCACCAATTTGCTATTTTCATTTGCTCGCCCATGTTACGGTTTCACGTTATGATAATTTCGTAATTTACTCTTCCACAGTGTGATAATTTGCTCGGTAAAATGTTCTTAAAATTAGAATATAAAAAGAACAAAATCGAATTTTCAAAAAATCACTTCGAGGTGCACACCCCTATGATGAAAATCGGCCGAATGGTTTAGGCGCCGTGCGCGTCACAGACATCCAGACAGAGAGATTTTGAGCTTTATTATTAGTAAAGATAACTACTAATAGCAAAGGTGAATCCAAAAAGAATTCAAGGACGATGCGTTTGATTTCGTATAAATAAAATAAACTTGCAGTGGTAAGGATACCAACAATTTTCATTTTGAAATTTTCTTTTCTTTTTCGCGCTTTCCCATGATCTATTGACAAGAAGAGAATATTTAACATTTATATGTGTTCTGACCAGTGAGATCCCTCTTAATATGAGATGCCCCCTCCGAGTAAAAAATATTTTTTACCACTGGAACAGGTCAATGAATACTCATGAAGTATTTATAATTGCATTAATATTTTGTACACCCTCTAATATAAATGAGACCAAACAATTTTACTCCAACACTTAGTTCCAAAAATTTAAAGCGAAATCCTTGCTAATCATAAGTTACTCAAAACCCCGGACGCTTTTGAGACCCCAGACATTAGCCAACAATAAAAAATCAGAACTGTCTGGGTTTATCCCGGACGCGTGGTATTTCCCCTTTCAGGTTTTCTTTAAGTTCTTTATTTATAGATTAACACAGGACATGGGCGCCCATATGCAAAATTGTAAGGGGGGGGGGGGGCTCAGATATTTTAACCATGGTTTAGCAGGATATTTTCCCCATGGAAGTAGATTTCAGGACAGATTAGAGTCATTAAAATTTGACATTTTTAATAGCGTATTCATTAATGGCTGGAGAAGAAATATTTTTACATTTTTGCAAAGAAAAAAGTACTAAAAGGAAAAAAGTTCTTCCCTATATGGGCACCCTTGACACAGGAATACCCTTTTGCTCAGATTACAAAGTGCAGTTAACAGATCATCAATTGAAGCCAGCCCTCAACAAAATTATCTGGCAAAAATTTTCGTCAGCCCTATTGAACATTATTTTTAAGGTTTGTGTTTTGTAAAGATATTTTTATCAAGTGAAATTTCTTCATGTTTTTGTCCTTTTTTAGGACCTATTGCTGGATTTCTTGCTCCGAAGATAGGAATTCGTTGGGTTGTCACTTTAGGATGCGTTTTGGCATCAATAGGAACTGGATCATGTTTCCTGGCTGAAGATATATTCACGGTAACCATTCTTTGGGGGCTGATTTTTGGTGAGATATTCTTCATATTTGTATATCTTGTATCATTTAATCTATGACTGCAACAATGGAAATTAGTATCTTTATAACGAACTTTCTGATTGGTGAACTTCTTGAAAAATAGTATTTATTAATGATTACCGCACTATAACTTTATGTGTTCAAAAAGCGATTTTTAAGAGTTGTGTTTTTCCTAATTGGTTGACATAGCAATAGAAGTATAGTCCGACCGCGAACAAATGACCCTTGTCAATCATTTGAGCAAACGGGTCCATCCCTTAAAATAGGTAGAGAAAGAAGAAAGGATGCGTGCCATATTTTGAAGTATAGCAACATTTTAGCGATATGAAAAAAAAAAAAAAAAATTCTAGTGTATTTTCTTTATGTGATTATTTAGACCTGAAAGATTTAAGTTGTGGCAATAACTGCGTTGAGTTGGTGAAAATATAAAAATGACAAGCTTTGCATTCTTTATTGCAACCCCACTCTCGCCAATTTTCAATTGAAATTAATTAGGTTGCGCTTTTATCTCTGACCAATGGCTGCTGAAAGAAGTAAAACCAAGACCCACCCAGTTCCGTAGGATGTGACCAGTCCAATGAGACAACAGCCTTGACCGCACAAAATTAAAATATTTTAACTCTTTGGCTATTTTATTAAACTCCAAGGTGACGCATTCAATGTTTCTAGAATTAATGACGTACTTGCAAATTCCGTTTCAACTTCTTTATCCATATCACCCCTTCATGAAAATGGGCAATTCTGAAACGAGGGGGAAGCAAAGGCTCAACTTTTCGCGGTCAGACTTTAGTTAAGATGTTGTCGTACTTTCGGCAATAAACAGAATAGTTGAAAATATGTAAAAAGTGAAATTTCTGCCTCCAAGAATTGCCCCCTTGTTCTGCCTAATTAGAAATTCGGCATTGATTCTATGATACATATTTGAAATCTTATTCTCACTATTGTTTCAAAAGTAAGCCCGTTAAAATTTAATCCTTGTACTAAAAATATTCTTCCCTTCTTGTTTAACTTTGGTTTTGAATCATAGTTTAGTTGTTCTTACTTTTATTATGCGAGTGTAATGAATGCTTTAAGATTTCTGCATCAAAGATTAAAACTGTTGTAGGAATAAAACCTTTAAACCTTTAAAACATTATGGATTGCGATCAGGCTTGGAGTCAATTAGGAAGAAATGTAACCGATTACGATTATGATTACAGGCACAAAAAAAGGAGGATTACTATTACGATTACGATTATAAGCCTCTGGAAAAACATAATTACGATTACAGAAACTAACCGATTCTGTAGAAAATGCAATCGATTAGGATTATGCCGATTATGATTTTGATTACGATTACAGACCTATAATATTATGTATACATATCAATCATTTGCATCAGCAACGTGACAAATGAAAATTATGATTTTTGATTTAATATTAAAGAGATAATTGCAACTACCGTGTAGTATTAACTTAAAAATTATTTATTTTGAATTATTGCGCTGTTGCAGGAAAAGAGCAATATGTGAAAGATAAAAAGCATCTTGAAAATTCAAATTGCATCCATTACACAGCGCTACAATGACTGTGTACTAGGGTGTGTCTTATAATGCACTTTTTAAAAAAGTTTTGAATTTCTTATGGGGCACCCCTTTAAATGCTTTCTTTTGATGAAAAAATACACACATGAAAGTTTCACAGATTTTGAACTTAATTTAGGGGGTGCTACCAGTGATTAAAATTACATTCATTGTGAAAAAAATGGTGTAAAAATCAACTCCCCAATATATCTTGTCGCATTTTTAATCAACATGAAATTAGATTGGTTGAGTTTAACATAACACAAATACCAATTCCTTATATATACAAGAAAATAATAAGCATTTCATGTTTGTCATTTATTGTAATAATGTCAAAAAAGCATCCAAAAGTTCGGTAATGCCATTCATATCACAGGTTTACATTTTCGGTCTTTCACATTCAGCAATATTGTAATTTTTCTCTTTGTTACTTCCATGTGACAATGCGAACTTTTCAATGATTGCTACTTATTATCCAGACTAAATAAATAAATTTAAAAAAATAATAAAAAGAGAGAGAGTTGACAAATTTTAAAGCAGTGGTAGCACCCTCTAAATATTATTCAATTTTTATTTTTTAGCTATGAGAATTGTTTTTTCATCCAAAGGAACAAAATGAGAGGGTGCCTCATGAAAAAATAACACCTTTAAAAATAAGACGCTCCCTACTGTGTACATTGTATACAGGTATAGCACACTCTTATTCAAATGTATACATAGTGCATATTGTTTTTGACTCGGCTGTTTATTATTGTTTTGCCACTGCAGTAGTTCTGCCTTAGCCCTGGCTTAAGGGCAATAACTTACTGCTAAACTGCTCAACATTTTAGAGCTTATAATTTCTGAAAATCGTGTGGTATATTTCAGCATTGTATTCTCAATTATTTAGTATATTATCAGTTAATTTAATACGCCGCTATTTTTTAAAAAAAGAACCTTGTATGGGATCTTTATGCAGAAAAACTGCAATGTAATAAAATACGCAGAAAGTGTAAATAAAAGATACGGAACTAAATAATTGAAATTAAAAAAAAAAGGAATTAAATGCATTTAAGTGTAATTAATACTTTAAAGATGTCTGATTTTTTTTTCTCATTCTTTGAGAAGTGAAAAAATTTCCAGCAATGCTAAACAATCGTTGAACTGGAGCAGATGACGAAGAAGTCAAAAAATACCTGAGTAGTAATTTTAGCAAAAGGATACATATGAGTGTTAGACCCCTACGACTCTACAGGACCAATTTTATGATCATTTCATAAGCTATTTGCATATGCTTTGATTTCATTCTTGAATCAATCACTTACTAAAGAAATTGCACTTTAATAAGGGCTAAAAGGTTTCAACTTAACACTCATAAAAAATAAGATTGGGCATACATGTTTTGCTATGATTTCCACTTTTTAATCAAACAGCTTTTTTTTTTCTTTTTGCATAAATAAGTGTTTTATAATAATATTTATACATCACAGTTTTAATGCAGTAGTGAAGTGCAATTTTTCTCACTTTAAAAATATGGCATAAAAAGATAATTAAATTTCAAAATTTGTGTTAATTCCTTAATACAATAAAACGTGAACAAATTTCATAAAATCTATCAATGCAAACTTTTTACTTTCATACATACTCATCAACCAGAGATAATATCAGTTGTAATCATATAAACATATATTTAAGATGAAACTACGCGAGAAATTATTTTGAAAACATGCAAAAAAAAAAAAAAAATCTTATTCACCAGGGTTTAGATCAGGGTTGGCGAGGTTTAAGACATTATGGTAAAAACCCTGGTTTTTACCGTCTTGTCCAAAACCCTTGTGTCCAAAACTGTCCGAAAGTGTCCAAAACTATATTTTTAGAGAAATTGTATTTTGTGAGAAAAAATCAAAAACAGAATAAAATGCATCTAAGTTTTAGATTGAACGTTTATTCAATGTGAACATACAACTTATTTATGCCACTGATTTTAATCTAGTTACAGAAGTTGAATTCTTGATTTAAATTTAAATTTGTATGCATGAGTTTATTTTATTTATTTATTAATTATTATTATTAGTTTTTTTTTTTTTTTTTGATAATGGTAACTAAATTTACTTATGCTCGTGCATGTGTGCAAATGAAAGCAGGGTTGGCAAGGTTTTTACCATCCGGTTCAAAACCCTTGTATCCAAAAGTATCCAAAACTATTTTTTGAGAAATCATATTCAGTGAGAAAATATCAAAAACAGAACAAAATGTGTCAAAATTATGTTTTTTTTTTTTTTTTTTTTTGACTATTTAATATATTTATTTAATGTGAACATTCAAGCACAAATATATATATATAGCTTATATATACAGCAGATTGTATTCTAGTTACGTAGCAATTAAATTCTTCATTAAATATTTCAATTTGTATGCATGAGTTTTTTCTGTTTTTTGTTTCCATAAATCAAATTTTTCGACACATGTCGAAAGAAAGCGTTCAAAATATAGTGCAATAATTGACTTAAATGCAATAAATGACAATTTTTTTGTAAATACAGAATGTATTATATTAAAAATATGAACTAAAAAAAGAATAGCTCAAGTTTTAAAATATAAGTTGTGTTTAAACATTAATTTCTTGTTCTTTAATCTATGATTTAAAAAATACTTTTCATTAAAACATCAAGCAAAATTTATTTGAAAAAAACATTAAAAAAACGAAGCTTTTTAAAAAATATTGTACATTTAATAACATTCCTTTGAGTTATAAATGTATCTGAAATTAGTTGTCTTGGTAGCAATGTGAATTTCCTTTCATGACTCTACCAAATGTTACAAAAGGAAGTTTTTATGTGATAGAGTTATTGGCATTTTATTTTAAGTAAAATATTTTTTAAATGAACATTTTGGAGAAAAGTATTATCAAATACTCATTAATTAAACCTCATTAATATTTATATTTATGCATTACAAATATTGTAGTAAATACAAATTGATTAGATTACACCCGTTTAGCCTTAGCATAGTTTTGGACAGTTTAAGACAGTTTCGGACACTTTTGTACAGTTTTAGACAGTTTTGGACGGTAAAAACCACCTGTCCTGTCCTAAAACAGTTTTGGACAGTCCAAAACTCAACCCTGGTTTAGATTAGATGTCATGTAGCAAAAAATAAATGCAATACATGTAAAGGCAAGAGTGTTTAAAGAATCACTGAAACAAATGCGAATTCGGTTTTCTTTTGACAAAATCTTTTTTCAATCATTCACTACTTTCTCATGAAAGTATAAAAAAACCAAAAGCTTTTTATTGCCCCAAACTTAGTTGTACATTTGATCAGGGGCGGATCCAGGATTTCTCTCAGGGGGGGGGGCAATTTCATTCTCATTTTGGCGCCCCCCTCCAATGAGATGCCGGCGCCCCCCCCCCAAAAAAAAAGTTCAGGAAGTGGGGAAAAAATTATATTTTGATTTGTTAAACATTGTCTTTTCATTTAAAAATTCAGCCATTTGACCGTTTTGTAAAAAAAGTATAAAATAAAAATACACTCGTGTATGAAACAAAATATAATATTGCTCTATGGCGGCGTTTCTAGCACGGGGGACACCGAGGATGGTAATTAGCTCCTCCTCCCCTTGTAAAAAACGGTACTCCGCGAGTGCTGACTGACGTAAAAATTTGAACAATTACGTGTGTATTTTTTGAATCGTAAACAAATATTTTATGATGCAGAAAATACTTTTAATTGAGGTGTATGTTTATTCGTTATTATAAACTACTACTACAAGAAATTATATTACAATTTTTATTTAATGCGCTAATGTACATCAAAAATAATGCATATTATTTTACATACAAACATTGCAAGCTTTTGCTTAAAACGTATATTTACAGACACATGTAATATGAAATTCAAGGAGTTGGTATTCTTAGAAATGAATACCAATAAGACTTATAAATTTTTATCCACAATTTTAACAACTCTTCAATCATTATCATCATTATTATCACTTAGTTCCGAAATTGATACTACAGGTTTTTTTTTTAAACTAAAATAGGAAATAAGCAATTTTTCTTCGAATTTATTTAAATATCTTACAAAGACTGCATCAAATATAGTTTTTTGTCTCGTTGTGTTAAGATTCAAATCATTGAACATCGTTAAATCAAATTTTCTATTTTAAAATTCAGAAATGGTAGATTTTTATCATTTGCAAACATAATGTTGAAAGCCCCCTGACAAATCATTAAATATCTTCCCAATTTTAAATTGAAGTAATTCAGAAGAGTCTGAAGAATGAATGAATAAATAAATTTTCATGCAAAAATTCTCGTATTGCGCTTATTAGAATTAGCAGTCCATTTTCAGCGTGGCAGCGACGAACACACATAATATGTGTGTTCGAGAAACATTGAAACAATAATGTTTCTGATATTGGTGATATTATCACCAATAACAAACATTATTGTTTTTCCCATCTTCAAAAATGCCCAACATGGCTTAAGAAGTTTTCACTTCAGAAATATCTATATAATAGCCAAAAGCGATCTCCTAACGCTCTGACATCATCAAGAATGAAACTCGCGCAATATCATGCAAGAGATTGTTGAAGGAAGCACGTAAAATTCAATACTTTCATTTACATTTTAGTAATATTTAATGGCAACAGAGACAGTTTGACAAGCAGAGAAGTGCTTTGCTTCCAAGGTTGAACAGGATCCAGAAACTTAATTGTTTTACTAACAATGTGTCATTTCGAGAGAATGAAGAAACGGAAAAAGTTGTAAACTATTACCGCTATGTACTGCAGTTGGGGTTAATGCTCACCTTCAATAAACTATAACTGGACTACTACCACTGTCTCTACAGCCAGTGTCCAATTGTGACTCAAAAAGGTTAAACAAACATATGCCGTACCGTACAAAATTGCTTATTTTTCATGGTTAGTTTGTGAACGACCTTCACCATTGGTAGAAAATTTGGGGAGAAAATGAGGAAACTGATCAAGGTGTTTCACCATTTAATTTTCTCAATTATTTATACAAGATAGTTATCTAATTTCAGGTATATTTTTATAATTTGATTGAATTGGGGGAAACTTGGGGGAAATTCCGGTACTTATATTTTCTGTAAATGTTATATTCGTTTTGAGTGTCATCCCTCAGAAGGGTTGACACCCGGGTCAGAATCCACCCTCTTTCTCCCCTACTTGTAGTGACGCTACTGAGTTTTATATTCTGAATTGTCTTCTCCTTTTATTGCCGCTTTTTGCAAACCTCGTAATCACTTTATCTATATCAATTGTAATATTCCTGTGAATATGCATACGTGCAAGACCAACAAGGCGATTTTCAGTCATTGTTGTCCTTAAATACGTCTTAAGGCGTCGCAGCGAGGAAAATGATCTTTCAGAGGATGCATTACTTACTGGAAGTGTTGCAAGGATTTGGACACATTTTCGTATGATGGGAAATGCATCACAGCTAGGCAATACGTTTAAAGCAGTTACGGGAAGCTCTGCTTTCTTTCCCATTTCTTCAACCCATTTTTCCTTCCATAATAAGAGTTCATCTTTCAGCAGAAACTCGGCACTTCCTCTTTCGACGTCAAGGAGAAGTCCGAAGCGATCGAGGAGGGATGCTACAATTTCATCATTTTCTTCCAGATTTATCTTAACAATATTTTCTGGTATGATAATGAACAGCTGAAACGCGTCTAATGTTTCAGCTGAGAATCTTTCTCGCAAATCTGCTAGAACGAAGTCTAGAACAGGTGCATATACTGAAACCCTAAAATATTCTTCTGCTGAATTTGTATCGTAATTTGCACGATAGATTTGCCGTCCTTTACGGGAAGGGATCCGTGGAATGCTTAGCTCAATCTCTAGCTCTTCGGCTAAGTTTTGTGCTCGTTGCCAGATTCTGCTAAAGCTAGAACTTAAATTCTCTCTTCGTCTGGCTAGAATGCTTATTGTATTTTTTACCAGCACAGAACTTTCATGAATATCAAGGGCTTTCTTTTGCAACAATTTACTCAAAGAGTGAGTTAAGGACAGTATATCGCTGAGGCACAATATAGCCACTATAAATTGGGCGTTACAAACTGCTATCACTAATGAAGTAGCCTTGCCAGCTGTGCTTGGATCACGCCATCCTGATATTTTTTCTAAGGTCTCAACTACCTTCGGGAGGTCGACAGAGAACTGAAGCACAGCCTTGTGTCTCTCCATCCACCGAGTCTCATATAAGGATGTCAGGGCACATCCCAAGGTGCTCAAGAGAACAGTCTTCCTCTTTGGATGGGCCTTGAAAAAGGAAACTATTTCCTTTATAACTGCTACAGCATCTCGGATAGTGGGCACTTTTGAACTGCGTGAAATGGAATTATTCAGCTTGTGACTGTAGCAGGGTGTCTTGATGGCGTTTTTTGCTTCTTTCTGAACCTCCGCGACTGCACCGCGAACTTCAGAAAGCATGACCGCGCATCCATCTGTTCCTATTCCAACACAGAGTTCTAAAGGAAGCTGCAGTCTATTTTTCAGTCGAAATAACACAATTTGACCGATAGCCTTACCGGTCAAGGACAACTCTGTTAGTGTGGCGGTTTCGTCTGTAGTTTCTTCGTTAGTGATTAATTTCTCTATAGCCTTCCAATCATCTTCCTCAGATCCATAATCATTATGTTTAGTGGGATCTATTTCTGAAAATGCATCTACGAAGGTTATAAAATCCTCACGAATGCCACCATCATTAACGTATCTAATCGTAAGGCTTAGTTGTGACGAGTGTGACAGATCTGTTGTCTCGTCAAAAAGTAGTGCATAATACTGCGACGCTCGCACGTTAGACAAAATCTTCTCCAATATTTCCTTTCCGCAGCATGAAATGAGAGCATTTTGTGTGGTCTTACTAATGTATGTCGCATTAGCGGAAGCTGACTGTAAGTGCTTCTCCAGTTTTTGGTCCCCAGCAGATACTCTAAATTTCAAAAGCTCTCTAAAATTCCCTTCGTTAACTGCTACGTCGGAGGCACCACCAGATGTATCAGCGTTTAAAAGTATTGACCCGTCATCTCGGTGTCCACGGAATGCAAGATTTTGCCGCCCGAGAAAAATAACTGTTTCAACAATCGGACGAAGACGTTCCCTATTTGCTTCTACCTCTTTGAGATGCTGCTCATTCACAAGATTAACTATTTCCAAGTCTGGCCTATCAAATGTTTGCAGGAATGCAATCCCCTGTTCTACTGCTCGTTTGTGGTAGTGATGATTAGAATGCAACTCCAAATCACCATTGTGTCCTGCAATATGTCCTTAAAGTTTAGCAACGGTTTAGTCACAAGCTTTTGCAAAGGCACTGTTTTTTGACTTCCACCAACGCCACCGATTGCAAAAAAAGGGCAGTACTTACAAAACAAACCTTGCTGAGCATGTGAAAACACAAACCAAGGATATTTAATAAGATATTTATGAGAAAAATATCTTTTCACTACCTTTCCTTTGACCGTGTGCAAGGAAACTGGAAATTTGTAATCATCCTTGGGCCTCCAGGGGTTTGACAGTAGCTGGTATTTGGAGTAATCATCTATATTTTTACCTAAAAAATTTCCAATATCGTAAGGAACATTTGACTTTTTACATGCAGTAGAGTCGGCAGAAGGCAGAACAGTCATTTCTTCAGTATTTAATATATCACCTCCAACGGACTTGGAAGCTGCTTGAACAACGCAATCTGAAACATCACGCCTGTGGGGAGGCTGGAAATAGGATTCAATGCATCTAGCTTCAGAGATTTGCTTCTTTGTTGATAAAAATTGTCCACTACCATGCAGAAAAAAAAATTATTTTAATGAAGGTCAAATTGATTCATGGAATGGATCACTTCTCCCGTTGATCAGATCCCATGCCTTAGTCATTCTCGGAGTTTTATTATTTTGTTTCTAGAAATACGTAGTTGATTTTTTCTTCTTTCTTTCTAGATCAAATTTTAAGTGACATGTGTTAAATTTATCGTATACTTGTATAGGGTCAATTAAAATAAGAAAACAAGCATCTCATGTAGATTAAGGCTGAAAAGTACTACAAACTGTTATTTCTCGTTCCTTTTTTTTAAATAAATATTTGATATAAAGTTTATTGAAATTACTTATAGGTTTTTTGTTACACACCGATAATTAAGTAGGCACATAAATTTTTAAAATTCTTCATTATTTTTGCTACAAAATTGACTTTGAAAACAGTAAGCTGTGAAACGTCATGTCACTTATAGTACTAAATTTTTTCACGTTCGCAGTTAAAGATTAAGTGTGTTTGAAATGTTCAAATTTCAACAAATAGTTCTCACTTTTTAAAACAAACAAAAGAAAACATGCGACTGAAGGGCTTTGTCGATTCAATCAAACCTAAGTTTTGCTCAGGTAGTACTATTTCTCTTAAAAGCTATTTTTTTGGGGAAAATTAAATCTGACATAAAACGCCTAGATGAAAAACGATATAAGAGCCAATGTTAAGAATTTGGAGAAAACTAATACAAATGAAGAAGAAAACTCTCATCTGATTTGGAACAAGAGATGATATTAGCAGGGTCAAGGTCACACATCTTTTTATCAGAGCCAGACTGAATGTTATTTTTCAGACGAAAAAAGAAACTTATGAAAAAAAAAATCACACCAAAGAATCATAGTGAAATTTAACTTCCACTGTACTGTCTTGTATTATACATTGAATCAACTTACAGTTATACTGATTTCTTGACCAGGCGTAGTTTCTCCAGATTGATCACCATATTTGATTTCAGAAGCGTCAAACTCATTCAGTTTCGTTGAAGAGAACTGTAAGGACGGTAATAAAAATATTTGTAAAACAACACACACACATACACTAGGGTTTCCGCTATGGTCGCATTTTTTCGAAAAATGCGAAAACACTATCTCAATAGCGAAAATGAAGTAAGTCATTTTCGCTTTTTTACGAAAAAGTGAAACACATAGTCAGTTAGAAAGATATGTAAATAATCCAATATTTTCTATATAAGTCAAAACAGAAGTAAATGTTTAGTATGCTTTTCATTAATTAAAAACATAACTAGTTCAAATAGTAATCTGAGTTGAAGAGTGAGCAATGCGTTGTACTAATTATAAAATAAGTTAATATATAATTTATTTTCATGGCTAAAACAATTGAAATGATGTACGATTGAATTTCAATTTATTTATTCTATTTTATACTGTAATATGAATCAACTTACTGTTCGACCTGTCGATTGTTCTGACATAGCCTCGGCCGATTGATCGTCATCTTCTATTTCAGAAGCAAAATTATCATTCAGTCTCGAGGGAGTGGAAATTGAAGTAGAAAGAGACAACTGTAAAGCCAATATAATTATTATTAAAATAAATAAATAAATAATCACATAGAGGGGGTTAAAAAGGAGTATCCGGCCCATAAATGAATATAACGTCTAACATAGTCGAAGTTTAAACTGCAATTACAATTTATGTATAAGTCAAAACAGAAGTAAATGCTAAAATATGCTTTTCATTAATTGAAAACATAACTAGTCCAAATGGTAATCTGAATCTGAGTTGAAGCGTGAGTTATGCGTACTAATTATAAAATAAGTTAATGCATAATCTATTTTCATAGATAAAACAATTGAAATGACGGACGATTTAAATTCAATTTATTTATACTATTTTATAATGTAATGTAAATCAACTTACTGTTTGACCTGTCGATTGTCCTGACATAGCTTCGACCGATTGATCGTCATCTTCTATTTCAGAAGCAAAATTTTCATTCAGTCTCATGGGAGTGGAAATTGAAGTAGAAAGAGACATCTGTAAAGCCAATATTATAATTATTTTAAAAACCTCAAAAAAAAAAAAAAAAAAAAAAAAAAAAAAAAAAAAAAAAAAAAAAAAAAAAAAAAGGAAGAAAGAAAGAAATCACATAGAGGGAAAAAATAGAAATATTCAGCTGTGCAAAAATGAATATAGCGTTTAACATAGTTGAAGTTTAAACTACAATTACAATTTTATATATAAGTCAAAACAGAAGTGTAAATGCTAAGTATGCTTTTCATTAATTAAAAACATAACTAGTTCAAATAGTAATCTGAGTTGAAGAGTGAGCAATGCGTTGTACTAATTATAAAATAAGTTAATATATAATTTATTTTCATGGCTAAAACAATTGAAATGATGTACGATTGAATTTAAATTTATTTATTCTATTTTATACTGTAATATGAATCAACTTACTGTTCGACCTGTCGATTGTTCTGACATAGCCTCGGCCGATTGATCGTCATCTTCTATTTCAGAAGCAAAATTATCATTCAGTCTCGAGGGAGTGGAAATTGAAGTAGAAAGAGACAACTGTAAAGCCAATATAATTATTATTAAAATAAATAAATAAATAATCACATAGAGGGGGTTAAAAAGGAGTATCCGGCCCATAAATGAATATAACGTCTAACATAGTCGAAGTTTAAACTGCAATTACAATTTATGTATAAGTCAAAACAGAAGTAAATGCTAAAATATGCTTTTCATTAATCGAAAACATAACTAGTCCAAATGGTAATCTGAATCTGAGTTGAAGCGTGAGTTATGCGTACTAATTATAAAATAAGTTAATGCATAATCTATTTTCATAGATAAAACAATTGAAATGACGGACGATTTAAATTCAATTTATTTATACTATTTTATAATGTAATGTAAATCAACTTACTGTTTGACCTGTCGATTGTCCTGACATAGCTTCGACCGATTGATCGTCATCTTCTATTTCAGAAGCAAAATTTTCATTCAGTCTCATGGGAGTGGAAATTGAAGTAGAAAGAGACACCTGTAAAGCCAATATAATTATTATTAAAATAAATAAATAAATAATCACATAGAGGGGGTTAAAAAGGAGTATCCGACCCATAAATGAATATAACGTCTAACATAGTCGAAGTTTAAACTGCAATTACAATTTATGTATAAGTCAAAACAGAAGTAAATGCTAAAGTATGCTTTTCATTAATTGAAAACATAACTAGTCCAAATGGTAATCTGAATCTGAGTTGAAGCGTGAGTTATGCGTACTAATTATAAAATAAGTTAATGCATAATCTATTTTCATAGATAAAACAATTGAAATGACGGACGATTTAAATTCAATTTATTTATACTATTTTATAATGTAATGTAAATCAACTTACTGTTCGACCTGTCGATTGTTCTGACATAGCCTCGGCCGATTGATCGTCATCTTCTATTTCAGAAGCAAAATTATCATTCAGTCTCGAGGGAGTGGAAATTGAAGTAGAAAGAGACACCTGTAAAGCCAATATAATTATTATTAAAATAAATAAATAAATAATCACATAGAGGGGGTTAAAAAGGAGTATCCGGCCCATAAATGAATATAACGTCTAACATAGTCGAAGTTTAAACTGCAATTACAATTTATGTATAAGTCAAAACAGAAGTAAATGCTAAAATATGCTTTTCATTAATTGAAAACATAACTAGTCCAAATGGTAATCTGAATCTGAGTTGAAGCGTGAGTTATGCGTACTAATTATAAAATAAGTTAATGCATAATCTATTTTCATAGATAAAACAATTGAAATGACGGACGATTTAAATTCAATTTATTTATACTATTTTATAATGTAATGTAAATCAACTTACTGTTTGACCTGTCGATTGTCCTGACATAGCTTCGACCGATTGATCGTCATCTTCTATTTCAGAAGCAAAATTTTCATTCAGTCTCATGGGAGTGGAAATTGAAGTAGAAAGAGACATCTGTAAAGCCAATATTATAATTATTTTAAAAACCTCAAAAAAAAAAAAAAAAAAAAAAAAAAAAAAAAAAAAGAAATAAAGGAAGAAAGAAAGAAATCACATAGAGGGAAAAAAATAGAAATATTCAGCTGTGCAAAAATGAATATAGCGTTTAACATAGTTGAAGTTTAAACTACAATTACAATTTTATATATAAGTCAAAACAGAAGTGTAAATGCTAAGTATGCTTTTCATTAATTAAAAACATAACTAGTTCAAATAGTAATCTGAGTTGAAGAGTGAGCAATGCGTTGTACTAATTATAAAATAAGTTAATATATAATTTATTTTCATGGCTAAAACAATTGAAATGATGTACGATTGAATTTCAATTTATTTATTCTATTTTATACTGTAATATGAATCAACTTACTGTTCGACCTGTCGATTGTTCTGACATAGCCTCGGCCGATTGATCGTCATCTTCTATTTCAGAAGCAAAATTATCATTCAGTCTCGAGGGAGTGGAAATTGAAGTAGAAAGAGACAACTGTAAAGCCAATATAATTATTATTAAAATAAATAAATAAATAATCACATAGAGGGGGTTAAAAAGGAGTATCCGGCCCATAAATGAATATAACGTCTAACATAGTCGAAGTTTAAACTGCAATTACAATTTATGTATAAGTCAAAACAGAAGTAAATGCTAAAATATGCTTTTCATTAATCGAAAACATAACTAGTCCAAATGGTAATCTGAATCTGAGTTGAAGCGTGAGTTATGCGTACTAATTATAAAATAAGTTAATGCATAATCTATTTTCATAGATAAAACAATTGAAATGACGGACGATTTAAATTCAATTTATTTATACTATTTTATAATGTAATGTAAATCAACTTACTGTTTGACCTGTCGATTGTCCTGACATAGCTTCGACCGATTGATCGTCATCTTCTATTTCAGAAGCAAAATTTTCATTTAGTCTCGAGGGAGTGGAAATTGAAGTAGAAAGAGACACCTGTAAAGCCAATATAATTATTATTAAAATAAATAAATAAATAATCACATAGAGGGGGTTAAAAAGGAGTATCCGGCCCATAAATGAATATAACGTCTAACATAGTCGAAGTTTAAACTGCAATTACAATTTATGTATAAGTCAAAACAGAAGTAAATGCTAAAATATGCTTTTCATTAATTGAAAACATAACTAGTCCAAATGGTAATCTGAATCTGAGTTGAAGCGTGAGTTATGCGTACTAATTATAAAATAAGTTAATGCATAATCTATTTTCATAGATAAAACAATTGAAATGACGGACAATTTAAATTCAATTTATTTATACTATTTTATATTGTAATGTAAATCAACTTACTGTTTGATCTGTCGATTGTCCTGACATAGCTTCGACCGATTGATCGTCATCTTCTATTTCAGAAGCAAAATTTTCATTCAGTCTCATGGGAGTAGAAATTGAAGTAGAAAGAGACACCTGTAAAGCCAATATAATTATTATTAAAATAAATAAATAAATAATCACATAGAGGGGGTTAAAAAGGAGTATCCGGCCCATAAATGAATATAACGTCTAACATAGTCGAAGTTTAAACTGCAATTACAATTTATGTATAAGTCAAAACAGAAGTAAATGCTAAAGTATGCTTTTCATTAATTGAAAACATAACTAGTCCAAATGGTAATCTGAATCTGAGTTGAAGCGTGAGTTATGCGTACTAATTATAAAATAAGTTAATGCATAATCTATTTTCATAGATAAAACAATTGAAATGACGGACGATTTAAATTCAATTTATTTATACTATTTTATAATGTAATGTAAATCAACTTACTGTTTGACCTGTCGATTGTCCTGACATAGCTTCGACCGATTGATCGTCATCTTCTATTTCAGAAGCAAAATTTTCATTCAGTCTCATGGGAGTGGAAATTGAAGTAGAAACAGACATCTGTAAAGCCAATATTATAATTATTTTAAAAACCTCAAAAAAAAAAAAAAAAAAAGAAAAAAAAAGAAAAAAAAGAAAAAAAAAAGAAAAAAAAAGAAAGAAAGGAAGAAAGAAAGAAATCACATATAGGGAAAAAAATAGAAATATTCAGCTGTGCAAAAATGAATATAGCGTTTAACATAGTTGAAGTTTAAACTACAATTACAATTTTATATATAAGTCAAAACAGAAGTGTAAATGCTAAGTATGCTTTTCATTAATTAAAAACATAACTAGTTCAAATAGTAATCTGAGTTGAAGAGTGAGCAATGCGTTGTACTAATTATAAAATAAGTTAATATATAATTTATTTTCATGGCTAAAACAATTGAAATGATGTACGATTGAATTTAAATTTATTTATTCTATTTTATACTGTAATATGAATCAACTTACTGTTCGACCTGTCGATTGTTCTGACATAGCCTCGGCCGATTGATCGTCATCTTCTATTTCAGAAGCAAAATTATCATTCAGTCTCGAGGGAGTGGAAATTGAAGTAGAAAGAGACACCTGTAAAGCCAATATAATTATTATTAAAATAAAGAAATAAATAATCACATAGAGGGGGTTAAAAAGGAGTATCCGGCCCATAAATGAATATAACGTCTAACATAGTCGAAGTTTAAACTGCAATTACAATTTATGTATAAGTCAAAACAGAAGTAAATGCTAAAGTATGCTTTTCATTAATTGAAAACATAACTGGTCCAAATGGTAATCTGAATCTGAGTTGAAGCGTGAGTTATGCGTACTAATTATAAAATAAGTTAATGCATAATCTATTTTCATAGATAAAACAATTGAAATGACGGACGATTTAAATTCAATTTATTTATACTATTTTATAATGTAATGTAAATCAACTTACTGTTTGACCTGTCGATTGTCCTGACATAGCTTCGACCGATTGATCGTCATCTTCTATTTCAGAAGCAAAATTTTCATTCAGTCTCATGGGAGTGGAAATTGAAGTAGAAAGAGACATCTGTAAAGCCAATATTATAATTATTTTAAAAACCTCAAAAAAAAAAAAAAAAAAAAAAAAAAAAAAAAAGGAAGAAAGAAAGAAATCACATAGAGGGAAAAAAATAGAAATATTCAGCTGTGCAAAAATGAATATAGCGTTTAACATAGTTGAAGTTTAAACTACAATTACAATTTTATATATAAGTCAAAACATAAGTGTAAATGCTAAGTATGCTTTTCATTAATTAAAAACATAACTAGTCCAAATGGTGATCTGATTTAAAGCATGAGACACTATAAAATGTGGGAAATTTATAAATTGCAGTATTTGGAAATAATATTTTGGACATAAATATGTTTTGTTTTTTTATCCTTTCATTGAACAAGCATTTTTTTTCTTCAACAGCGATTTGTCACAAAAATGCAATTTAAAGCAAAAAGTTCGGCTTAAGCACCAAATGAGAGAAGTGTACAATGCTATTTCAGAAACAATCAATTTGTATTAATTATAGAATAAGTCAATAGTCAATGCACAATTAATTTTCATAGCTAAAACAATTGAAATGATGGACGCTTTAATTTCAATTTACTGATACTATTTTGTAATGTAATATGAATCAAATTAAACTTACAGTTTGACTTGTCGACGGTCCTGACATTCCCTCGGAAGATTGATCCACATTTCTGTCATCCAGTTTCTTGGAGTCCGATGCGGAAGCTGAAAAAAACTTCTGCAAAGCTTTTGATTGTTTTTCATCTTTTAATTGTCGTAATTTCCTTTTACGATTAAATGCGCCTGATGTTTTTTTACTGGTAGACATCAATCAAATTTTAAATGCACAAAACTAATTTTGACAGGAAACTTATCCAAGCCCAGTAAACACGAGTGATTCGGACAAAGACCAGGATTGCCAGTTCCTAAAAATATGTCCCCCTTAACTCACGACGGAAAAATCAAACTATCAGTGGGAAATAACCCTAATAAAATATTCTTCACATCTGGCTGCAACCTGTTACAATTCTGGCAGCTCATCTCTACCTTTTAAAAGTGTTAAAAGGTTTCTAATTCTTTGGTATACTTCAAAGGATGTGCGGTCTTTGTCACTCTAATAAGAGGCTCTTACCTCTTTCCCTCATGGGAGAAGCTTACAATGAGCAAATACTGCTAAAGGTAGCTATGTCCAGTTTTAAAATCCATATGACCCTGTTTATTTTGCGTTCCTTCCTATTGTCCCTCACTTCAAAGGATAGACTACACTGTCACTAACACAGGACTGTTATCGCTTCTCAGAAATTCCCACGTTAAGCTTTTCCAGATGTTTTCATTATTTTACTGGAAGCATTTCAACTGTGAGAAAAAGTGCTTTTTCTGAGCAGCGCATAAGTCCTGGTAACCGGAGTTTGACCATAAAAAATTGTTGCAAAATCTGGAGCCAGTTAACACTTACATTATATACATAACGTTATTTGACATTTTAAGTTATTTTTTCTTGAAAATAAGGCGTCGCAATCGCAGTACGAAAATAAAACAATTGAACATATAATTACATTCCCTCTGAAATTAAAGGGAAAACTTTGCGGATATTGCGCCCCTTGGAGTGCCTCGGATGCGCCCCTCTTCACACAGGTTGAAAACCAGTGAAGGAGAAAATTATTTTTTCTAAATATTTCCACTTTTTTTGTACCAAATTTCAAAGCATTCCTTATGAATATAGAGGGAAAACTTATAAATTGCAGATATTGCGCCCATTTGAAGGTTGGGGATGCGCCCCTACTACATACAGGTTGAGAACCGGCGAAGGAGACAAATAATCCCCCCCCCCCTTTCCTCCTTTTTTTTAGTAAAAAATTGCAAACCATTCCATTGAATTTAGGGGCAAACTCATAAGTTGCGGTTATTGCACCCATGTTGCGCCGCTTCATACAGGTTGGGAACCGGCGACGGAGAGAAACAAAACATTTTTCCAAATATTTTCTCATTCGTTTTGTAAAAAGTTTCAAAACATTTCCTTTGAATTTAGAGGAAAAACTTTGCAGATATTGCGCCTCTTTGAAGTCCTCGAATGCGCCCCACCACATCCATGTTGAGAACCGGTGAAGGAGACAATTAATTTTTCCAGCATCTTTTTTTTTTGCTGCAAATTTTAAAACATTCCCTCTGAATTTAGAAGGAAAACTTTTAAGTTGTGAACATTGCGCCTCTTCGAAGGCCGCGGATGCGTCCTACTTCATACAGGTTGAGAATCGGTGAAGGAGACAAATAATTTTTTCAAATTTTCTTTTTTTTTTGTAACAAATTTCGAAACATTCCCCCTGAATGCAGAGGAAGAACTTATAAATTGCAGATATTGCGCCCATTTGAAGGTTGGGGATGCGCCCCTACAACATACAGGTTGAGAATCGGTGAAGGAGACAAATAATTTTTTCAATTTTTTTTTTGTAACAAATTTCGAAACATTCCCTCTGAATGTAGAGGGAGAACTTATAAATTGTGGACATTGCGCTCCTTAGAAGACCGTGGATGTGCCCCACTATATGCATGTTGAGAACCGTTAATGGAGACATATTTTTTCCAAATATTTTTTTTTTCTTTTTTGCTTCAAATTTGAAAACATTTCTCCTGAGTTCATAAAGAAAACCTATAGGTTGCAAATATTGCGCCCCTTAGAAGGCCTTGGATGCGCCCCTCTCCACACAGGTTGAAAACCAGTGAAGGAGAAAATTCTTTTTTCTAAATATTTCCATTTTTTTTTGTTCCAAATTTCAAAGCATTCCCTCTGAATTTAGAGGGGAAACTTATAAATTGCAGATATTGCGCCCCTTAGAATGTCGGGGATGAGCCTCCCCCCCCTCCATACAGGTTGAGAACCAGTGAAGGAGAAAATTGGTTTTCCTTTCTATTTTCTCTTTTATTTTATTTTTTGTAACAAATTTTAAAGCATTTCTTCTTAATTTAGAGGGAAAAAACTTATAAATTTCAGATGTTGCGCCCCTTTGAAGGTTTGGGATGCGCCCCCACTACATACAGGTTGAGAACCGGTGAAGGAGACAAATAATCCCCCCCCCCTCCTTTTTTTTAAACAAATTACAAACTATTCCCACTGAATTTAGGGGGTAAACTCATTTGTTGCGGTTATTGCACCCAATAGAAGGCCGTGGATGAGCGCCGCTTCATACAGGTTGGGAACCGGCGACAGAGACAAAACATTTTTCCAAACATTTTCTCATTATTTTTGTAAAAATTTTCAAAACATTCCCTATGTATTTAGAGGGAAACTTTGCAGATATTGCGCCCCTTTGAAGTCCGCGAAGGCGCCCCACTACGTGCATGTTGAGAACCGGTGAAGGAGACAAATATCCCCCCCCCCCCTTTTTTTTTGCAGCTAATTTGAAAACATTCCCTCTGAATTTATAGGGAAAACTTATAGGTTGCAAAAATTGCGCCCCTAAGAAGGGCTGCGGATACGCCCCACTACATACTGTTTGAGAACCGGTGAAGGAGACAAATATTTTTTTTTTTTGTATCAAGATTCAAAACATTCCCTCTGAATTCAGAGAGAAAACTTATAAATAGCGGAAATTGCGCCCCTTAGAAGGCCGTGTATTCGCCCCACTGCATGCATGATGAGAACCGGTGTTAGTAGCGTAAAATCGAAAATAGAAAAACGATGTTAAACTAATCGAAAGCCAGGAGTTAGCAACCATTGATGTGATTGATGATTGAGGGCGCGTGTAATATTTTATTGCATACTTGGAGAGCAGAGCAGGTTAAAGCAAGCCAGAGCTTTTGTTTTGGTGGCGGTGGGGGGGGGAGTCCTCAGAAACTTGCCTTTTTGGTGACTGTGCGTAACCTCTTTTTTTTTCTTTTTTTTTTTTTTTTTTTTTTTTAGGCAGCGGCTCCCGGCGCCCGTCCCCACGGGCGCCCCTTCATTTGTCCAGGGGGGGGGGGGCATTGCCCCGTTGCCCCCCCCCCCTTGGATCCGCCCCTGCATTTGATATCATTGTATTTTTTCCGCTAAAATACGATTCTGAGGCGGCAATTTGCTTCCCTTGATTGCCTAACATTGACAGATGAAAGGGAAACTGATGAATGACCAATTGTAAGGATTAGGGAAGACGTTTCCAAGAAGTCCTGAAACTCAAAGGCGCCCGCGGGGTACTAATTGTACTAAACACTTAGACTTAAGATAGCCAACACCCCTGCTATCTTACAGGGTCTTTGGAAGGAGACTAGGGTTGGACTATCTCCCGAAAAAGGTTGTGGGGGAATGAAATTGGTGACGTAGCTCCGGAAGCACTCGCGGAGCACTTTAAGACGATTTCAATAGGAAATGGCATTGCTTCGCTCCTATTTTTGGACATAAAAGCACAATTTGGAATAAAAAAAAAAAAAAAAAAGTCTTCGTGTCTTAATTTACCTTCTTTGATACTAGTGTCTCACCCATATTTTACGAGAATTATTTTGAATTCGAATAAAATGGAAGAACAAAACATGATCATGAGTGATTTCAAACGATAATTATTATGAAACCAAACCAAGTTTGACTACAACTTAAAATAATTTTATTAGAAGAAAATGGTAATCTATTTGAGTCATTAAAATCCTAAACTACTACAAAAAATCTTTTCCTGATTTGGAAGAGAAATTACTGTTATTCATTTACTTTAAAGTTTATCTTCAAAAAATTGTAGAAGAGAGAAAGAATCATTATTAATATTAATAATATAATAAATTAATATTAATTCTAAGAAGTAAAAAACGAATTTCTCAATGAATAATGATTGAATTTAATAATATATAGCAACTATATTAGTTCAAAATAGTTATATATTTACATTTATAAAATATATACAACAACATAGAGGGGAAAAATACAAATGCTCAGAAAACTGATTACCACATGGTAATACTTCATTTATACGTCTTTTATGAAAGAAATTAAATATCTCATGAAGGATTTTTAAAGCAAATTACTGTTATTACAAGCAGATATTTCCCAAGTACTGTTACTCGTGTATAATGGAAAGATTTTGTAACTACTATGTTGATTCAAAGTGCAAATAGCTGTGTACATAAATGACTACAATAAATACATATATTAAAATATTATTTTTGCAGAATATTAAAATAACTATAGAGGAATAAGTACGGAATATCAGAAGCTGGTTGGTACATAACGTTTCTTTAATAACCCCCCCAAAAAAATATCCTATGAAATATTTTTAAGATCAAACCTTTACTTTAAACTGATATTTCCAAGAACTATTGGCTGTGACTTTTCAAATGGATACCACTGATAAACATTCAAGTATGATCAACTATGTAATTACTGATGTTTATGATTCAAATAAATGAAATAAGCTATTATAAATACATATACTGAAATAATTGCATTTGTAGAATATATGCGCAACTCTAGATGGAAAAAATATGCGTTATACGAAACTAAACATCAAAGAGATGCACCGCCAACCCTTTCATGTTTTCGACTTGATGCTCAATTGAAGAAATTTCGAACTTATGTTAAGCAATTTTTGTTAAATATTTTTGCTTCTTGTGTACAGGTAAGTAATGTTTCATAAGAAGATTTTAAACTCGAAAAAAAAAAAAAACAAAGAATAACCACTCAGGTACACAACTATAAAACGGAAATAATTATGAAGCGATACTAATTAATACGAATTGAAATGAAAAGATGCACAAGTCATCAAATATATGCATATTTTTTATTAATCTCCAATTAATTTACATTCTGAAATAATTTCATTCAATAAACATCATTGATTATGAAATAACAAAAAAGTGCATAACATTTCGAATTCATAGGTAATTTTTAAAAAACCACTCTGAAAATCCAACTATTCAGGAGCGAACAGATTCCCCAAGATAGAACCAACCTTGACTCCCAAAGGTTTCAAAAAAAAAAAAAAAAACCCTCGAAAGCCCACAGGTTTAAGGGGGGGACACCCCTAAAGCGCACAGGTTTTAGTCCGTAAAAAATTAAGTAAAATAAAATAAATAAACCGAAGGTACACAGGTTCAAGGGATGAAAGAAAAACTGAGCTTAGGTTTGAGGAAGCAAGAAAAAAAAAAAAAGAAACAAAGAAAAAGAGGCTCAGGATTGAAAGAATGCAAAAAAAAAAAAAAAAAAAAAAAGAATGAATGGAAAAAAAACGAAGTCACGCAAATTTGAGGGTGCAAAAAAAGGAAATAATAATAACGAAGGTGCGCTGAGGGCGCATCGGCCGGCGGGCCCGTCCGCCCCTATCACTGTCTGACCCCTTTTTTTCCGATTATACCAAAACCTATGTTGCAGCTGCTTTTAATTTTCGTCATTAGTTATTTTATTTTTGCTTCTGTGTTTTAAATTCATTATAAACTACCCCCCCCCCCCTCACCGAACGAAAAAGGAAAACAATATAGGAAGGACTACTAAGAATTAAAGAATTTATTTCAAAGCACTGGGATAGCTTTTGAAAAATAATTTAAATGAAGTATGAAAAATTCTCCTGTTTCTTGGAAATGTCATGCCCACACTCTCAGAAATGGACTTTCAAATTTGACGAAATTTTCTTCGTTTTTGACGAAACCACTTCAGGGATATGCTCCGAGCGAACATTTCGTCAAACTGAAGAAACTGCTTTTGTTAGTGGTTTGAGGATGCGAATTTCCTCAAATGTAACGAAATATTTCTTTATTCTAGTTTCGTCACATTAACAATCATTTTCGTAGTTTTGAGAGCATTAGTTTCGTCAAATTAATTTCGTAATATATGAGGACGTTAATTTCGTAAATTTTTAAGAAAATTTATTTCCTTTTTTTTTTTTTCTTTGAGCACATTAGTTTTTTTTTTTTTTTTTTTTGAGAATACAGTCGAACCTCGTTAATTCGAACACGCTTAAAACAAATAACTGCTGAAATGAACTTTTTTGCAATGCTTGTCTTATTGTTTTATTGTTTTTTGGATAAAGCGAACCATGTTTTATAATAATCGATTTTAATAGTCCCTTTAAGTTCGTTATAACGAGGTTCGACTGTATTTTATCAGATTTGTGTGCGTGTGATCAAATCCTAACTTCAGAATCTTACCACCGTAGTTTCCCACTTTATTGCGTATAGTCACTTTCACAGGCCCGTCATTTACGGGGTCAGGGGGTCAATTGACCCCCCCCCCCTCCCGTCTTGATTTTGAACATTCATGTTTGTACACATGACTGGCCGTTGTTTTAGTTTGTTTTCTGTAATATTTTTATTGAGTACAGACTCTTTGTCATATTTGGAAAAAAATTGAAACAAACGGGCCTGCAGCCCCCCCCCCCCCCAATCAAAAAAAAAAGACAAGTAATTGTTAAAAGAAGAGGCACAAAAAATATGTCAAGCAAATTTTTATTTATGTAAAAATGCAAACAAACAACTTCTTAAAAAAAGGTTAAAAACAAATCATTGCAGATTAAACCCCCATGGTATCTAATTAAACCCCCCATAATGGGGGTTTTCCTTCAAAAAATCTAATTTTTGTCGGATATTTTCCAAATTTGGCACACAGGTTCGTTATTGGAGGCTCGGGAATTCACACAAGGTCGTTTATGTCCCTCTATGTGGGGGGCAGGGGGGGGCAGACAACCCCGCGTGGGAGGTTCTCCGTATTAAAAAAAAAAGTTTTTGTCCGATCTTTTTAAAATTTGCCACAGAGGTTCTTAGATGCTCAAGAATCACGCAGGGTAGTTTTCATTACTTTATAAGGGGGGGGTGGAGGGGGGTTCCTTGAAAAAATCCAATTTTGTCGGATCTTTCCAAAATTTGGCAAACAGGTTCTTTGATACACGGGGATTCTACGCAGGGTAGTTTTCGACCCTCTATGGGGGGGGGGGCGCAGCCCCTATGGTAGCTTTCCTACAAAAAATCCAGTTTTTGTTGGATCTTTCCGAATTTGGCACAGAGTTTCGTTATTTGATGCTCAGGAATTCTCATAGAGTGGTTTTCTTTCCGCTATGGGGGGCAACCCCCATACGGGGGGGGTCTTATAAAAAACCAGTTTTTATCATATCTTTTCCAAATTTGGAACAGAGGTCCTCTGGTGCTCGGGAATTCACACATGGTAGTTTTCAACCCTCCATGATGGGGGGGGGGGGAGCAACCCCGCATTGGGGTTCTCCTTATATAAAAAAAGTTTTTGTCTGATCTTTTCTAAATTTGCCATAGAGGTTCTTTGATGCTCAGTAATTCACGGAGGTTAGCTTTCGTCACTGTATGGGTGGGTAGGGGCAACCCCGAGAGGGGTTTTCCTTGAAAAAAAAAATCTTTTTTGTCGGATCTTTCCAAAATTTGGCATAGAGGTTCGTTCATTGATGCTCAGGAATTCTCATAGGGAAGTTTTCGCCCCGCTATGGGGGACAACCACCAAATGAGGGGTTTTCTTATAAAAAAAACCAGTTTTATCATGTCTTTTCCAAAATTGTCACAGATGTCCTTTGACGCTCGGGAATTTCCGTTTTCGTCCCGCTATGGAGTGGGAAACCACGTGTGTGTGCGGGGGGGGGGGGGGTCTTATAAGAACCCAGTTTTTGTCTGATCTGTTCTAAATTTGGAACATTTGTCCTTTTGATGCTTGGGAATTCTCATAGTGTAGGTTTCGTCCCGCTATGTGTGGCAAACCCCATATAGGAGTTTTCCTTATAAAAATCCAGTTTTCGTCGGATCTTTTCCAGATCCGGCCCAGATGTCCTTTGATGCTGGAAATCCACATAGGATAGTTTTCCACGGGGTAGTATTCATATGGGGTACTACCCCATGTGATTAAAGAACCTGTGTGCCAAATTAGAAAAAGATCTGACAACAGCCTAGATTTTTGTAGGGAAAACTCCCCTAATCTGGGAGGGGGGAGGGGTGCCCCTAAAGCAGAAAGAATATTTCAAACTGTTTTGAACTACATTTCTACATCGCGATGTAAGGATGGCGATGCATAACGATGTAGAAATTTCTACATCGCCCTGTAATACTGGGATTATAAAAGTGCTACTTCCTCAGCAGACATTGGGTTCTGGAAAAATAAATCATGTGTCACTTTTATGCACAGTTAGATCGATATACGCTCGGGAGAAAATTGCTGAGAAGTTTTTTCTTCATTGCATCGCATGAAAAAATTCCAGAAAAAAAAAAAAAAAAAGATTTTTATCCAACTTATACCACAAATTTCAAAGAAAAAGTACAATAAAATGGACAACTTTAAGTTAGTATATATTTGTTCTAAAATTAGATACAGAAAATAAAATTAGATAATCTTAAGAAAAAGCTTACCTTTTTCTTTTTCCACTCAATTATTTGTTTTATTAATTTTGCTTGTATGTAGAATGTTTATTTGTCCAAATTTATGTTTAATACAGGAACTTTATTATTGCATGCATTTCATACTTTGAAAACAATTCTCTGCCAAAATTGCAAAAGGTATTTGAAAATATAAATCCTTGAAAAATGCAGATGTGCAATAAATCTTTTGGTAAAATTAATTTAGTGTAATGGTTGTTAAATAATTATAAAATATTTCTTTGCTTTTTACCCCTAAGTTTTTATTTTTATTTCCAAACATGTGTAACGTGAAATCAATGTATAATACATGAACATTTAGAATATTGTTATAATTATGAAAAAGTCTTCGTCTGTCCTTGTTCTGATTATCTCCGTGATGTTGGATTCCATCCTAAAAAAAGTTTTAAAAAGAGAATATATACATAATAAGTAAGTTCATGGGTGTATGCCCTCATGCACATGGATCTTTTTTCTATTTCGAGGAAAGTTTTACGATTAAATTCAGCAGTTTATTTCTGAAATAAAACATGTTTTCACGATTTCTTTCAAAATCTGAGTTTTTTTTTTCTTAAGTTAAAAAGCTACGATTCGCTTGTGACTTTGAAAAGCATCTGATTTAATTTTCATATTTTTCAAAATATATGATTATTTCGATGCTGACAGCTTTTTTTCAAGCAGATTGCAAGAATGAGTTATTTTTACAGCGTATGAAAAAAAAAAATTTAGGCAGCTAGACTCTCAGTTAGTTTCTGAAATTAATTTCTGAATAATATTCTAGAATTAGAGTTTCTTCAATTTATCGAGAATCAGCATTATTTAGCCATTAAACGAGTTAATTCTTTTGCACATCAAGTCGTGAATTTTCATTTTTTTGAGTTAAAAAAAAATCAAGGGTGCGAAAATTGTTGATCTGTGATTTTTTTTAAATTTATTTTTTTATTTTAACCGACAGCCAAAATACACCTTTTTTTTTTCGATTTTCGTGTTACGTTTTCTTCACGAATTGTTTTCCGAAGTACTCCCCCCCCCCCTACCCAAATTAATTCCAATAAAGTACTTATGAATTAAGTAGTACTGAAACTGGGTGATTATGATCTTATTTGCACTTTTTTCAGAGATTTTATACGTTATCAATAAACAACATTTACTTACCGAGCTTTACCTCCTTAAACCACTATCAAATTAGAGTCAAAAACCCAGGGCTTCAACACTCGAAGCCACGCTCCATTTCATAAGTTAACTAGTAATTACATAAAGCTATCTTCTAGCTGATGGATAGGGATTTAGTAGGAAAAAAAAAAGATTTTTCTGCTATTACTGGGGGTAGAGTACTTACAAAATGGGGCGTAGGCTTAAGGGCGTGTGTACTTCGGATTTTTTTAACTCAGCTGGTAATGATTTTAAGAGGGAATGCTTGCCAAGTAAAGTTGTTAATTGATAGTATAGTGCCTTAAAATCTTTAAAAAATATTCGAACAAAACCATAAAATCGTCAGAATCAATCACTAGTACAAAAATATTCAAACGTAGCTCTACTAGTTTGGGACGGAGACGAAGGGAGTATCACCTTTTAACTCAAGCATATTTGATTTTTAAAATATGCAAATTTCACGCAGTAAATAAAAAAAACGCCAAGGGAGAAGAGTTGCCAAAGATAGGGGAAACCCAATAACAAAGTGCATTTTCTTGTTTGTTTGTGTCTTGAGAACTAATTGACCGATATCAATAGATTTTTTTTCAAAGGTATATAATGAAAATAGGGACTAGTGTGGTGAGCAAAGTTTGCTACATATATAAAGCTTATCATATATTTTCATTATCCTTTCAATTTTTCAATTGAAGTTCGGTTAAATTTTTCAGACATTTTACTTTATATCCAGCAAAATCACAACTCCAACTAAAAGATTTGGATTTATTGGAAGTTTATCAATAAAATGCTTCTTAGTCGGATTTAATGTAGACCGGGATTTCTCACTTTTTGTTGACAATATCTTGAGGCGGCAAATATGGCAATAAAATTAATGCTGCATTTATTTTAGCTGTAGAAAAATATGTGTAATGGAAAAATTCATAATTATGACAAATCATGTAACACAAATTGACATAGAAAAACTAATAAATTTAGTGCATGAAGTGGGAAAATAAACAACAAAATATGCTTATTATTGTTATTACAATTTTCAAACATGCTATACTATCTTTTCTTTTTAAATCGAGGTTAAACATTAAAACTCTACCTTCAATAATTTATTTTAATTTGCGGAAATATTGAAAAAATATTGAAAATATTCTGCTGAAATATCAAGCACAAAGATAGAGTTCTTTATGGAAATTAATATTTTCTCTATCTTAAAATGATTTTCTCAGATTGATATTGACTTTACTTCATGTTTTATGCAAGTAAAAAAAAAATGGCTGCACAAATAATGAACATAAAGCACTAAATGCTAGAAACATCTGCCGTAGGGAAAGAGATTATATAAACAACATGGGGCAAGCTGGTAAGCATATTGGGGGATTGGTATATAGTATTTGTTTAAGAAAATAAAAATGCAGAATGAAACAAGTTTGAACTATTAAACTAAAAAATACACTTCGTTTAGAATTATTTTTGTAAAATTCATGGAGAAGAATGAAAACACATAACCATGTAATATATTCAACGTTGAAATTAAAAGCTTCAAAGTTCTATGCCTTTTATAAAAGCGCTGTATTTATCATCTGTGTTAGTTAAGCTACGGTGGAGGGGGTTTTTTTTTGTAAGTTTAAATTCGTACAAACACATTAGTCATGTTTGTAATTTTTTTAACGAAATAAAGAAAGTACGCTTTTGTAAACAAATGTCAACGAACCAACATTTTCTTTTACAAAAAAAAAAAAAAAAAAACCGCTAGCTAAGCCTAACGTGGAGGTGACTCAAATTAACACACACAGAATTCTAAACCTAATCGAACCGTTCGTTTTCAATTTTAATGTGTTTTAAATACAACTATAAACACAACACTGAACAAAAATGTAACAATACATAAAAGAAGGCACATTGCACATACAAATTTCAATAAATACTAACCTTTTTTTATGAATCCTTTAGAATAATTGAGGTAAGATAATTTAACGAGCAAGTACAAGATTGAAACGAAAACTCCCAGAATGCACTGCAATGTGACGAAATCGGGACGAAATAATTTCGTGAAAAATTTAAGATTTCTGGTTTCGTCAAATATCACGTGATTCGGTGATGAAAGGATCGTCGAAAATAACGAAATAGTGCTCGAGGATTGCCGAATCGTCAAAATTGAGCGTTTCATTTTTGACAGTGTGGCGACAT